>NC_051070.1:64070862-64380180 GCF_004664715.2 Peromyscus leucopus
CCCTATTCTAATTGGTGGCATTTGTAGCTGAGAATTCATTCTTTTCCTCTCTTTCCAGGGTAACTCTGGCTTCCCGTTATAGTGGGACAAACAGACAGAGGGACAGCCTCTGAAAGCGTAGTAGATCTGGATAGGTATCTTCTTCAGCCAGTGGAGTACAACCAACAGAAACGGAAAGAGTGCGGGGCTAAGCCACAGCGGCTATGGAAGGGAAGAACAGAGAGTATACTAGCACATCCCTGCTATCAAAAAGAGACCCTGCAGGAACAGGAAGCGTTCACTACCAAGTGCAGAGAGCAACGATGAGTGTTGGTCCACTTTTAATTGCTACAAGGCCACAGTATTAGAGGAAAGGGGACCTTCAAAGAATCACTCAGAAAAACAAAATGGACTTTTTAAGAAGTCATGTTCTCTAAATTCCTAAAAAGATAAGCTCTCTCTATGTATCCCAGGCTGGCTTGAACTCATAGAGCTATTTACTCTTGCCTCAGCCTTCTGAGGGTTGGGATTACAGGTGTGTACCACCACGTCTGCCGTGTGTGTGTGTGTGTGTGTGTGTGTGTGTGTGTGTGTGTGTGTGTAACTTCTTTTTAGTGAGAAGGAAAGTGTGAATACAGACACCATTCAGGTGAGAGGAATTAAGTTAGGAAGCACATGTTGGCTTCTGTTTTTGTTTTGTTTTTTCCCTGAAAAATAGAATCCAGACCATGGAATAGAATGAACTTAGGTAAAGATATTCTTCTCAAAACCAGAAACAAAATGTACAAAAAAAAAAAAATACAATTCATGTATGGCATATGCTAAAATGAACAGGTACAATTCCAAACAGTATCACAACACTAAATGAAACACATGATATGGTTTTCCATTAACTGATCAATGTCAGAAATAACACAGCAGCATCATAACCAACAGAATGGGCTCAGTGCTATAACCACAGACCACAGTAAGAATATTCATTACCCCTTTTGTTCCTGGATCCACCGTCTTCAGTTGTTAGGGTAAGAACACAAAATACATTTTAATATAAGAGAATGAGGGCAGGTCAAAACTATAAAATACCCTTTAATAAAAGAACAAAGAGGCTGGAGAAGAGACGGCTCCATGGTTCAGAGCGTTCCCTGCTTTTCCTGAGAACCCACCTTTGGGACTCAGTATGGCTCACAAAACCTGCAACTCTAGTTCTGGGGGATCCAACTTCCTCTTCTGGCCTTGACCCCCACGGGCACCTACATTCGTGCACGCACAGACCCATACTTACACATAATTAGAAACAAAGCTTAAAAGTAAATAAAAGGATAAGTCCCAACACTGCAGAGAACAGACCTTTTCTTTGTATAAGGTGCATAATACTCTAATTTTCTAAATTCTTACAAACTTTCACTTTTCTAAAATTTCACTGACCTACAATATTCTTGTTACTAGACTATCATATCAATACTATAATAAATCTAGTGCTCTAAAGCAAGACCAAAAATAGGATCTAAAAAAAATACAGGGGAAAAAACACACACACACACACAAAACAAAACAACGGGAAAAAGAGGAGGCTGAATAAAAGGGCAGAAAACCTTGAGTTAAAATTCAGTTGAAAATGTCAAGGCTCAAAGTGTCTCCTCCAAAGAAGTTAAGAACTTGTGAGCAATGGGAATACCTTAGATAGCGTTCTGAACAAAGCCACAAATAAACACAGTATTTGAAAAAAAACATATTCAGAGTTCACTCAACAGCAAACCCTCTATGAAATGAGAACAACAATCATAGTGGACTTCACTGTCATTAGTATGTGGGCTCAAAGTAGGCTCTCCCCCAGGAAGGGTGGATAAGAACTGCTGATCTAGACTCCAGCCCTTCCTGACATCATAAAGCACGTTTACCACCGCTCTGGTGATCTAGGATGTTATAAGGGTAGTGCTTGGCTGTTTCTTTGCTTTTTGAAACACAATCTCCCTGTGTAGTGCAGGCTGGACTGGAACTCATCTCCAGTCTTCCTGCCTTGACTTCCCAAATGCTAGGATTGCCTGCAGGAGCTACTACATGTGACTTCTTCTTGTAACTAGTAATCACAGGAAATATTTTTTCTAACTGTAATCAGAATGGCATCTTGTTCCACAACTCAAACACAAAATAAATTTTTTCTAGTTAATTGATTCAAAAAATGTCTTTTGCATTTTAATTCCAAAATATATGGTCCTTAAGAACTCTACTCAGTTTGACGACCCCCTCTACTGTTTACAAATGCCCTGCTCTCTTTCCTACTACACTCCAATTACCCAGAAGTACCAGCTACTCTCTGTCCCGCAGACCTTTTCCCTAGTTATACACACATGCACGCTTGTTTGAATTCGTAAGGAGACAAGGCTTTAAAACCAAACACACCGCTTTATAACTTATTTTTATTTCTTTAGAGTAGATCTTGGATTTCTTCACACACTAGATTTGCTAGATCTTCATTCTTTTTAAAGACCAGTGTTAACTGTTGAATCTCAACTATTTCTTTAAATTGAGACATTTCAGTTGGTTTTTCTAATTTATAATATACTCACTTATAATTGGAACATAAGTTAGGACTTACGTTCAAGTTATAAGAAATGATCATCTAAGAGAAACCAACATTTTCTTACAGCTGATGTGGGCTCCTGAAAGCTGATAATCATATAGAAAAAACCCAAACTATCCACTGTTTCCAACATTATCTTATCTGAATTCTGAAAACTTATACATGGAACTGATTCTCAAATTCGCGACACACAGGCCTTCTGAAATGCACTGCAGACCAGTGTGAACTGAGAACTGAATCTCACTAATACGCCACTACTGTTCCTTCACACTGAACTCTTCTCCGGTGTTTTTGTAAGCCTACTATGGCACAATGGTCTCTAAAGAGTCCCAAAGAAGTCTGTGACAAAGGATGGTTCAGAGAGGCGTACCCCACTCTGGGGAGAAGGTGGAAGTCAGAGAGGTAGAGCAACCCCTACCACATGTTAGCTTCCTGATCGGTCCCCAGGACAGAAGGACAAGAATTGGAAATATATTCGTTTTGCTTCTTGATTTTTCTGTTGCCATTTTTCCTTCCTTCTTCTCCCCCACCCCCACTTTCCCCCTTTCTTAGTGTCAGGAATCAAATCTGGGGCTTCACACATGCTAAGTAACTGCTCTACCACTGAGTTACATCTCCAGCCCCTCAAATTCAAAATATGTGCACCCACACATATGCATCTGTATATGTGCATGCCCATGCAGCCATATGTATGTTACGTGCACACATAATTTTATGCAGATGAAATGCTAACAGGAAATATAACAAATTTCTAATGGTATTTTTCTTTGAGTGTTAAGATTATGAATTACTTTTTTCTTTATGTTTTTCTATGCTAACCAAATTCTCTATCATAGCATTCACAAGTAGAAAAATACATTTCTAAAAACAGGAGCTAAGCTTCTCTATAAATAGCCATTAAAAAAAATATGGACTCTACTTGGCACAGTGGCTCATGCTTGTAAATCTAGCACCTGGCACAGTGAGACAGGAAGACTGTGCCAAGTTCAAAGCCAGCCTGAGCTACACAAGTAGACTCTGTTTCAAAAAACAGGATAAAACGTGGGCTCTTGCAAACTAAACCCTCTGCACTATTGTTTGGTAACTTTTCTCATCAATAGGACAAAATATTTCACATAAAAGCCACTTAAGGAGGGAAGGATTCATCTGGTTCCTGGTTTGAGGAAATCCAATCAACCCTTCACAGCAGGAGAAGCTGGTGACAGAACGGTGGGTCACATGGCTGGTCAGAGCTCAGAGAGAAATGAGGCTAGCACTCAGCTGGCTTTCTCATCTCCTTTTTCTTCAGTCTAGGACACCAAGTCATGGGGTGGTCTCCCTGCTCTGTCCAACTTCTCTGCAATGCCCTCAACATCCAGAGGGGATTCTAAACGTAGCCGCGTTGACAATGAAGATTAACCGTCACAGCCATGGTATCTTATGTACGCATTTTATTTAGTGAGGCTCAAGGTTTGTGTTTCTATTACAAGGGTCCTGTTGGAGCTAAAAGCTGATGTCAATGACCCTAGGACATAAGCTGGGTGAGGGTAGCTCTGTCTGTTTTGTTTACTGCTCCATTCTCAATATCTAGAATAGTGATCGACACATAGTAAGCACAAGCAAATATTTGTTTAAAATGTTCAATTTGAAAAAAACTTACATTTGTGTGTGTGTGAGCGTGAGTGTGTGTGTGTGTGAGCTTGTGTGTGAGCGTGAGCGTGAGCGTGTGCGTGTGCGTGTGTGTGTGTGTGTGTGTGTGCATGCCACGGCAGGCAGGTGAAGATCAGGGACTGCTCTCTCCTTCTACCATGTGGGTTCTGGGGACTGAACTCAGGTTGTCAGGCTTGGTGATTTCTCCTGAAAAACATTGGAGTGCTCAGGTTCATTCTTAAATACTCGACTTTAGGACTCACTTCCTCATAATAAAAGAAAATGTATGCTAAATCTTATCTTCTAGGAAAGTCATGTTTTTATGCCATTGTCTTGCTACTCATGGATGAGCAGAGGTATCTAATCTGGATCACAGGTAAAGCAGAACATGTTATTCCTTCTACAGGCTTCAGAACAAACACAGAGCAGCAGCCTGGTCCCAACGAGACGTATTTGATCCCCTCCCTGAGCAAACCTCTTCCACCCTGCACCGTGACCCACAATAAAAAAGTACACCACACTCAAATCCCAACAGCAAACTAGTGTGCATGAATTAAAGTACAAGTCCCACAGAACACTTCATGAATTATATCTGATACACTCTTTTATTGTTGATTTTATTCAATTTCATATTATTAAGATATGAATTATGAACTACCATGCTGAATCTACAAGGTTGGGCAATCAAGGATCCCTTAGCTTAGCTATAAGGGCAATATCAAATTTATAGAAAACATACTGATTCAGATCCAGATGCTCCTAAGCATATAAGGATGATCACCACAACTTTTTTCTGGACTCAGATAAAACCACAGAAAATTTGAAAGGGCTGTGTATTAGTCAGGGTTTTCTAGAGTAGTAGAGTAGTAGAATGAATCTCTTTTTCTCTCTCCATATATAGTATGTAATTATATGTTTATCTCCATATATATAGTATATAATTACATATAATGTAATATATATACACTATATATAAGACATAATAAGTGTGTGTTATATATAATAGATATAAATGATATTTATTAAAATGACTTACAGGTTGTGGTCTAGCTAATCCAACAATGGCTAGCTATGAATGGAAAGTTGAAGAATCCAGAAGTTGCTCAGTCTAAGAGGCTGGATGCCTCAGCTGGTCTGCAGCAGACGCTGGAATTCCCAAAGAAGCAGGCTCTAATGTTAGTGAAGGGAGGATTTGCTAGCAAGGGGAGAACAAGCAGACAAAGAACAAACGCTTCCTTCTTCCATGTCCTGATATAGGTTTCCAGCAGAAGGTGTGGCCCAGATAAAAGGTGTGTCTTCCCACCTCAAAGGTCAGGACTAGAAGTGGATCCATCTACTTCAAACCAAGCCAAAAAAAAAAAAAAACAAAAAAAAAAAACCAAAACCAAAAACAAACAAACAAACAAAAAACCCTCAAAGGTATGCCCTCCACGTCTAGATTCTAGTTAATTCCAGAGGTAGTCAAGCTGACAAGAATAAGCATTACAGGCTGTAAAAACTAACCACTCCCACCAGGTGAATACAGCATATATTTAGGGCCATAGACTGTATTCAAAAAGGAAGCCCAGTATACAATGTGTAAAGAGACTAAGACACCTCAGAAACAGCTGTCCTAAACTCTTGCATGAAAAGGGTCAACCTAGTGTGGAGCTGGGCACAGGCGGCAGAAGAGTGATGCCTTGGCCAAGGACGGAGGAGGCCGAGACTCTCATGACTCCCAAGATTCCAATCATCATCATCCTACAGGGAACACGAGTACAACTGAGGCTGGGGAGCAAACTCACTGACTTGCTGCCAGCATTAGGGCCATAAACCCCTAATCTTGGATGTTCTGAGCAAAGATGGTAGATTGTCTGTCTCTAATCGCTCATAATTTTGTTTTGTTTCATTTTTTTTGTTTTGCAAGACAGAATTTTTCTGTGTAGCCTTGGTTGTCCTGGGACTTGCTCTGTAGACCAGTCTGGCCTCGAACTCACAGAGATCCACTTGCCTCTGCCTCTCAAGTACTGGGATTAAAACCTATGGTGATATTTTATTTGTACTGAAATGTGATTTTATTTGTATGTTAATAAATAAAGTTGCCTGGGTATCAAGCCATAGCAAGAGCCGGGTGGTGGTGGCACATACCTTTGATCCCAATCACATGACAGGCAGATCTCTGTGTGTTCAAGGATATAACCAGCATAGAGACACACGCCTTTAATCTCAATACCAACCATAGAAGACTTGGAGGTCTGTGTAGACAGGCAGTGATGAGAAGGTTATGTGGTTGGGTTTACAACCAATGAGAAAGCAGAACAGAAAGTCAATAAAAAGACAGATACACAGGAAGTAGGTCTCTTGCTGAGGGGAAGGATGATAGCTGCAGCAAAGGGTAAGAAGGCGGTTTTAAGTCTCAGCTCTTAACTACTGCTCTCACCTCTTGGGCTTTTAACTCTGCATTTAGCTGTGTTTCTTATTTAATAAGACTGTTCCATCTACAAAAACCCAGCTGTGAGCTCTCAATTTTGACAACAAATGTCAGTGTGGTTTGAAAACTCTCAAAAAGGATATTTGGTATGGTTGATGCATCTTTAATGCCGGCACTTGGGAGACAAACACAGGCAGATTTCTGTGAGTTCAAGCCCTGCCTGGTCTACATTTAGAGTTCCAGGACAGCCAGACTACATAATACGACCCTGTTTCATTAAAAACTAAAATAAAACACCTCTCTAGGATGCATTACTGTCTGCCCCAAGTTTGGAACTTAAAGAAGTCATTTAAACTACCAGTAGCAAGGACACTGACTGGCAAGTCCTCTTTTAGGTAAGGGGAGAAATTCTTCAGTTTACACTCATTTTCCAAAAAAGGTTAGATCTCACAACCAGAGTGCACCCTCTTGCCACTGGGCAGTAGCAGCCAATGGTGATTTTTCTAAAGGAAACCAAAAATTTATACTTATACAGTTAATCCGTATCTATGAGCCACATCATTTTACTCTGATTACAACAAAAAGGTGGATACTGGCTAGTCACTAGGAAACTATGCAAATAATGATATATTATTATATCCTTCTAATGTGACCCTTAAAACAATAACAGCATTAAAACTTGTAAGAAAAATGCCAACTTATTTACAAAGGAAAACACTATAGACCTCTGAAGAGAAATCTGAAAAGATGGAAAAGCATGGAATAATGTATTGCAAGCATGAAATAATGTCAATGAACACTGTTATATCTAGCAAAGTTATATTAAAAATCAAATGAGAGAAACATTTTAAGACAGACACAAACTAAATCAATTCATAACCAGCAAGTCAGTACTGCAGAAGATACACAGAGAAACCCTGAACACAAAGGGTCTTTCGAAAGTGTCACTCAGGAGAGCATAGCATGAAACTTCAGAGAGAAACAGATGAACAATGGTAACACCAACAGAAAAACAGCACACCAACAAACTTACCATCCACATTATGTCAAATGGGGAAAACTGAAATCACTCCTCCCATCAAGAATGAAATCAGGATGTCCACTCTGTCCACTCTTATTCTAAAGCAGACCAGTAAGGCAGAGAGAAAACTGATACAGACAATAAAGAAGTCAAACTGGGCTGGGTGGTGGTGTCACATGCCTTAAATCCCAGCACTCGGGAGGCAGAGGCAGGCGGATCTCTGTGAGTTTGAGGCCAGCCCAGTCTACAAAGCGAGTTCCAGGAAAGGAGCAAAGCTACACAGAGAAACCCTGTCTCAAAAAACAAAACAAAACAAAACAAAAAAGTCTGTATTTATAGAATATCTGATTTTATGCAAAAAGATACTAACCCACCAGAAAACTCTTATATCTGATCAACTTTATGCAATGTAGCAGGATATAAAACGAACATACAAAAACCAGTTGCTCTTTGTATACCAAAGATGAACTTGCCAAGAGAGAAAGCAAGGTGGGGGGGGAGGGGGAACAACCCATTCATATAGTCTCAAAAAAAAAAAAATCTAATGAAATAACTAGGAATAACTCTAACCAAGAAAGTGAAAGAACTCCAAGTGAAAACTTGAAACACTGAATTAAGAAAACAAACAAGGCCCAACTAGAAGATGGGAAGACATCCCATGAGCATGATTCAGTAAACCAATTACAGAAATGGATACATTACTCAAATCTACGGGTTCAATGTAATTCCCATAAAAATCTAATAATATTCACCAAAGAACTGGAGAAAACAATCCTCAAACTCATAGAGAAGAACAAAGACACAACCAGCCACTGCGATTCTAAGCAGCAGCAACAATGCTGGAAATATCACACTACCTGACTTCAATTGTGTTACAGAGCCTTAGTAACATGAATGGCATGGCACTAACACAGAGCCTGATATACAAATCAACAGAATAGAATAGAGGACCCAGAGATAAATGTGGGGAACCACATAACCTCCTTAATTTTAGACAAGGTAACAAAAACATATATTGGAAAAAAGCCTCTTTAAAAACTGGTGCTAGAAAAAACTGATGAAAAGTAGATCCTTATCTCTCTCTCTCTCTAAACTTCAATTCAAAATGGACCAAAGACCTAAACATATGTCCAGACACCCTGAAACTACAAAAGAAAAATACAGGGAAAGCACATCAAGATGTAACTCTAGGGGGCTAGAGAGATGGCTCCGCAGTTTTAAACGCACTGGCTGCTGCTCTGGGAGAAACCCTGGTTCAGCACCCACACGGCAGCTCACAATTGTCCAAAACTCCAGTTCCAGGGACTCTAATGCCCCCTTCTGGCCTCTGCGGGCACCAGGTATATACTTGGTACGTGGACATATGTGCAGGCAAGATACCTGTACACATGAAACAATTAAAAACTTTTAAAGATAAAGACATAGCTAAGGACTTTCTGAAAAGAACTCCAGTGGGTCAGGAAACAATAGCAAGAATTGACAAGTGGGACTGAGATGTACATAAAAATATCATAAAGGCATCCATAATTTCTACACTTAATAAATAAAGCAACAGAAAAAAAATGCAAGAAAATTACAGAAATGGCTAAAATAAAACAGAAGTTACCTTGAAAGAAACTGTGATTCTTGAAGAAAAATACAAACTCAGATATTTGAAAACATCAAATTTTCTGTACAATTAATAAAGTAAAAAAGGCAGATGAATTATAAGACCCCATTACCCCCAAATATCCCCCTATGAAAATACATGCACGTGTAAAAGCTACACACGCATATGCTTATATACATATAAAGATGAATATAAAAATTCAGTTATGTTGCATCAAGAGAATAATTTTTAAGTAGGAATACAACAAGTGAACCAAGACCCAGAAAAACATATTATAGGCACATTAGCTAAATGACTTGCTAAATTCCAAGGGCAGGGAAATTTACAACAGTAGTCCCCCATTATACAAAGAGGAGAGAATCATTTCCAAAATACCTAGTGGATATCTGAGTGCTCAGATAGCAGTGAACCTATCTACTTTGGTTTTCTTCTCTATGTACACATTTCTGGTAGAGTTTAATTTATAGATTAAGAGATTAACAATAACATGATAAAATGGACAACTATAACAGATTTTAATGCTACTGGCAGCATCTCCTCTCCTGTACCCTTAGGCCATTATTAAACAAAGGGAAGCTTACTTGATTGCAATGACTGTGATGGAGTGTGGACAGGCTGAACCACCGGGAACTCCTGCCCAGACAGGACACAGTGACAGCAGGAGGTTTCATCACACTACACAATTTAAACTTTTGAATGATTTATTTCAGGATTTCCTACTTAATACATCTGAGCCACAGTTGACCATGAGTAAATGAAAATGCAGAAAGCAAAACTACAGGGAACGAGGACACCAAATAGATGATACCGTCCTTCAGCACAGTCTTATGGAAAGTAACGTGGCGATAAGTCAAATAGTAGTGAACATATTCAACCCCTACTTACATAAAAATACAGCTAAGAAAATATTACATAGAATTAAACTGAAGAGGGGAAAAGTATTATCTACAGAAGACTTTCAAGGCTATTTTTAAAAATGCAGTCTTTATTTTGGTTATTTTATGTGTATGAGTGTTTTGTCTGCTTGTATTTCTGTACACCTCATGTGTGCCTAGTGGCTAAGGAGGCCAGAAGAGGACTTCAAATACTCTGGAACTGGAGTTGTAATCTATAATATGGATGTGGAGAATCCAATCCAGGGCCTCTGGAAAAGCAGCTCTTAACTGCAGAGCCAACTCTCCAACTCCAGCAATGCTATCTTTAATTATGAAAAAATTGAAAAGTTCACAAGTCTATGTGGTGGTTTGAACAAAAATAGGGAGTAACACTATTAGGAGGTGTGGCTTTGTTGGAGTGGGTGTGGCCTTGTTGGAGGAAGTATGTCACTGTGGAGGCAGGCTTTGAGGTCTCATATATGCTCAAGCTACGTCCAGTGGTTCAGACCACTTCCTGTTGCCTGCAAGTCAAGATGTAGGAATCTCAGCTCCTTCTCCAGCACCATGTCTGCCTACATGGCACCATGGTGAACCATGATGATAACAGACTAAATTTCTGAAAATGTTAGCCATCCAAATGAAATCTTTTATCTTAATAAGAGTTACTGTGGTCATGGAGTCTCTTCACAGCAACAGAAACTGTAACTAAGATAGCCTAAAAACCAGGAAATGATAAAGCAATAAATTAGTTATAGCCTATAAAGAGAAAAATGTGGACCACATTAGCATACAAATATACAAAATTATTTTTATATTATTTTCATCTTCAGTTAAAACAAACTGCTGTGCAAATCAGAACTCTTCAATGGACCCACAGAACCCACATAAATGCCAGGTACCCACAAAAATGCTGGGTGAGCTTCCCACCTGTAACTCCAGCTTCACAAGGGAGACAGGATCCATACAGCAAGCTGGCTAGCTAGACTAGCTACATTAGCTCTGATTTTGACTGAGACCATGCCTCAACAAAGAAGGTGGAAGATCAATTGAGGAAGATGCCTGATGTCAACCTCAAACCCCTATTCACTTGCTGTATGCACATGTGCACCCCAGATACAAGTGGACTTGCATTATATACACATGTGCATTATGCACACATGGAAAGAATAAAAAGAGGATGTAAATGAATTTAAGTAATTCATCTAGCAATAGAACAGGGCTTAGTTCTTTATTGTTACAGGACAAACTACCCCAAACTTAATTGTTTTCAATGAGAAATATGTACTGTCTCACTCAGCTTTTGAGCCATCAGGAATTTAAAGGGGCTTTGTGAAGTGTTCTGCCTCAAAGCATCTTCTGGGGTTTCCATGGACCATGGGCATCTGGGAAGTCCCATCTGGAATTTGGAGATCTTCTAGTAGGGCTCCTCAAGCAGCCTAAAGGCCTCTTCTATACCTGTCTCCCAGAGCTGCTTACAAAAGGGCATGTTCCTCTAGAGAAAAAAAGAAAAACCTGCACCTCTCATAACAGTCTCAGAGTAATGCTGTCATTTCTGCTACTCTGTTAGACCAGTACACCAATTCTGGTACAGAGTGTGTTAATGGTAAGCATACCATCAGGCAGGGACACTGAGGATGATGGAAAAGGCTGGCTATTATACCCTCCAACCCTTGGTAAGGTGATGTTTTGCACTGAATTCACTTGCCAATGTCCAAACACCCGAAAATGTCAGCAGGACCTCCACCTTTAATTCCAATCCAGGTATCAGGCTGTTCTTTGCCTGTGCTTCCTCGGCCACTCCCTAGGATGGCTTCTCTTGTGCTATGACCTGTGACAACAGCACTTGGCAAACGAAAGTATTTGTTCCAAGTCTGGCCATAGCTCTTCACTCACTGTCTAGAGCTGCTTTTATAGTACAACGGTAAGAAAACTCACAAAGCCACACTACTTACTGTTTGGCTTTAAACAGAAAGTAATATCTTTATTTTTTCTTTATGTGTATGGGTGTTTTTATTATGCCTGAGCTAAAGAAATCAGTTAACTAACTTAAAGACTTTTTTATTTTTGTCAGATACAGATAACCCTATACATAATCCTGTTCAAAAATGGGAGAGGGCCAGGGATACAGTTCAGTGGTAAAGCATGTGCTTAGCAAGTTTGAGGCCTTGGGTTCAATTCTCTGAGTTTGAAAAAGGAAAAATGGAAAATACATACAAGCAGGTCACTGAAATCCAGCCAAGCATAACTTCATTCAAAATTTTTACAAATGTATACACATATAATTATACTTTTTTTTTTTTTTTGAGACAGGGTTTCTCTGTGTAGCTTTGCGTCTCTCCTGGAGCTCACTTTGTAGCCCAGGCTGGCCTCGAACTTACAGAGATCCGCCTGGCTCTGCCTCCCGAGTGCTGGGATTAAAGGCGTGCACCACCAATGCCCGGCATAATTATACATTTTTAGTTTGTTATTTGTATTTATGTGTAAGAGTCTCTCTTATGTGTGGAGCTAGCAATACAGCCATCAGTTACGTGGGTGCTGGGATGCAAACTCCAGTCCTCTGAAGAACAAGCGCTCTAACTACAGAGCCATCTCTCCAGCCGCTAGGTATGTATTTGCAAGTATAAAATAATATACTTCCCCACAGCTTTCTCAATCAACCTCGGTATTATTTCCCCTCCCTCCTCCCCACCTGTTCAAAGCTCCCTTTCCTGTTTCCCCCTCATAGCCCCTGTGTCCTTATTCTCTCCCTCCTACAGCTCCTCCTCCTCACCCCCATCCCCCTTCATAGCACCTGTGTCCTTATTCTCTCCCTCCTACAGCTCCTCCTCCTCACCCCCCACCCCACTGTGGTTTGTGGCATTATTTTGTTTATTCTCTAACAAATAAAATTTGCCTGAAGATCAGAGGACAGGGCCAGCCACTCCATTAAGCATAGAGGCCAGGCAGTGGTGGCACACACCTTTAATCCTAACACTTGGGAGGATGGATCTCTGTGAGTTCAAAGCCACCCTGGACTACACGAGATTAATCCAGTCTAAAAGAGAAACAGAGCCAGGCAGAGGTACCTAACACCTTTAATCCCAGTACTTGAGAGTCATACGCCTTTAATCCCAACACTACCAAGATTGAGATGGGAAGTTATATGGCTGGGCAGAGAAAGGAATATAAGGCAGGAGGAGACAGAAGTTTGGCGCCCTTTAGGCTGAGGATTCAGCATTCAGTCTGAGGGTTCGTGGAGACAGGATCTTCCCCTTTCGGCTGAGGAGTTGCCAAGGTGAGAAGTGGCTGTGGTTTGTTTCCTCTGATCTTTCAGCATTTACCTCAATATCTGGCTCTGGGTTTTTATTATAAGACCAGTTAGGATTTGAGCTACAGTGGTTCCTTTTTATTTTCCTGATTTCTGTGGTTATTCCAAGTCATATACTCATATCTTAAAAGATTTGGAGGTAGGATCTACAAATTAGAAAATCATGTGGCATTGTCCCAACCCTCAAGAGCCATAGACTAACAAAAACCCTGGTTCCAACATTAGAAACCACTTCAAATTGCTGTTCAGGGAAGTCAAGAGACACCCCCTCCCCAAACAATATTGCCCTTGGTAGCCACACAGAACTTGAAAGCAAGACCCTATTATTGAAGATACCACATACTAGAGACACAGGACTTCAAGGAATTGAACTACAACTGACCAAGACACTTCTTCTCTGAGGACGGGCTCTCACAGTATCAGAGGGTGTTATGCCAGCCGGCAAGAGAGAGAAGTCATGGGTAGTTCTACTCAGCTGTAAAGCCTACGAACCACAACAGTGATTAGAACAGCAAGCTATCCACAATGGTGCAATAGCGGCCCTTTCATCTTGGTGGTAACAAACAGCGGTCTAACTGGACGTAGAGACCACTCAGCAGAAGGAAATTCGTGTAAAGCTAGCCAGTGATCTGTGCTTGGAGCAGTCACAGACCTGAGAAAAGAACCTTCAACTGCCATGTTCCTAAGTCAATATACTTTCTAACTGTATTCTAAATACCTTTGTACCGATAAATAATGTAGCGCTCACATCTTATCCCAAACAGTTCGACTGGGAACTGTTTCTGGTGGAGGCAGAATGGAGTCTTAGCAAGCTTACAGTTGTGACTTGCTTAGGTTGTGGGATAGGGATCCCACAATAACTTATTCTCTGCATTCTGACCAGTTGTGGGTCTCTGGAATAGTCTACATCTATTGGAAGAAGATTGTACAATTCTCTAAATATTGCACAAAATTCTCAAAAGCTAAAAAAAAATATACAAAAAGGAAAAGAAATTCAAGCAGGCAATAGCCATAAGCTCCTTGCTAAGACTATCCTTCCTCCACCAGAAATAGTTCCCCATAGATAAGGTCACCAACTTGGAGGCTCAGCCCTTTGACTCATTCTTTTCCATGAATGTTAGCACACGCTGAGCTGCCTCACCAGCTACTTCCTACTTAGATAAGTCTGGGAGGAGAGGCCTCTTTGCATACTGTGCTATGTGCACCCCTTAAGTTCAAGGTGGCATGAATCTTCAAAACATAGTTTTCTTAAAACTTTACAGGTCTCTTAGGAGTCTCACTTTTTTGTTGTTGTTTTTTGGTTTTTCGAGACAGGGTTTCTCTGTGTAGTTTTGGTGCCTGTCCTGGATCTTGCTCTCTAGCCCAGGCTGGCCTCGAACTCACAAAGATCCAACTGGCTCTGCCTCCTGAGCGCTGGGATTAAAGGTGTGTTCAACCATTGCCCAACCACTTTTTTTCTTTAATATCAATCTTGAAATTGTGTTGAAATGGTTGAAATGAGGATCATTTCCCTAAGATTCTTAGAAGTCCTATTATTTACTAAATGAATTCACTAATAACACTATTAGCCTGTAAGACAGTAGGGCTCAAAGGAAATTCAGGGGATTCTGAAAATACATCTGACTGGAAGGTCTTCTGAGGCAGCACCTTTCTTAAGTATCAACAAAGGATTTTACAACCAAACTCTCAGTCATCTTCTTCTCAGAACTTGTTTTCCGGACAGTAATTTGGACTGGAAGTAGCTTCTCCCTACAACACCTCTCTATTGGAGATGGAACCCAGAAACTTAGGCATGCTGGGGAAGCACTCTACTACTATGCTAAATTTCTTAAATTTTACATCATTTCCCGAGTGATAGTCTTCATGTTTGCTGATCCTTTTGCTTGGTTCTGAGTCTGATCTAACTGATGTAGTCCTGGCTGTCCCAGTTCTCACTAGGTAGACCAGGCTGGTCCTCAGCTTGCAGCCGTCCCTTTGCTTCTGCCTTCTGGGTGCTGGCTCACACGCATGCATTCACCACCCTCCGCACAAGTGCTCTCTCCACTCTTCTCTCCCATCTACTGTAAGGAAGAAACTAGGCAGTACCTTCAACTCTCTGGGTGGTAAGTTGCTTGTCCGCATCACCCAGTTCACGACACACCTTTTCTAGTTTGCACAGAACTATGGAGACCAGGCTAGAATGAGCCTCTTTCCTCAGTTTCTAACGAGACTCCCCCGAGTTTCCTTTGAGCACTAACTGGCGACCTCATCAAAGAACATGAGTCTACAGTTTCCTTAAAACCAGAGCTTTCACTCAAAAAAGTTAAAATAAAAACAAAAGTAAATAAGACAGGGCTATGGCTGGGGACGTAGCTCAGCGATAAAGAATTCGCACAGCACAAGTGAGGTCTAGGATCTATTTCACCACAGGAAAGAGAAAGGGAGGGGAAGGTCGAGAAATAGAGAGGGAAGGGGAAGGGAAGACAGAAGGGGGGGGTTACCTACAACCTTTGTCTCTACAACCCTATGAACTACAGCTTCCAATACACTTTTGAACCTAGGATAATTGATAGTATTGATCTGAGTCAACACCAGTCTCCCATAAGGAGAATATATCAAACACTATATCGACATGAATTCCTTCTCGTTTGTTTGGTGCTGTGGGACTGAAGGCAGCAGCTTACACGTGGCAAACACTTGCTGTACACTAACTCTACCCTCAGTCCTAACATGCATTCTTCCCCGGCATCTCACCATTTATTCTTTAAGTGGTCCTGATGGTTGACTCTAGGGCATCGTACATGCTGACAATCTATCAGTCTATCACTATGCCTCACTCTCAGCCCTAGCAACATTTCTTAATATGAAAACATCAAGGACATTTATAACACAGGAATTACTATAACTAAACCTCAGTGTCAATAGGTGACTTCAAAAGAGGCACTTAGCCACATTAAATGACCAGTGGTAACATATAAGCAAAAATGTTAAGCAAACACCATCATTCGATAAATATAAGTTATAGCACCTACCTACAATCAAATCAATGACATTTTCATGTGAGCAACACAGTGATTTCATTTCAAAGCACATAGATACTTGAGAATTAATTTTAACTAAGAACCTTGATTAATTCTAAGAAAATTGCATCTTGTATATTCAAGTCACTAAGCATTCATTAAATTATTTTTAAGAGACATATTTTTTTCTACTTGAAAATTCATTTCTATAAACTCAGGAAGAGTAGCATATAATCTCCAGCCTGTTAACACCAAACTGGTTTTTATTTGAGTATTTCTTACCTCTTTAAAGATATAGATGTCTAAGTTTCACATAATTATATGAATATTATAAAACTTACACAGTAGTCTCACTAACCATGTAACCCACTAGATAGATATATCATTTATATAACAATTTAGAAAAAGTATCATTTTGACAGCTCTCTAACCAATGGCAATTTTCTCCTAACCTGTTTCCCTTTCATTTTGACTTTGTTAACACTTTTTGTACAAAAACTGTTTTATGAACCCTAAAATTCTCTTCAGGCTTTTGTTTTTACTCTTTACTGAAAAGCTAAGAAGCTACCAGTTATCCACAAAGTTGATAAATACCCTACTAGCTTAATTAGCTAAAAACCAGAAAGAAGACATTTTTTTCTATGTACAAATGCAGGGATAAACAAATAGTGGTGTATCTATAAATGATATCTTACTCAGCAATGAAAGGAAGAATCAGCTGATGTTTATTACAGTATGGATGAATCTCCAAGTAAGTAAGTAAAAGAAGCAACTGGAGCACTTGAACCAGTGTGGTGGCACATGCCTATCCTCCCTGCACTAAAGAGACAGAAATCAGCTCAAATTTGAGGTCAGTCTGAGCTCCATAGCACCAGGCCAGTCTCCTGTCTTCTGTCTTCCCTTTCCCAACCCTCCCTTCCCCCTTCCCTCTCTATTCCTCGACCTTCCCCTCCCTTTCTCTTTCCCGTGGTGAAGACAGATCCTAGACCTCACCTGTGCTGTGCAAGTTTTTTATTACTGTCTCAAAACAAAACCCCTGGACAAGTACCTAGGTGTTCAGTGGTAGAGTATGTGCTTAGCGAATGTCAAGTCTGGAGGTCATTCCTTGCATCAAAAGAATGAATGAATGATGTGTGGATGAATAAAAAATGTTGCCTTTTTCTAAATTGCTGTTTTTCTCCTCACTTCTTGCTTGCAAAGAAACATCTGAAATAAGTCTTTACCTTTTTTTTAATACAGTGCATGGCCTGGAATACTAAAATTTCAACCCATATCTACTAACATACATGGCACTGAAGGTTAATGCAATACTCTAGGTTACCCTTGTCTGTCACTGTCTTCTCCTCCAAGGTTCAAAAGTATATTGGCTTGACTCCCTTGCCCTCCTTTCCTCTCTTCTTTGCTCACAATTTCTTCCTTTACTCCACATGGCCCATCCAGGACCATTACCCCTCTTCTACTGTAACACCTAGGACGCTGTTTTCCTGTGGGTTGTGGCCTGCTAGACTCAGTGTTTGGCATCCTGAAGTGTCACGGTTAACAGTGCACACAGAAACCCCTGGTCTCTTTCAATCTGAGGAATTGTGTCTTTCATTAGTTCTGGTAAATGCCAATGATTAGCATGGATATTCTCATACCTAGTCCATGTTTTTAATATTTCTTTTGGGTTTTTTTTTTTTTTTTAGACAAGATTTTCATTATATGATTCAGACCAGCCTGGAATTTACTCTCTAGAACTCTAATCACAATGTCACAATCTCTTCTATTTTCCATGAGGTTGTGAACAGCTTCTAACTAGCTTTATATACTAATCTAATCCACCACTTATTTTTTAACTTGTTACAATTTTCATTTCATTTCTTTTCTTTTCTTTTGGAGCTGAGGATCGAACCCAGGGCCTTGTGCACTCTATCACTGAGCTAAGTCCCCAACCCCCAATTTTCATTTCTGATGCAATTGATTGCTGTTTAAATATGCCTGATCAGTTTCATAATCTCTCACTTTATAAAAATACTTACATACTGGATATTTCTAACAGCTGAAATCTTAAGGATTATATTTTTTGGTGTTTCTACTGAGTCCTGATCACAGTACCTTGATTTTCACCCTTACATTTTGTGATTTTCATTAAAAAAATAATAAGCATTTGTTAGAACTTTAACTATAATTATCCTATATGTTCCTCCACAGAGAATCTAAGAGTATTACAGAACTATAGCCACGTTTGATGAAACTTCTCCGTTTGTAGAGTTTTAGAACTGTGAAAATATTACAGATCAAAGCTCTAAAGCTCCAGAAAGTGAAAGCTCATAACCAGAAGAGCAGAGCTCTTCCCTACACTTAGATATGAAGCCTCTGCAGATGGCCTCTGACCATCCTTCCTACTTTACTGTAGGACACAACAAGTTTTTTCTCTAGGACCCAGCCATCATGTACAGAAGAGTTATGTCAACAGAAAGGTGTTGAAGGAAAACGCTGTTCTCAGTGTTAGAGCAGAAGAGGGGTAATGGTCCTGGAAGGGCCATGTGGAGTAAAAGCAATTGTGAGCAAAGAGAACGGGTTAGACAAGTGAGTCGGGCCAGAACTGGGAGGAGGAGCAATCCCAAACAAGGTTAAGCTAACGTACTGTGCTAACTGTAGTGCCAATCCCTACCCAACTACTCCAACAGGCAGCTGAATTTAAAAAGTGCCTTATCACCAAGGAAGCCAGTGGGAATATGAAGGGCCGGCTTGGGGAGGGGAACTCAGATCTCTGTCATCTCCACCAGCACCTGAACCCAACTCCAGGAAAGAAAACTCACTTCAGTCCATCTCTTGTCTTCTACAAAAGGATGTGGAAAAGCCTTTGCTGGTGTGAGAATACTTTCTCTGTTGGCACTTTGAAGATGTCCTCAAAGTATTCAGTAACTTAACACCCATTTACCTAATACAATACACTTGTTTTGGTCCTATCTCCAAAGGTTTTTATTTTCTTACACATTCATCCATTTGTTTTAAAGGACATTTTGCTTGTTTGGTAAAGGGAGGAGGTCTAATTCTTGTCTGCACACTACTGCAAATGGAATTATTTTTTCAAAAATGTTTTGTAAAATTTCAGGTTGCGTTAGTATATTTATTATTGTTAAACTTTTAATGTTCAATATAGTTAGCAAACTGTCAAGAGAAATGATAATCCAGATCTTGGACTATTATTATCTCACCTCAGTAAGCTTGTGTCTTCTGCAAATCTGTTCCAATGCTTGCAGCTTTCAGTCACTGGTCAGCACAGTTCTGACAACCAGAAAAGACTCAGAATTAATTCTGTAAATTGTATAGAAAAGATTATACAGCAAATCTAACACTGTTTCCCATACTTTTCAATTATAGAGAGTTACAAATTACATTCTCTAGCATAATCAAATACACGCAAAACTAAAAAATCTCTACCCAACTAATCCAATAGACAACTAAATTTAAAAAGTGCCTTATCATCAAGGAAGCCAGTGGGAATATGAAGGGCCAGCTTGGGAAGGGGAACTCAGATCTCTGTAATCTCCACCAGCACCTGAACAAAACATCAGGAAAGAAAACTCACTTCAACCTATCCCTTGTCTTCTACAAAAGGACGTGGAAAGCCTTTGCTAGTGTAAGAATATTTTCCTCTCATCAGTCTGGCAAATGTTAGTTCTGTTATTTCACAGAAAAACAAAAACACAATTTTGAAACAGCATAAAGAACATCTGGGTTTTTGCTTTTGACAACATCATTAAAAACTGTACATGCCAGAGTTTGTTCTTTTCTTTTTTAATGTTAATATTTGTGTGTGGGTGGGGAAGGGATTGTGTCTCAGGTATGTATATGGAGGTCAGAGGACAACTATGAAGTTGGTTCTCTCTTCCATGTTTTTGTGGGTTCTAGTGATCAAGCTCAGCTTGTCTCAGGCTTAAATGGTAAGCATCCTACATGATGAGCCTACATGACAACCAAGTTTTGTTCTTTTTGACCTGCCATACTTTTAATTCAAATCTTTTTACTCAGCCATTTGGGAACATCTAATATTTATCTCTACATCAATAACAGTTTGTGTATATATCCCTGTGCTGGCTAGTTTTATGTCAACTTGACACAAGCTAGAGTCACTGGAAAGGAGAGAAACTCAATCGATAAAATGCCTCCATAAGATCTGGCTGGAGGGCATTTTCTAAATTAGTGATTGATGGGGAGGGCCCAGCCCACTGTGAGTGGGGGCATCTCTAGGTTGGTGGTCCTGGTTCTATAAGAAAGCAGGCTGACCAAGCCATGAAAGCAAGCCAGTAAGCAGTACCCCTCCATGGCCTCTGCATCAGCTTCTGCCTCCAGGTTCCTGACCTGTCTGAGTTCCTGTCTTGATTTCCTTCAATGATGAACAATGATGTGAAAGTGTGAGCCAAATAAACCCTTTCTTGCCCAAGTTGTTTTTGGTCATGGTGTTTGATTATAGCAATAGTAATTCTAAGATAATCCCCTCTCAGAAATCAGGAAAAACTTACACCTCTCTCCTTTAGTACACTGCTCTTGCATGAAGAACATATAAACCACCAATCTGGAGTCCACATCTTCATTTTCCAAGCAGCCACTACAGGTTTAAACTGAACCTCAGCTCCTGATGTTCTTTCTTCTTCAAGGTGAATGCTTATCCTGCAGTAATGTATAGTAATAATAATATTAGTAATAATAATAATAATAATAAAAAACAATTTATGTTGGGAGTCATATGGACCTGGGTTTAAATCTCAAGTCTCCTACTTAATACCTACATAAACTGAATCAAATTACTTGAAAAGTTCTCTGAACCTATAAAAAAAATCATAGGTTGCAATGTTTAGATCAAATGACACAACAGCAATGAAAAAATAAATACCAGCATAACATTAAACTGCAGTATAAATTGTCATGTCCCTCCACCCCCAATTTTCTTGCCTACTCTTCTCCTGCCTCTTTCTCCCCGCTCCTCCCTCTGTCTCAAGAGGTTCTTGCTCTGTAACCCAGGATGACCACAAGGTCACCATTTGCCTACCACCACCTCACCAGTGCTGGGATTACCAATGTGTGAGGGCATATCTGACTCAGGGAACTACTATTATGATTGGCGCTCTTCTATATAATTTTGTATATAATTTTTACTTAATTCAATCTGTCCAAAAGGCCTTTCCAGAATAAATTTTCTTAAGTCAGAGACTTGATCGACTTGCTCTGAATGATTATCAATATTCAGCAACACAAAATACACTCTCCAAAAAGCAACACACCCAAACTCTACTGACCATCAAACCACACACCACTCTATAGTCTAAATCTATGTCTAAAAACCACTAGAAAGTTCCTTTTACAGCTGGAGAGATGGCTTAGTGGTTAAGAGCACTGCCTGCTCTTCCAGAGGACTCAGGTTCAATCCTCTGCACCCACTTGGCAGCTCACAACTGTAACTTCAGTTCTAGGGGACATGACACCCTGACACAGACATATATGCAGGTAAAACCCCCAATGTACTAAAAATAAAAATAAAATAAAAAAAGGAACGTTCCTTTTAGTGTGTGGTGATATTCCCAAAGTGTAAAAAGGTAGTGCAAAAATTCTTTTAGTTCTTTTTTAGTTTTCTTCTATCATTTATTTAATTTTGTGGTCGAACATGCAAATATGCATGATTCTGAGGTCAAAATATAAGCAGTCTTAAGGGAAAGCTCTTTTATTGTTGGCATCTTCTCCTGCCTTGAGTATTCTATGTATTGTTCCTCCGGAGAATGGGTGATTTGGAAGGGCACCACCTACCTAGAGACTGTCCTGTTATTTATTGTTTGGCTGCACTACACTACAGTATATCCGGTCAATCTCCTGTAATGGGTACTTGAAATGTTTCTAATTCTTTAATTAAGTGTGATGGCTAATATTAAATGTCAACTTGGTGAGACATGACTCATGACTCAGAGTTTCCAGAAAGGACTAGGAAGAGGGGCGGCAACTCTCCCTTAGAAGGAGCCACCTTCCTACACTGGCCCAAATGTAGGGAAGAGAGGACTAGGCAGCGTGGCTGGGGCTGCTTTTGCTTCTTGCTAGTGAGTATGGCGGCTGCTGCTGCTAGTGCCACCATATTTCAGAGCTCAGACTCTTGCTCCTTTGGCCTTCCAGAATTGAAATCCAGAGATCCTCCAAGAATCTTCCAGGCCTTGAGCACCAAATTAAGACAGAGGCACCCAGTTCCATAGATCGAATAACTACTGGGTTCTTAGCCTCTCCAGCATACAGACAGTCAGTTTGAACTACCCACCTGCTAACATGTCAGCTACCTGAATGAATCTTTTAAAATGTATGTTGATTTTGCTGGTTCTGTATACCAGGGCATCCTATCTAACACAAGCAGTGCTCAGGGACCAATAGTAAAGACCCGTGAGAGTGTGTTTCTTAGTGCTTTTAGAATAGATTACTAAAAGTTGAATGTCTATGCTAAAGGACACATGCATGTGATTTCCTGGATACTGCAGGATTCCTTCCCAGAAACTTTGTGTTAATGTACCCACGTTTACCAGCAATGTACCCATGTGCCTATTTTCCTACCAGCTGAACAGCAGAACTTCTAGAATTTGCTGAGAATTGCTTGAGCGCAGCTTTAATTTTGTGTGTATATACATTTGGAGGCACGAAGTTCATTTTGGTGGTCTCTGCTATCATTCCATGCCTTAAGTTCTGAGACAGGAATGCTCACTGATCCCAGGGTTCACCAACAGGCTAGGCTGGCTGGCTGGCTGGTTAGCTCCAGGGATCCTCCTATCTCTACCATGCCCCTTCTCCTTAGCCCCCCACTCCTCCCAGGGCTGGCGTTGCAGAAACAAGCTACTCTTCCTGGCTTTATGTGGTTGCTGCTCCAAACCCAGGTCCTAACGCCTGCAGAGCAAGCACGTTACCAATGGAGCCATCTTCCAGCCCTCATGAGTGCCAGTTTGAAGAGCACAGCTGTCACTGAACTTCTTTTTGTGTGACTGAAGCTGGAACCTCTTTTATCCTGCTTCATCTGATTTCTCTTCCTGTGAGGTCTCTTTTCAAATCTTTGGTCCATGATTTGCCTAGATTTTCAGAAACTGGTTTTGACTAACATTAGCTTCAAACATTTCCCCACTTGAGCATTTGTCTTTGCTTGTATCTTTCACCACGAAAATACTTTTCTTCAACACATTGGGATTTATCCTGATTTCCTTGCCAGTGAGTCATGGTTATAAAAACCTTGGCTTAGGCTTTCATATTTCAGCCAGGTTGTATCACAGCTGTTTTGCTCAGGGTTGCTCTCGAGATGTCTGTTGCTAGCCTCTTTTCTTCCTGGAAACCCAAGGGAAACTTTCTACATCGTCCTGAAAGTTTCACTAAGCTCTAACTTGAAGCTCATCACTTTGGACCAACGTTCCTAGTACACAGGCTCTCTCCTTTAAAATTGACTACAGAGTTGGTCATGCTAGGCCACCACTGTGCCACTGACACCTCCACTGAAGGTCATTTTAGTATGAACACTTGAGACTTCTCTATTTAAAGAATGCTTCCACAGATAGAAGTTTACATATCAGCCCGACTATTACTCTTCTTCTTAGGAACTTCAATCTTTCATCTTACACCTTAATAACTCCTAGAGTCATGATGTGACTTTGAAGCAGAACACCTACCTCAAATATAAGGCTCTGGGTTCAATCCTTAGCATAATATACATCTGTCTCCATCTCTTTGCTATGTGTGCACACACATCTGTGTAACTTTTTATTCTCCTCCTCCTCCTCCTCCTCTTGGCTGTTTTCATGACTTCTGTTAGTGCCCCTAACTTAGTGTGATCTTTTCTCCCTTAGGTACCTTAGGGTTTAGCTTCATTTTAACAGATCTATTTTTTTAGTTCAGAAAATTCATCTTCACATCTTTTTTGTTTTTGCTCTTTTGGATGTACATGTCTGCAAATGTTTTTCATCCAGGCAAGAGTATTGCACTGTAGTTTTCTTTAGCTCTGCTACTGAATGTTCTAAGCAGTTTTATTGGCAGCTGAAATGTTTGGACTTCCCATTCGCTTTCTACTGAAGTAACTTGACATGAATGTTGTCTGCCCTCTTCTGTTCATTTTTGAAATGATTTCTTTTTCCTAAACCAGATGACAGTACAAACAGACAGGAAGGAGGGATATGAATGGCTTACTGATTTCTTAGTCCAATGGTACTTCATTAACGGATTGTATGTTTGTTTTCTCTTGGTCACTTTCATCAATGACCCCCTTCTGGGTGGGAGGCAGGCTTACCCACGGTCTACTCAGCTTCAACAGACCCTTGACTTCTTCCACCTCTTCTTCTTGACCACCATCTCACTACCTGGGGGCTCCATGCTCATTCCTTCAAGGCTCCCCCCTTTTCCTAGAATCAGTACATTTTTGAGACTGCCTCTTGGGCACACACACTTTTGTCCAACAGGTCTCACATATCTCAGTATTTCCTTGGTCTTCTATCCTGCATGGCAATCATTTTTGCCCACAGAGCCAGCTTCCTGCCCCTTTATTTTTTCTTACATCTTTTGTAGTTTTCTGTATGACGGCTGTTCGTGTCCTTGAGTAAATAGATATTTTAAAAATTCTTCACTGAATTTAACTTATACAATCTCCTTCATCTAAATACTTTTCCGCCTACCTTCTGCCTTGTCTTACTCTTTTTAGGGGGTTGTAGGCACTGTTAGGAATTGAACTCGAGCTTTACACCATGCTTGGGAAGTGCTCTACCACTGAACCACATCTCAAGCCCCTCCCTTCATCTTGTACTAAGATGTGAAACATTTACATTTAATTAGTACACCCTAGCCCTCCCTATTCTATTATTAACAACTATTTAATTATCATTACTGTCCTCTACTATTTCATACTTATGCTGCATGTCCTTTATGTAACAACTTGAAATTCCTTTTTTAAAAAAAAACCTGATGCACACCTAACACTCACATGGGACATCAACTACATGGATTTCTCCCTGAATCAGGCTCTGTACGTCACTGGGTGTCCTAGGCTTCAGTTACAAGATTGCCCATTTAGCAGGTTAAGGACTGTCACTTACTTTCAACACCAGTTCCAGAACCTAGATTGTTACCTACACTTCTGAGCAACCAGTTATGAATTAGAGGTTTGCAAAACACATCCACTAGGGGCCAGTAATCTGCTAGAACTTACCAAACTCAAGAAAGTGTCTTTGTATTGTAATGTGGCCCATGTAGGAAATAACATACGTAAAAACAGTCCACCCCAAAAGTCCTGGAATCAGGAAAAATAACCATAGCCCATAACCAAATCTACAGATCCGCCCCACCTCCCGTCCTGGTTTTTGTCTCAACCTTTCTATAACTTATAGCACTGCTATGGGCGAGGCAAAGGCAAACTGAGAATGTCTATTTCACCAGATTTTGCCAAAACTACAAATGAATTCACATTCCTATAAACTTACATATATAAATGTCTTTTTTTTTTTTTTTTTTTTTTCTTAATGTGGGGTTAGGGCAAGTCTTGAGATCTAGAGCCAAGTTTTTTTTTTTGGTTTTTTTTTTTTTTTTTTTTTTTTTTTTTGGTTTTTTCGAGACAAGGTTTCTCTGTGTAGCTTTGCGCCTTTCCTGGGACTCACTTGGTAGTCCAGGCTGGCCTCGAACTCACAGAGATCCGCCTGGCTCTGCCTCCCGAGTGCTGGGATTAAAGGCGTGCGCCACCACCGCCCGGCCGCCAAGTTTTACAGCAGAAAATTCCAGTAACGCTAGCATCAATATACTCTAAAGTCTCTGACTTAGGACACCCAAACAGGAAGGATCTCTAGAACAAAGGGTAAGGATGACGGGCAAAGCCTCCAGGCCCTGCCTAGACTCATCCCCATCCCAGCACTTCCATGGACTATCCAGGAACACCATCACTTAGGGGTTTTATGGGGGCTCAGCTATTTTGGCATGAGTTGATTAAATAATTGCCACTAGGGACTAAATTCCAAGATTCGTTCACTAGGGAGGGGAGTGACTCCTGGAGATTCCAATTAGTCTGTGCATGTGCTAGTGCACTACAGTGCACACCTAAGATTAAAGGACAGCCTCAATGTTCTTCCTCGGGTACCACGCATCTAGTTTTTGAGACAGGGTCTCTCAATGGCTAGAGCTCAACAAGTAGGCTAGGCTGCTGGCAAGGGGGCTCCAGGAACCCACAATACCTGCCTCCATAGCAGTGGGATTACAAATTTGAGTCACTAAATCCAGCTCTTTTACTTGGGTTCTGGGGACTGAATGCCTGTCTTCATGCTTGCAAGGTAAGCACTATCCAGTTGATCTATCTCCCCAGCCCTGGAAGTTCTATATTTGATGACATAGTTGGTTCATCAGGCAATCATTCACAATCTTACAATCTTCCCAATCTTACAATCTTCTGTCTAGCTTACATTTGCTGGAAGGTGCCATGCAGACTGCCGAGGGGAAAAAGTCATTAAGTATTACCCACTTGTGGAATCTATGAGCTATAACATTTGGCCAGGAAGGACTGTCACTTACTTTCAACACCAGTTACAGAACCTACCTAGGTTGTACTGGTGAAATCGTTTTGTGATTGAACTTTTTGGGAGACCACATTGGCCAGGAACTTACTATTTAACAGAGAATGACTTTGAACTCTGACCCCCCTACCTCAAGCTCCTTAGTGCTAAGATTATAGGTATGCCACCATATCTAGCAATGTCCTAAAATTCTTAAAGGACAGTCTGGTGATATGAATTACTGTATTTTCTTCAATAGTTTTAAAAACTGTTGCTTTATTATCTAGAATAAAATGTTGCTGCCCAAAGCACCAAATCCACATGATATTTTTTTTCCAAGTTACTTGGTTTTTTTTTCCATGACTGAAAAAAGGTTCATTTTTAAAATCCAACCATTTTACAAGACTACATCTCAGTGTTGTGTTAAGTGTTCTGGGCTGAGTTCCAGATTTTGGGGTGTCTTTATCCTTCTTTAGTGTTAAGTGTTCAGGAATTGTAGCTCTGACAGTTGTTGTAGTCCAATGCTTTGCTTTACAGATTTTATTATGACAAAATGAGCCCAAAGTTTACCATTTAAGCCACTTTCCAGCTTTCAATCTACCAACATTAAGTATACAATGTTATATAACCACCACTGAACTTTGGTTTACATGAGGGAAACGCTTCATTTGGCTGCCTGTCCTGTCCTGTTTTTTGTTTTTCTGTTGTTGTTGTTGTTGTTTGTTTGTCTGTTTTGTTTTTGTTTTTTAGTATAGTCTCTGACTTGCTTGGAACTCACAGAGAGATCCACCTGCCTCTGTCTCCCAGACTCTGGGATTATAGGTGTGTACTACCATGCCAGCTTTAGTCTTTTTTAGTTTTAAAAAAGATACTGAGTTCCTATTTCTCCTTTTTCTCTTATTGTACCGTCTGTGGTGCATATTTACCATTTTCTAATTGTCACTAAAAAGGCCTTTTCTCAAACATTCCCTGAGTTCTATCAGCCCTCACTTGTTATCCTCGTATGGTATAGCTATACTACTTCTGAGATGGCGTTATTTCTGATTTATGTGTTTCTTTAAAGGATTTCATCTTATACTAGACACACTGGCTCACACCTGTAATCCTAGCGTTATGTGGATAGAGTCAGGAGAACCAAATCCAGCCAGCCTCAGCTACAAAACACACAAATCAAAGAACAACAGAAGGATTTCACCTTCACTACAATTTCTCTAAGCTGAAATACTTAAGATTATCAATTTTATCTGCTTTGTGGCCTCATTTCTATGGTATCTTTTCATAATATATGATCTAATGTATGAATGTTTATTTTTCTTATGATAATCTGTTATATATTTACATATTTTCCTGGATTAAAACAGGGCTCCTGTGTTAGTTTTATAGATGAGTTGGAGCTTTTGAAACTGTATTACCCAACTGACCCCTGAGTTGTTTCCAGTTTTGGTGGTGGTGACAAACAAAACTGCTGTAAGTATCTGCAGAGAAACAAATACAGGTTTTCATTTCTTGAGAGAAGAACATCATCATCCTAAGAGAAATGCAGATTAAGCCAGCTGTAAGATCTCTCTTTCTCTCTCTCTCTCTCTCTCTCTCTCTCTCTCTCTCTCTCTCTCTCTCCTGTAACAGCAGAAATAAAAACAACAAACGGGGTGGGGATTTAGCTCAGTGGTAGAGGGCTTGCCTAGCAAGTGCAAGGCCCTGGGTTCGGTCCTCAGCTCTGAAAAAACAAACAAACAAACAAACAACGATAGTTCCAAATGCTGGCTGCAGCTTTCTATGCATAGATGCATTTCACACAGGACTTGATGGCTGTGGTCATGTGCAGATGCACCTCACCCAGGACCTGATGGCTGTAGTAGTGTGCAGATGCATTTCACCCAGGACCTGATGGCTGTGGTCATGTGCAGATGCACCTCACCCAGGACCTGATGGCTGTGGTCATGTGCAGATGCATTTCACCCAGGACCTGATGGCTGTGATCATGTGCAGATGCATTTCACCCAGGACCTGATGGCTGTAGTCGTGTGCAGATGCACCTCACCCAGGACCTGATGGCTGTAGTAGTGTGCAGATGCACCTCACCTAGGACCTGATGGCTGTGGTCATGTGCAGATGCATTTCACCCAGGACCTGATGGCTGTAGTAGTATGCAGATGCATTTCACCCAGGACCTGATGGCTGTGGTCATGTGCAGATGCACCTCACCCAGGACCTGATGGCTGTGGTCATGTGCAGATGCATTTCACCCAGGACCTGATGGCTGTAGTAGTATGCAGATGCATTTCACCCAGGACCTGATGGCTGTGGTCATGTGCAGATGCATTTCACCCAGGACCTGATGGCTGTGGTAGTGTGCAGATGCATTTCACCCAGGACCTGATGGCTGTGGTCATGTGCAGATGCATTTCACCCAGGACCTGATGGCTGTAGTAGTGTGCAGATGCATTTCACCCAGGACCTGATGGCTGTAGTAGTGTGCAGATGCATTTCACCCAGGACCTGATGGCTGTAGTAGTGTGCAGATGCATTTCACCCAGGACCTGATGGCTGTAGTAGTATGCAGATGCATTTCACCCAGGACCTGATGGCTGTGGTCGTGTGCAGATGCACCTCACCCAGGACCTGATGGCTGTGATCATGTACAGATGCATTTCACCCAGGACCTGATGGCTGTGGTCATGTGCAGATGCATTTCACCCAGGACCTGATGGCTGTAGTAGTGTGCAGATGCATTTCATCCAGGACCTGATGGCTGTGGTCATGTGCAGATGCATTTCACCCAGGACCTGATGGCTGTGGTCATGTGCAGATGCATTTCACCCAGGACCTGATGGCTGTGGTAGTGTGAAGATGCATTTCACCCAGGACCTGATGGCTGTGGTCATGTGCAGATGCATTTCACCCAGGACCTGATGGCTGTAGTAGTGTGCAGATGCATTTCATCCAGGACCTGATGGCTGTGGTCATGTGCAGATGCACCTCACCCAGGACCTGATGGCTGTGGTCATGTGCAGATGCATTTCACACAGGACCTGATGGCTGTAGTAGTGTGCAGATGCATTTCACCCAGGACCTGATGGCTGTAGTAGTGTGCAGATGCATTTCACCCAGGACCTGATGGCTGTGGTCATGTGCAGATGCATTTCACCCAGGACCTGATGGCTGTGGTCATGTGCAGATGCACCTCACCCAGGACCTGATGGCTGTAGTAGTGTGCAGACGCACATCACTCAGGAGCCGAAGGCTGTACTGTTTGCACTATACATTAGCAACAGCAGTCTTGTCCTTGCTGTGCATTTTTTTTTTCATTCTCACAGGTTGTTTCTCCAATTATCCACACTTTTTCATTAGACATAAAAGTTATCCCTAAAAACCCACCACGACGGTCACACCACAATGTACAGACCATTCTGGTAGTTCCAATTTTCCACAAGGATAAAGTTATAGTGATAGACCATAAAAATCTAGGGTTCTACCTTCTCAAGTGGGCACCCCAAGAACCCAGACTCCGGTCCAGTTGATGCAAACAGCACGAGGTTATTGAAGCGACTGTACAGTCGGGCTTCCCTTGTCCTAAGGGCAAGAGTCGCATCGCACTGCAGCTACAAAGGTACTTTTAAAGGAAAAAGCCACAAGATTACAATTCCCATATAATTTCGTTTCGATTGATTTATATCTAGAGGCTAATTTCATAAGATCATGGTTTGATCACAGAGTGATCACAGAGTGGATACAGTCACGTCCGCATGCACATTCTTCCCAAAACCTCAAAGGGGGTATCAGGGTGGGAGTGAAGTTTACACAAAGGTTACAGTGGTCCTTCCTGGAACACTTGCAGTTATCCCAGTCACAGTTGAGTGCATCTCTTAATAGAAATCTCTTTATATTGTTACACTGTGGCAGGGGGGTAGTTGAGTAATGGCTGAGTCAGGTTGCCCTTGGAACTAGCTTTTTTTAGTTCCTCATTCTCTTGGGGCTTGGGAGGTGTAAGCTTGAAGGGTTAGGGTCTTTCAATAGGAGAGCATAACTCTGATTTCATTTCCTCAGGACTCTCCTAGAAAGGTCAAGATAGACTTCTTTGCTGATGCATCTTGGCAAGGTGCTTCTTGAAAAATGATGCAAACCTACCCGAATCAGTTACTAAGGACTTTTATCTTCTTATACCCCAGAGGTATTTATCTTGGAAATTTAAAAAATAATTTCACTGATTCCATATGTCCTTTATTTTTACAAGTTCTTGATGTTTTCTTTCAAAAAAGCTGCTTTCCCTTGTTCTTTTGTGTTCTTCCCTATCTGGTCTTTATTGCCATTGTTACTTACTTACAAGAGAGAAACAGACTATGAAAATACACACTTTTCTGCACCAGTGTGTCCAACCTTTTGACACTGCAATACAATGCTGTCGATTACAAACTCCATTAAGCTGCTGTAAGATATTGGGTAATCAAGTTACAAACAATAGCTATCCTGGGCCTCAGTTTGGACACCTAACTGTACAGCCTTTAAAAGTCTTCATCATACCTCTCCACCAAAGTTTTCATTTGAGATATACTTTAAATGAGCAAACATTTATCACACATAACATTCATCACTACTCTCAGTAAGAAGTATTTCCTTTCAAGGACTCCCTGCTGGCTTCATTAACTGAATGAACCTGTCTACACTTCAAGAGGCTGAGTCTGGCACTATAACCCAAGGATATATAAGCTCTCCCCCTTCTCTTGTTTTAGTTGACTTTTAAACAAAGCAAAAACCCCACTAATTCTGGTCAGATTTGTTGGTTTAGGTCCTAATCCCTGCATGTGTCAGGTGGAGATGCTCTCAAGTCCCAACCTAGTCTGGACTATAGTTAAGACCCAGTCTCAAAAACAAAACAAGCAAACAATCACCGATAGTGATACACATGGATAATGCCAGCATTCAGGAAGCTGCCAACCCAGGTAACATAGCAAAATTTCGTTTGATCATTCTTCTACTAGCTCAACTACCTAACAGGCTCAAACTGTTATGTACTGCTATTTTCTATCCTTGTTTTAAGTCTTCTATGTCCCAGGTTGGTCTGGACCTCGTGATCCTCACGCCTCAGCCCAGGATTACAGGCATGAGCAAACATGCCTGGCTTGCCGCTAGTAGCTTAGTGATTAACTTTAAGATTAGCTATTCCTGGGCAAAGGAACAAAGTATCAGCAGAAATCTTTTTTTTGAGAAGTCCAAATGGTATTTGACGTTGTTCTTTTTACAACTAAGGTCCTTAAACAAGCAAACAACAACAAAGCCCACATTTACTATGTGTATGTCATGCATGTGGAGATCAGAAGGCAATTTGTGCAAACTGGTTCTCTCCTTCCACCATGTGGGTCCTGGAACTGAACTCAGGTTCTCAGGCTTGGTAGCAGGCACCTTAATCCACTGAGCCATCACTTAGGCCCCCAAGGCCAGGATCTTAAAACTTACTTTTTTCTATATTTACAGAACTCAGGAGAGCTATCTTTGGATGGTATCAAAGTATAGATCAAGGATTTGTAATCTTATTCTCTAACTGAAAATAAATCATCTTTAACTGGCTCAGAAATCTTGTGTTTTTACCAAAAAAACTACAAGGACTGGACTAGGAGACAAAAGTTGATTGGGGTCTCAAGGCTAATCCAGGAGAAGAGAAAACAAAACACAGGCTCTGGGTAATGGAGACCCCACTCAGCATGAAGACTTACTGCCCCTTGCTTCTTCCTTACCTCTCTAGAAAAGCTCTTTGCACCCAAATTCTTCTCTAAATGGTCTTTGCTGGTGGCAGCTTCCCATCTTCTTTGGTTTCTGTCTTTGCAAATCCTCTTCTGACCTGAGTCACTGGAGAGCAGTGGGGAGCAGCCAGACCTGGATCAAGGAACAGCACCAATTACCTCCAAAGGAATGTACTTGTTAGTACTGGGAACCACCGCTGCAAACACAAGTGGGAAGTACAAGGCAAGCTCTATGTCCACAAGTAAATAAGAGGCCATGTACATAGTATATGAGGGGAACACAGTACCCACATGAATGGCACCAAAGTGATAAAATTATTATATGAATTTGTGTGACAATGTAAAACTAACTTGAAATAAATGAAGGCACAAAATTCAGCTATTACCACTTGCAAATAGTTGTCTTCTAACTTCTAACAAAATAGAAGACATTTCATCATTCCATTGAGGAAGGTGGTACATATAAACACGGCACAAAGCAGCCACATTGGCTCAGGAGGTGGAGCTGCACAGTGAGATCAGAAGAAGGGCGGGAGTATGGGTCCCTGACGGCTGTGTGCAACATGAGCCCCTGAGAGCTAATGTTTTACATACGAAAGAGAACGTTTATTCTCAAAGACCACATTTACTTTTAGTATCTCTATCATGGTAGCCCAACTGTAGCTTAATTAAAATAAATTCCAAGCTAAGGAATATAGGATTTATCATAAATATAGTGGCATATAAATTGTTTTGCTTTACTAAGACAGAATCTCACTACAGATTAGACAAGCCTCAACACTGGGATCTTCCTGCCTCAATCTCCCTGGGAATTGAGGCCTGCATTGCCACACCCAAGATAAAATGCTAAATTTAGAAAGAAGGAGAAAGCAGAAAGACAAAAAAGGAAAGCCATTACAGGGATTGCAGCTATAGACAGGTTAAGTGAGATTAAAAAAAAAAAAAAAAGAATTTAATTTTAAATCCTAGCCACATGGAAGATGCCCATATCAATGATCAAGATAACATAGGAAACATGAGGGAAGAAGTATGTACATAGTAAGATTGGTCAAGACTATCAGAAATGTATTTTTAGTGCTCAAGCAAAAATTTAACATATAGGTCTCACTTGCACTCAAGTGTTAGTTTAAGCAACAGGAACAAATGAGATTGTGAGGGCAGAAGTTAAAGGTTGACCAGGAAAGGATTCCTCTATGCTTTAAGAAAAATAAACAAAGCAACAAGGACAACAAAGACTGCCCAAGAAGCCATACATTTAATCCCCAGTACCTAGAGGGACAAAAGCTGAAGAGAGCTGAGATGTCGATGACAGAGCAAGTGCCTGCCTAGCATGTAGCTCATGTACTAGGCCCTGAGGGTGATCTAAGTTCTGTGAGAGGAGGGACAATAGGTCAAATATATAATACTTCTCAAACTTTTTTATTAAGTTAAACAAGCTCAAGTCTAAATATCCTACTGTTTTAGCACACTGGTTTACAGAAATTCTCGTGACTTTTATTATTTATTTGGGTGCTGAATATAGAAGCCAGGATCTTGTGCATGCTAAGCACATGCTCTATCAATGAGCCATACTCTCAACCCTTTAAAATTAATCAAGGCCTAGAAATACCTTAATATGAATTGATGATATAAACTACCATTTTGAGGAACAATTGAATTTACAGAAATATCTGTATACTCTATTTTAATTTAGAACATTTAGCCATGAACAGACTTCATTATGGGGATAAACAATGCAACTAAAAATAAAGATTTGGAACTCTAAAGGTCAAAATGACCACTTTATGGCAGTCACCTAATCAATGAAACCGTTATATTTTAAAGACCCCTCTCAAAGCTCAGTTTTCCCATGTTCTAGCCTTTGGCCTAAAACTTCCTGCAAATTAAGATGGCCACTGGCACAGCAAGGAGGAATTTAGACTTTTCTCCCACCGCTACCCACAGCCAACCTATATACACATTTGTCTTTTACCAAGTTGTTTCCTAACTTTTTTAAAAACAGAAAAAAGTAAGGCAGTGAATTTATGGACCAGTAACATTAATACTTAGTTTGATTATCAACTCATACTTTTTTTTTTCAAGAAAATACTCCCCTTTCTTAAAAAAAAAAAATTTAGTATGGATTATGGCTTTAAAAAGTAAATTAAGAAATTTGAGGTTTTGTTTTTGTTTGTGGCTTTATTTCTGTCACAAAATACCCTCCTCCTGCACTGTTGACCCAGGTGAACCACCCGTTAACCTTGGATATTGAGAACTAAAGTGAAGGCTCTGAGGGACGTCTCAGCTTCTCATGTGTATCCAAACTGCTACAGTTAATCACAAAATATTTGTCTCTAACTGGCTAGATTTTCAGATCTGGCAGCTTCTTTCAAATGAAAGACAACGAATGCTTTCTACTTCACAAGGGGAGGGAGGTGGGAATCTTAATTTTTTTCAAGAGCAGAAGAACGGGAAGAGCAAAGTGCAGTGTCTTGTTCTTCCCAGCCCCACAGCAAACTCCAATTCTCCTTTAAAAATGTCCTGCTCAAGATGATATCACCAGGCATAGTAATGATAGATCCAGAAATTCACAAATCTGTTGTGGATGTTTTTTATTTTGGCTGTGGCTAAGTTGTTGGGATTCTGACACACTCCAGCGGCATGACTGCACATGCGCAGTTCAGGAGCTAGACAAGGGGTCTTGCATCTTAGGTCATCAGTGTACATTGGATATCACGTACTCGCAGCCTGGTCACACAATCAGCACATGCATGGTATAGCTCTGTAGGCCCACCTGCACCTTAAAGAGCCATGACTCAGACCCTACCCTCTCTCTGTTCTGTTCCCTCTTCCCCACCATCTTTCCCTCTCTCTTGCATGTGCTTTCCCAGGCCTGGTTCTTTTGTCTCCAATTATTATAATAATCACAATAATGACAGTAAGGATGGCTCTTTAGCCAGAGATCAGTTTACAGCCTTCCTCCTGGAGAGTCTTCCTAAAGCTGTTCTCAAGCCAGCAAACTATTAAAAAAAAAAAAAAAAAAAATCAAGACACGGAATAAAATCCATCTCTTGTCTCCCAGAGCTCCCTGACCTTAGGGCTAAAACTTCAGCATCTGGAGAGCAAGGCTCCTGAGCCCACAGGCAGAAGTTTCAACTGTGGCATTTAAGGTGGACCAGGGAAGAGATGAGAAAGCTGTGAACAGAATTGCCAAGTGCTGGCACTCGCTGTCCGACTGGCTCCTGAAAGCCACTGGGTCTGTGTTTTAAGTGTGGGGGGAGGGGGTGAAGGCCAGGTGGGCTAGTGTGTGCCCTGCCAGGCCATCAATTGAGCCTTGTTCAAAGTGCCACCTAGAGAGATAACTGGTCAGCGAACTGCCCCTGGGCACCGAGTGGCATGGAGACAAACTAAGACCTCCAGCAGACCTCCTAGGCTTGGCCACAGCTCGCAGGGAACCCAGAATGCAGCATGGAAGCGATCTGTTTCTTTCCTTCTGGACACTGTTTCAGTCTTGGGGAGTTTTGGGGTCCCACCTCTCCTAGTTTCCCTATTATCGGGGTAGGGAAGACAACCTTACCCACCTCATCAGACTTAATTGTACTTTCAGGGTTACTTAATAGGAAAAGATTTTCCCGCTAAGGTAGGAGCTTTCATTTCATTGTTCCTTCCATGTGCTTCACTCCAGACCTGTCAAAAGTGCTTCTCCTCCTTATGAACACAAACAGGGCCCTGCTCTCTGCCTTGTCCCTAATTCCAAAAGAATGAGTTCTCACCCCACAAGCTTTTCTCTTCCTGGTTCCCTCTTTTAATTAACTACTCAGCTAATTGTTACAGGATCACCATAGAGCTGGAATCCAAGGACCATCAGATATACCCAGGTGGTAAGAAACTGTAACAGTTAAAAGGTATTTACACCCCCAGACCCAAAAGTGTCTGGGCTCTGCAAAAATAGACTTAATATAGCCATCTATTACTGTTAAATGCTCTTAGCAATTCATCACCTGTGTCTCCTGGATGCTAAACTAGTAAAGGAAACAGGTGCCTTAAAATAATCTGTCTCTGATAAAGCTTATCTCAGGTTAAAAAATTAAAAACATGTTCCAATCTCTCTGTCTCTCTCAGTAACACTAACCAATACAAACAGAGTACCAAACACTAAAATGGTCATCAACCCAAGGCTTTAATTTTCTCATGGTTGCTTCTTAATATGTTTAAAATTTTTCCTAAGCTCCAGAAACCAGCTTAAGCCCATCCGACAGGTCGGATCTACTTCAGATAAGTGCCAAACACAAACTTTCCTGGTCTGGCAACAAGCCCCCACCAAGGGAAAAAAATAGTAATTCTTTTTTCTAAGCTTTTCTCTGTCTCACCAGCATCCCGTCAGCCACAAAAGCAGCCAGAGTGTCAAGCCAAGAAAGATGAATAGCTCCGAGGCAGCAGACGACAGCCCACCATCCCAAGATGCCTGTCTACCTCAGAAGCCCCCTTCCCTAGCCCCCCAAGAGCCACCCGACGCCCACCAAGTCAGCTGGAAGCAGTTTTTCCCAGAGAAATGACGCCCCTATTCCTGTTCACTTGCTTGTTTTTATAAGCCAAAAGGCTGGAATGCTAGGATTCTGCAGAGCTCCAGCTGCATGACTGCACATGCGCAGTTCAGGAGCTAGACAAGGGTTTTTGCATCTTACATCATCAGTGTGTGCTGGTGATTATATACTCGCAGCCTGGGCATGCAATCAGCGCATGCGTGGTGTAGCTTTGTAGGCCCACCTGTGCCTTAAAGAGCCTACCCTCTTTCTGTTCTGTTCCCTCTTCCCCCACCATCTTTCCCTCTCTCTGCACATGCTCCTTTCCCAGGCCTGGTTCTTTTGTCTCCCCCGCTTCCTCCTAATAAAGCTCTGCTACTAGGTAGTCATGGCCGTGCAGTGCCTCCTGATGGTTTCTCGAGGTAACCAGCGCCACTTATCATTCATTTCATAAGTGCATATGACATATTCAATATGTGTAAATTCAATGTGAAAATACACAACTTCCTTTCTGAATGCAAATTTTAATAGTATTGAAGTTTATTGAGTTGTACTGACTTGAGGTTTGGTTAATTTTGGTGTGTGGTATTTTTACTCATTTTCAAGTTTTTTTTTGAATGATAAAGTTTATAAAAAAAATATGTAAAGAGAAATTTACAATAAATTTTCAACACACTTGAAACAAGGACGGATTCTGTGGTGAGGCGCTCCTGTAAACCCACCAGAACTTAGACAGTGGAAGCAGAAAGATCAGTTCAGTAACAGCCTGAGCCACAGACCTAGTTTGAATAGAATCTGGAGTACATAAGATGCTGTCTCACAATAACAAAAAGTCAGTGAAATTCTCCCCTCAGTTCCCGTTTCTGCAGATCAACACCTTTTTTTTAAGCCACTGAAGGAATGCTGGCCTCACGCTTACGAAAAAAACTTCTCTCATACAACATGGTGTACACTTACACCAATGGATGTGACCATCGTCTAAAGGGCTACTCTCGAGAAGGGCAAGAGTTCAGCAGTCGGTCCTTGGCCACTGGGAAGAAAAGAAAAGGAAAAAAAAAAAAAAAAGGCGGAGGGGAGGGTGTTTTCTCTATCGATCCGGAGGTCAGTTGAGACATCTCCCGCACCCTTCCATGACCGGCTTTTCCGTTCTGAATGGTGCACCCAGCCTCCTTTAACCATAAGAGGGATCGATGGTGGGAATCTTCGCGCCACAAACACTGCTCAGAGAACTCTCGGAAACCAAGGCATCAAGGCTAAGACATGGAAGCCTCTAAAGATCAAAGCCGGGGCTCACCGCCACCACGCCTGCCCCCCCAAACCCAGGGAGGAGGCTCCGGCCGAGAAGAACCCCTCCTAGGGAAGTCTCCCCGTCACTCCCACCACTCCCGCCACCGTCAGGAGCCTCCTAGAACTAGTCGATCACACGCACACACTCGCCCAGCAGGAGAGGGCCCGTTGTAGCCACACACAAGATGGCAGCCACGCACCTACCGAGGAAAAAGCGGCGCCACCACTTCCAGCGATGCGGCTCCCTAGACTGCGGGGAAGCCCTATTGGCCGCCGCAGACAGCGCGAGACCCGCCGAGAGCGGCGCTAGCCAATCAGGAGGCGGCGCCCTCGGAACGGCGCGCGGGGCCGCGGGACGCGTGCGGAGCGTCCTAAGGCGCGGAGCGGCAGCGGCTCTAGCCAATGGGCGTCTGGGCGGGCCGGGGAAGGCGGGCGCCGGGTCCCGGCGGAGCTCGCTGCCGGCGTGAGTCTCCCGGGTTGAGGTGAGGGCGTCTCTTGACAGGCGGCTCAGGTGCGAGGCGCGCAGGGTGCGCTGCGGGTCGGCCCGGCTCTCCCCGCGCGTGCCGGCGGCTCGCAGTCCCCGTAGCTGAGGCGGCCCCGGGCTCTCGGTTGCGTTTTTCTCCCTCTGTCTTGGGGCGCTCGCCTTTGTGACTGGTGGTTCCTGAGCGACTTGGCTGTGACAAGCGAAGTACAGAGTAAGACGCCGAAGCAGGACTCTCGGAGGTTCGAACCCTGGTCCACGCCACAAGGTAAGATTCCACACGCCCTGAATAAGTGAAGTCACTTAGGGGCTGTAGTTGATTTGTATGGGAGGAGCGACTGACTGACACCTCACCCGCACCCCACGATCAGTGAAGTCAGTACTGACAGGCGTGTGGTTGACAGCTCTTTGACGTGTGCAAACTTAGGGTGGTTCTCTGTCTGTCTATGGACGAAGAAGGCCAAGGCGGGGAGGTTAATTTACGTTTACCCTTAGATTGGGATCATCAGAGCATGAACTAGACGGCCACATGCAGTGTGGCATGCATTCTACAGCAGAAGCGGTTTTCCTATTATTGTTGTCCTGTGGGTTAAATTGGCACACATGGAGTAATTCAAGACGTGCCCATTTATGTGTGACTTACACACCGTAAATGTCATGCCTAGCAAGGACCCAAGGAGATAGTGGAGTGGTACCTGAGCCTTTTTTAGTTCAGTGGTTTTTTGTTTTCAAGTAGAAAGGAAGCGTAGATCTAAATAAAAGGGGGTGTATTTTCTACAAGATAAAAGCGTGAGATCGGGGGAAAAAAGGGGGTGTGTGTATTTTCTACAAGGTAAAAGCGTGAGATCAGAAAAGAACCAAATTTAAAATTCTACTGCAAGCGGGGTTGTGGTTGTGTCTCAGGCCTTTTAATTCTATACCTCGGGAGGCAGAGGCAGGCAGATCTCTGAGTTCCAGGCCAGCCTGGTCTCAAAAAACAAAACGAACAACAACAAAAAATCCTGTCAATGAAATATTGTCCTGCCTCAGGAAGGTAAGCTTGTGGTTTAATTTTTTTTCTTAACATTTCTGTTTTGCAAGGTTTTTCAGTTAATTATTTTTTTCTTATGTAAATTAGTAGCTTTCAAGCTACCCTGGTGAGAGCTTCTTTGGTTGGTTGTTGTTTGCTACCTGGAAGCTCAGTCTAGTGGAGGATGACCTTGAACAACTCGTCCTCCTGTCCCCATCTGCCTTTTGCTGAGATAACAGGCGTGAGTGAGTGAGTGTGCTGAGGTGGAAGTTACTAGAAGCATCCTGGAAGGCAGCTGGGCAATGTCTCTTAGTGGCTCTTGGATATCTGTAGACTTAATTTACAATGGAAAGGTTGCTTGGTGAGAGGTACAGTCCCTGGTTTATAGTTACCTTTTAACATTTTGCGTTTCTGGTGAGTCTCATTGCGAGTCTGATACATACTCCTTTTTGATGAACAGATTTTTCTTCAAGTTTCTGAGACTGTTTCATTTTTTGGTATTCTGAAGCATATCGGGTTGGTGGTGTATTCGGAGCCTGTTGTGGGGTCAAGACTATGGCTCAGTCAGTAGAATACTTGCCTAACTTGTACAAAGCCATGGTTTGGATCCTGAGCACTTTGTAAGTCCAGTGTGGTGGCACATGTAGGTTATCCCTGTACTCAGGAGGTAGAGGCAAAAGGATCAGAAGTTCAAAGACATCTTTGGTGTAATAGCCAGTTCAAGGCCAGCCTGTCTCAAAAAGAAAAACGGAAACGGTGTATTCTACTTGGCATTCGGTGGACAGTGGCTATGTGTTTACCCATTTTGAGAAATTCTTGGTCATTATCACCTTATTCCTTTATTTTTTCCTATAAATTACTAGCTATGATTTTCTAGAGTACTAAGTGGCTTTTCCCATGAGTCTTTTCTGTTATTTTCACCTAAACAGTTTATTTGAAGAACTGTTTCTTATATCCATGATACTTAATTGGCTATTTTTCAGAATTGTGCATTTCTTCAGTCCTTTGAGGATATCAAATATATTCACACTTGTTTTAGAAATATTTAAACCTTTTAAGCACAACTCCAGCAGTTTAGTGGGCTTGTTACTTCTCATTTTCACAATACAATCTTCTTGATATGTTTCAGAGCTCTCATCTCCTTGGGGAGATTTCCTGTCATCCTTTTGTGTTATGATTTTGCTTGGCATCATCTTGAGTTTTTCCTGTTTCATGCTTCATAGAGGCCTCCCCAGCCTGTTTCTGTTGACAGTTCTCTTTTAGTTTTAAACATGACTGTATATAATTTTTGAAGCCTTCTGGTTTATGATGTGGGAAAGACAGAAAAATTTATCATGTATTGACTAACACTTTGATAATTCAAAAAATTTTTATTAGTCCCACCACTAGATATATACCCTAAGGAAACAATCAGAAAAATGCACAAAATGTTTGTTCCAGTATTATGTATAATAGTTTAAAAAATAAAGTCTAAATGTCTGATACAGAACTTTATATTGCCAATTAATAATTTTAAGAAATTTATTAAAATGCTTTTGTATGAATTATTGTCCAAAGCATGTAGCCATTTAGTTATATAAAAGTATTAATGATGGGGGAAAGACTAGATATTGTGAGCGTAGAAGAAGTATAAACACTAATATCTAAATTTTGTTTTAAAATTATATACTGAGAGGATAATTGCTAACATTGAATTCCTCCTATGTGTTAGGTACTATTCTAAGTGATAATTTTATCCTCACAACAATGTATGAGGCAGTAACTGTTAGTTCTCCTGTTTTTTAAAGTTTTTATGAGGTATTATGAGGGACAGCTTGTTGATTAGTAATACAGTGTGTTAACTAACATGTTAACCATGGGCAGTAGGGTTATAGGCGATTCTTCTCTGTACTTTCCCAGTTTTGGTGTTTTGTAGATTTTATTTAAGTTATGTCTATTCTTTTAAAAAAGCTTTGGATTATTTTTAGAGATAGAGTTGTCCTAACAGTATCTTTTTCCTCTTACTGTTTTCTCTTTGTTTTCCCTGCAGAATGTTTGGTGCATTTGTGGACCAAAGCATGGGATTCATTTTTATTTTTGGAAAGACAGTGCCAGTGGTCCTCCTCCAGCTGTCAGTTTGGCGTTAATGAAGATGCTGTGCCTGTTTTGCATGGACTGGTCGTCATTCTGTCTTTTCAAGCACAGCTCTGTTTGGAAACTCGAGTATCCAAGAGTTTGGGTAATGGCATAAGACATCCTCTATCTGAGGACTGCAGAGTTTATAGAGACTCCGTCTGGACTCTCCAGTCAGAGTGGCACTCTTGATTCACTGAATTTGGAAGAATTTTATATAAGTAACAACAAAAGATGGGAGAAAGAAATGGTAGGTCATGGAGCACGTTGTTATAGCCTGTCCAAATGTTTATAGACTGTTCTAAATTATGGAATTTTAGGGTTTTCACTCTCAGTGATTTCTTTTTTCTTGCCTCTATCCATTTGGTGTGTGTGTGTGACATATATGCACATTTGTGTGTAGATGTCCACATTTGTGAATATCAAATATCAGGATTGGGTTATCTTCCTGTTTCTGCTTTTTTTTTTTTTTTTTTTTTTTTTTTAAGCAGGCTGGTGCTTAAAAATGTGCCTTACCTCAGTGCACAGTGTTACTGTCCATATGGTTGCCTGAGACAGAACAATACAGGTCATTCTAAAGTCTTGTCACAACTACTTGGGTGATCTTTTCTATGGAGCCCAGACTAGCCATGTCGGCCTCCAAGTTGGGCCTCTCCTTCTTTCTTTAGCTGCTTTAGCCTTCCAGATGCTGGGGTTACAGGTGTGTGCCACCATGCCTGACTTCTAGTGGTGGCAGAAGCCTATCTAATCACAGCACAGTATGTTTAGACCTTAGTAGCCTTCTATTTGAAAGTAATATTAGCATGACATATAAGGCCCTTGATGTCCTGGCCCCTTCCTGACCTCTGAGTGCCACTTGTAATCTATTTTCTTCACTAAAGTTTCTTTTGTTTTAGATCTTAAAACCTTGTAGCTATGCTATGGGAAATTAAAAGTAGGCTTCATCTTGTGGAGTGTGTGTCAGAGAAATCACACCCCTCCTGAGGCTGCTTGGCAGTAGCCCTAATTAACCAGAGATCTGCTTTGGGAAAGGTGACTTTCCCAGTAGGAGTTGAGACTCAGAGGACTCAGCCTCTTTCCTTTGAAGATTCTGCCTCCATTGTCAGATTTGCAGGTTTAGAATCTAATTTTTATTAAGTATACAATTTATGTAACTGAACTAACACCTTAGTGTTCCCAATGACTACTCAAGTGGTCTTTCCAAATGACAATACATCTTTTTTTTTTTTTTGCTTAAGATCCTATTAATGTTAAGTAATTTTATATTGTTGAGAGTTCTACTATATAGCCTTGACAGGCCTGGAACTCATAGAGATCTGTCTGCCTCTATGTTTGACATTTTAGGGTTTTCTGTGACTTCTAAATATAATGTAAATATGATATTTGGGCTTTTTGATAACTTTGATTACTTGTGTTATTTGTTTTCAACTTGAAAAACTTCTAGAAAAGTTTTGATTAAGATTTTAGTTTGCTGTATATCAGAAATGATAGCCCTTAATTTACATGAATTCCATTGCAAAAACCAGGTAAAGTTAATATTAAATAATTTAAAAATTATAAGTGTGTGTGTGAGAGAGAGAGAGAGGGGGAGAGAGAGAGAGAGAGAGAGAGAGAGAGAGAGAGAGAGAGAGTAAATGTAAGTGCAGATGTCTATGGAGACCAGAGGTATTAGATTTCAGGTCTCCCTGGAGCTGGAGTTGTGAACTGCCCAACATGAGTTCTGGGAACCAAACTTAGGCCCTCTGGATGAGCAGTATGTACTCTTAACCACTAAACCATCTCTCCAGCCTCTATAAAAGACTTTTTAAAAAGTAATATTGTTAAACATTTTATTATTTAAGCCATCATTGAGATGTTACTTTATGAAATGATCCACTTCTACACATAGTAGAGGTTGTATCTTGGAAATGTTAAAGATGCATAGAATCTATACATATGCCCTTCTATGATTTTAACCTGGAGTCATTCTTCCTGTTTTCTAGTTAAAACAGTGTCATTGAAGTTTTTAATTTTTTTTTTTTTTTTAAGATAGGATGTCTTGTAGCCCATGCTGGCATTGAACTCACAAAGTAGCCAAGGATGACCTTGAAATTTATCTTCCTGCCTTTACCTCCCAAGTACTGGGATTATGGGTTGTACTACCACCAGTTTTATGCAGTACTGGAGATAAAAATTCAGGGCTACATACATGGGATGCAAGCACTCCTCTATTCACTGAGCTGCATCCAGCACCAATTTCTGTTATTGTTGTTGTTTTTCGAGACAGGGTTTCTTTATGTAGCCTTAGTTGTCCTGGAACCACTCTGTAGACCAGGTGGGCCTGGAACTCATAGAGATCCACTTGCCTCTGCCTCCCGAGTGCTGGCATTAAAGGTATGCACCACCATAGGTAAGATACTTGAGTCGTATTCTTTATATCTTTGTAAGGAAATATGACCAAAATCTTTTTTTCCTCAAGAAAAGTGATAGACTTTTAATTTAATCTTAATTTCTGTTTAGAAATGAAGTAGATTTTTCTGTAACTTGTACCTCAGAGAAATTGGTGCACTTCTATTAAACTCTTAGATTATTCACTTTTATTTCAGGTGATGCAAGGACTTTCTGGATGAAGCTACAAGATGATGGTAAAGTGGACTTTATGTTTGAAAAAACACAAGATGTGCTGCAGTCACTGAAACAGAAGATAAAAGATGGGTCTGCCACAAATAGAGGTGTGAAAAGTGAAAACTTTGGACACTTCCTACTAATGTTATATACTCAGTGTGGTATAATTCTTCTATTGTTTATTATAAGCAACAAATAATTGATTTTCTAAGACCCTACTTTGGGGTTTATCTACTTTATGTATGCTCTGTTTCTACAAATTTGCTTTTCCATACATACCGTAAAAGTGGGTAAACCTGATTTTTGTAAATGGTAACTATTGAAGATACCCCTCCCCCACACAATATATGTGTGGTTCAGAGCTCCTCATAAGCACTGGGCTTAAGCACACCCCCTCCTTAGCCTCCCTAATAGCTGAAATTAGGCTACATTTTTCTCCTTTATTTATACTTACTCTTTTTATACCTTCATGCCCTTGAAGTAGAAGGGAAGGATAGTACATAATTAATACCTGCTTCTTGTATAAGTTTAGCATAAATAGGAAAATCCAACAAAAAATGTCTGTTTCATCATTTAGACTGATCCATTAGTGATAGACGGCATGGTCAGCGTGTGTAAGGCCCTGGGTTCTATGTCAGCATACAATAGTATAAATATTGCCTGCGTCAAACAGAACTTTCTTTACTAGTTTTGTGAAAGCAAAGTTTTAGTTTTTGATTTTTCTATGTGTTTTCAGCTCTAGTTGGTTGTAGAACATGAGGCTCTAAATGTAAGATCCTCCTCTATCTAGCTCATGAGGATATAGTTGTAAAGCAGAAATGTCCCCAACTATTGATACTTCTGGGTGCTCTCGACAGCTGGTCTGTTGTAGCCCTTGATCTTCTAAAAGAAAGTCAGAAGGCAGGAGCTGGTAATAGGAGGATTTTTTTACAGTTATGTTTAGAAGTGGGAAGAATTCTTCTGTTTATCTATCCTGAAACAGTATTAAATTGTGTGGGAAGGATGAAGTAAAGTCGACAATAATGTGTATGTAGATTTAGTGAAGATACAGGTTAAAAGTTTCTTTGGGAACAGGTTCCTCTTGTCACTGCCAGAGGCCTTTTTTCTCAGCTTGGAATCTCTGCTAGACTATGCAAATGACATTTCAGACAGTCTATTGCTTATTCACTTTTTCATAAAGAAACTTTCAGTCTTTCTTGAGTCAGATATATGTTAGTTTGAATACAGTTCTATCACCTTAGCTATTGACCGAACCAGCTAACCTCCTAGCCTCATTTTCTTTGGTCTCTATTGCAGGTGATCATAAGGCTCTCTCAGAGGTCGTAAAGATTAAATGTAAATTGTTTAGAATTATAGTTGGTAACCTGAATAGAGGTGACGGTGATTGAGTTGATTCCTTTCTCTCTCTCTCTCTCTTAACAGACTGTGTCCAAGCAATGATTCTGGTAAATGAAGCAAATATAAGTAACAGTCCAACAAAGGGTATGTTCATTGCTTATTCCGATCCTAAGTCTCATTCTTTCCATGCCAATCTTAATCTGTCAAGTTAATTAAAGGTAAACTGAAATAACATATAAGATCCACATTGCTAAGTTTTATGAACCACAGTTTCCTTTGTGAAAAGTCCTACTCCTCTAGAGATAGGGAGCACACTCCTACCAAGCGCCTGAGGAAAGTAAAAGTTGATTTCTTCTTTTATAAAATGCCATTTAAAGAGGGCAGATAGAGTTCTAAGAGTCTAAAGCACTGTAAACCTGTTTTCTATAAACAGCACTGTTAGGATGCTACATCCTTTGTAGGTAAGTTGATGAATATTTGTTTTTGTTTTTGTTTTTTTTTTTTATTCACCTTGGTTTCAAATTCCGGTCTTCTAGGAGCTAAGCATGTGTGGTTTAAAAAGATCAAAGATAACAAATTCAAACTTTATTCATAAATTTTCTGACATCAGATGTGTGCATTTTCTGAAGTTTCTAGTTTTATGTAGCTACCTGTGAGGTGTCACACTTAAGCAGTCAATACCCCAAGACTTGCCCTTACTTGAAATGTCAATCACAAACCGTGGGCCTCTGTTACTTCTGATTTGCCTGCAGATCAGGGCTTCCCATAATACCCACCATAGGTTTAATAATTTGCTGGAGAGGTGGTTCAATGGTTAAGAGTGTTTTTTGCTTTTCCAGAGGACCCAAATTCAGTTTCCAGCACCTATGCTGGGCATCTCATATTCACCTGTAACTCCACTTCCAGGGGATCTGACACCCTAATCTGGCCTCTGTGGGCCCCTGCACTCATTTGCACATACTCCTCCACACACAGATATACATGTATATACATCATATAAAAATAAAAATAAATCTCTTTTAAAATTTTTGCTGTTAGCCAGGCGTGGTGGCGCACGCCCTTAATCCCAGCACTCGGGAGGCAGAGCCAGGCGGATCTCTGTGAGTTCGAGGCCAGCCTGGGCTACCAAGTGAGCTCCAGGAAAGGCGCAAAGCTACACAGAGAAACCCTGTCTCGAAAAACCAAAAAAAAAAAAAAAAAAAAAGAAAGAAAAAAAGAAAATTTTTGCTGTAATAGCTCAAGAAACTCAAGGAAATTCATTCTGTCCTCTTAGTTTATTGTGAAAGTGTTATAAAGGGCACAGATAAACAGCCAGGTGAAGAGTGTGGGAGGCCTCTGGAGAAGCCTGAATGCAGGTACTCCAGTCTCAAGTTTGGGGAGCATGCCCCCCTCCTAGTATACGAATGCTTTCACCAACCTAAAAGCCTTTGCCCCTGCCTCCATTTAGCACATCTGTGGAGATTCCCCACCCCACCCCTTATTTAGCCCATCTATGGAGGTCTCATTACACAGGCATGAATGCATGAACCACTGGCCACTGGTGATTAACTCTGTCTCCCGCCTTTCTTACTTCCTGGACTTGGTTCAGTCTGAAAATGCCACCCCTGTAATTGTGCTTTATTTTTTGTTTTTCTAATGGAGCAGCCACCATGCTGAAGCTCTCTAGGGATCCTAGTTAGCAGTCATCTCAGTAGCAAACTAGACAAACATCACCCTGGAGGTCAAAGCCTTTAGAAGTGTTTGGAACTAAGACCAAAAGTTGCAATAGAAGATGCTGTGCTCATTCTGTCACTGGGGATTGAAATAATACTATCAGGAAGTAGGGCAGATCAAATATATTTTTCTTGTTATGCCACATATATCAAGAGTAGAAAAGATAGTCTGAAGTTATCAGTATCATCATTTCATAAATTTTAACTTATCATAACTTTTCCTTAAGTGTTGAAAGTGCATTTATCAACTTTTTGTTTATACTGTAAGATATTCTTAGCAAATTTTGCTAGTTGTTGTTTTAGTATCAAAAATTAGAGCCTTAAAGTTCTTTGAAAAAGTTGTCTAGCATGATGCCAGTGTATTTTGGGGAATTTTTTTCCTCAGTATTTCAATTTCAGTACTAATATGCATTTTTAGGATAGGTTCTCTTTAAAAAAAATTCTTTCCTTTCAGTATTCTTCAGTAACATTTGGAATTATAGGGGAAGAAACTTTTGTGTGTATCTGGTATTGGAGGCAATAAATTAAACTCATAAAAGAAATTTGCACTCTAAAAGGTATACAGGTGTATTAATTCAATGTACATAGAAGTGAATACTCAGCATAGCAGCAAGTTTTGAAAACTGGTGTCAATGTTAGGAAGGAAGGTAAGGCAGAAGGGCACTTCTAGAGCAGATAGCTTCTTAGAAGGGAGTAGAGAACAGAGAAGTAGATGTGACTATGCTATAGACTGTAATAGTGTCTGTATGGCATGGTGCTAGCATCCTGTATTTTCGTGTGATGGGTCAGTCTTCAGGTTGAATCTTCTGGAAGAGAAGATTTATAACTTTCTTTTAGGGTCTATTTTTTATTTTAATTAAGGGGAGATAAAACCTTTTGCTGCATGTGTTGATTCTCAGATATTTCAGTTCAGAACAATCCTTTTGTTACAGTAGCACCTCTGCACCCTTTCATATTGAACACACCCTTAAGGGATTACAGTGGTGTTATAGGAGGGTGAGAGAGAGGCTTTTAAGTGCAGGAAAGGAGATGGTAACAAGGAGTTAATCCTAAGAAATATTTCTTTTCCTCTCTAAAACAACTAATTTTCAACTCAGTTGGGTTTTTGTTTGGAGTCATTATCAATAGAAATGCTATATCATGATTGTATGTTTTATATAGTCTATTCACCTGAATTGGAACAGTTTTATCAGAACAAAAATATATCTATTTGACAGTATAGAAAAACAAAAAGGCTTGATGTTGAGGTCAAAACAAGACCCTGGAGATCTAGTCTGTACTCCCTAGATACTGATTAAACCACTAGTTACCTTTTCTTCCTTGCTTAGTTACAACTGTAATTACTTGTTGTTTCCCCCATAAAAAAGAACAAAGAAAAAAAACAGAGTAGGGGGTAAAAAGATACACAAGGAAATAAGAAATGATAACCAGATCAAAAGAAGTAATTAAATGCTTTAAACACTTTCGGAAACAAAAGATAAACTTAACATTTTATGGTCTTTAAAGGCCTTAAAACACCATGCCATTTGCCTATAAAATGTAGACAGAACTACCAATAATTGATACTCTCCTGAAATGACTATTATTTTGATTAAGTTGATATCAAACATATTATCCAGGAGTACTTTCTTCTAAGTTTTTAATTTATATTGAATTATTTTAATAATACCTTTGAAAATATCGACAATCTTATTGCTGAGTCTCAAAAATCTCAGTATCTTGAAATTTTAGTGTTCCATATGGGCTTAATTTCTAATCAGTAAAGATAACATTTGGCTGTTTTAGTGAATGATTTTTAACTTTGTATTTGCTTTGCTCATATTTGTGATTTTTCCATGTAGATCATATACCTATGACTCAGAATGAACAGGAAAACAAATCAAATGCATTTCCCTCTACATCATGTGAAAACTCCTTTCCTGAGGACCGTACCATTCTGTATGTATATTATCCATGTTAATACTCCTTTAATATGCTATTTACTAAATATCCCTAAGTAATTACCTCCTTTTATAAAATGTAGCTTAAGATGTCTGTGTTTTATTAGTCATCTGAAGTTCTGCCAAATCAACTTTGAGAAAAACCCCTAGATATTTGGAGTGTTAAAATTGCCTCCAGTGTCAGTTCAGTGTTGACAGCAGCCGTCAGAGTATCAAGTGTGAGAAGAAGCTCGCTGTTTTATCCTGTCTCCTCTGCCACTGAGTTCAGTGACCATTCCTTAGCTCTCAGGAGACTTACACAAGAGCAGATATTGAACCTGACGGACAGTAGGGCTGCAGGAAACCTCCAGTGCTGATGGGACTCCTAACTGTTGCTCTAATTTTACTGCTTTCACCTGTAAAAGTAAACTGACCCTGTAAAAAAATTGTCATAGAAGAATTCTTATACCGTTTTTACTTTCCGGTCTGTGAAGATTATAGGTAAACACTGTTAGATGTAGTTTGCATAATTTTATAATTAGTAGCGATGTGTTGTTGAGTTTGTTTGGTCTGGTTTTTTTCAGACAAGGTCTCACTAAGTAGCTGAGACTGGCCTTGAATTGTGACCTCAGCCTCCCAGTTGAGATGTCAGTTTGAGTCTCACAACAATTTAATATGTTCTTATAAAAATTTAAGTTCACACTTTTATAACTCCCCTCACTGTATTTTAGTAGATCACAAAACTTTTTTATTAGAAATGCTAACCCAGCCGGGCAGTAGTGGCACATGCCTTTAATCCCAGCACTGGGGAGGCAAAGCCAGGCGTATCTCTGAGTTCAAGGCCAGCCTGGTCTACAGTGCGAGATCCAGGACAGGCACCAAGACTATATACAGAGAAACCCTGTCTTGAAAAACTTAAAAAAAGAAGAAGAAGGAGACGAAGGAGAAGAAGAAGGAGAAATGCTAACCTAATATACAACATAGAATCATGTTAGTTTTTAAACAGACTCAACCATTCTAATATAAGATTTTTTTTTTACAAAAATTTCTGGCAACAAGCATAGTTTTAAAGATTCATTTTGTTATTTTTAATTATGTGAATATAGAGTCCTTGATGCTTTTAAACACAGTCAAATTTTATTACATTCTTGTAAATGTTAGAACCTCAGTTCCTTTCCATTTTTGTCTGGTCTTTATAACCTGAGAGCCATACTTAACGAGTGGAAAAGATAACAGCAAACATTTTTTAGAAACTCTTCATTCTCTGTTTTGAGCCATCTTTCTCTCAATATTATTTTCTTGTTCTAAGCTTAGCATTAATTTTTAAAAGTTTTTTAAAAGTTAAAAGTTGCAATTTTAAAAGCCTCAATTCTTTCCAGGCTCAAGTCTTAATACTACTTTCCTTATAGATTTAGACCAGTATTTTTGCTTATAACTGATCATCTTTCCTTTGTTATATTCTTTTAAAAATTTCAGCTGGGCATATAGCACATAACTGTAATCTGAGCACTAAGAAAGCAGAATCACTGTAAGTTCCAGGCTGTCATTGAGTTCCAGTCCAGTCAGGGCTTCATTGGGAGCTCTTGGACTGGGCTGTCACTCAGAGATCAGACCTGATTTCATATATCCAGAGAGATCTTTTCAGATGAAAGAACATGTCCAGTTAGGCTCAGAATTTTCTTCTTTGTGTTAAGAATTCCAAAGCTGCAACTCACTCTTGACTAGAATTCTGTTTGTTTCTTTCTTTTGTTTTTCTCCCAAGTGCTGAGATTTTTAAAGGCATGCACCACCATACTGGTGACTAGAATTATTTTAAAAAATTTCCATTTGGATTTCCCCTGCAGGTTATGAGGGTTTTTTGTTTTGTTTTGTTTTATTTTGTGTGTGTGTGTGTGTGTGTGTGTGTGTGTGTGTGTGTGTGTGTGTGTGTGTTGTTTGATTAGTTGGTTTTGTTTTGTTTTTCCTTAAGTAGTTAAACCACTTAATGGGCCAGGTGGTGGTGGCGCACGCCTTTAATCCCAGCACTCAGGAGGCAGAGCCAGGCGGATCTCTGTGAGTTTAAGGTCAGCCTAGTCTACAGAACAAGATCCAGGATAGGCACCAAAATTACACAGAGAAACCCTGTCTTGAAACAACAACAACAAAACAAAACAAAAACACTTACTGGCCAGTAGTCGCATAGGCAGGCTAATAAGCTACAAGGTGAGTTCTCAGCCCCCTGAACTGCTCAAGATCAAACATGTCATAGTGGTAAAATCAAGTATGAAAAGTCTTAGGGGTAGGAAGTATGCTTTCAGCATTTCAGTTCCATTCCACATAGATGATATTTGAAATTTGTAAATGTAGTAAAACATTTAATTTTTTTAAAAGGGTATCTCTGTTTATAAAAAAACTAGCTTAATTCATTTTTCTTAGTCAAGTGCATTGCTTTATCAAGAGCATTTTGCTAAAATTTTTAGAGCTATGCCAGTGTGCAGTTTTGCCAGTGTCACACACAAGGTGACAGTGGACTCCAGCTGGTAAAGCACATGGGCATAGATATAAATCCCTTGGTTTCTCATGGACAGGCACATGAATCTGGCAGATTAACTTTTGTATATGTACACACACACCTGTATACATTGACAGAGGCCCAGAAGTGTGGCTCAGCAAGCAGTGTTGGCACTCAAGTGGAACTGGGAAGTGGGTGCTGAGATGCTGCTTCCCTATTCCAGGTTCTTCTGTTTGCACAGTGTTTTACCTAGCTGCCCCAGCTAAACACTTAGGAATTCCTTGTTTTACGTGTTACTTCATGATGGATTTTTAATTTAAATCTTGAGAGCTGGTTTTAGTAGTTAATGTATATATGTGACCCAACAGCTTTGAGACTGAGACAGCAAAAACAAACAAGTCTGATATAATATTTTCCTCCCTCCCTCCCTCCCCACTCCCCCTCTCTTCCCCTCCCCTCCACTTGTCTGTCCTTATCGTCACATATATATTTGCTTTGTTTCTGTGGTACTATGGGATGACTCTAGAATATGATAGGTAATAAGCTCACACTCTGCCCCTTAGCTATACCTCCACCCTATATTCATGACTGCTAAAACAGTAGTAAAGGATAGAGTGTCTTTTTACTTAACAAAATTCTCCGTAGTCACTTTGCAGCCTCTCTAAATCCCACTTTTCTTAAGTTCAGGGTTACTAACAGCAACATTGTTCTCAAGACACATTCAAACTAAAAAGCCTTTACCCAAAAGCTGGCAAGCAAATATAGGTATATATGTGTTGGGTCTAACCAAAGTTCCCAGTCACCTTATCATTTAAAAAAAAAAAAATTCTTAATGCTTATTTATTTGATTCTGTTTGGTGGTGGGGAGCGTGTGTATGGAGGTCTGAGGGCAACTTGTTGGAGCTGACTCTGTCCTTCTATCATGTGGGTTCTGGAGGTTCAATTCAGGCTGTCAGCTTGGCAGCCAGCACCTTTACCCACTGAACCATCTTGCCAGCAGCTTTTTTCTTTATCTCCAACATTATATTTTCAGAGGGTTGTATTAGGTTCACATTATCTTTGAAGGCCTGGTATTCTGTCTTTCCCCCCAGTAATGTAGTCTTAAGAAAATTAATGTTCCCCTCTGTAAGATGGAGGTGAAATTGGGTTATATTACTTGTGAGTCTTACAGGAAGGTCCTCTTTTCCTGTATCTACTTACTAAAGTGAAACATGAATAAGAAAGAGTGATTCTAAGGTTTGAACTAGTGTTTCATTTCCATGTTTTGTGTTTGCTTATTCTTCTAAAATATAGATACTTTCTCCTTTGTTAATTTTCATAGTAACTAGAACTGGACATTTCTTAGTTTTTAATTAATTTATTTTTAAGAAGTCTGGTTTTAAATTAGATTGGCTTTCTTGAAATCTTAAATTCCAAATTACAAGTTTTATCAGCATACTTATTAAAATATTTGTCCTGAGTAAGTCTAGTTGCATATTGCTTTAGTAATGGCTACTTGACTTCAAACTATACTTAAGTGCCATGTGGGAAAAACCATATGAAATTATATTGGAAGGGTTAGAAAGATGGCTCAGTGGTCAAGACGCAATGCTGCTTTTCCAGAGGAGTTTGGTTCCCAGAACCCACATCATGTGTTCAGGTCCAGGGGATCTGATGCCCTCTTCTGTCCTCTACAGGTACCTGAACATACATGGCATGCACACACACACACACACACACACACACACACACACAAGCACACACATACCATAAATAAAAACAGTAGTAAAAATAAATCTTTTTTAAAAGTATACTGTAAACTGTAATGAAGATTATCTGCTATTATGCTTTACATCCAGAAAATGCTTAGAAGGAACTTGGCACCCAATCATACCAAGAAAGAAATTCTTAGCACTAGGTTAAACACAAGAAAATAAACTTAGGCTGGGCATGATTCAGAGGGCTATAATCCCAGCACTTGGGTGTTGGAAACAGGAGGTTCAGGAGTTATTTTTATCATGTAGTGACTTCTAGGCCAGCCTAGGCCTTGTGAACCTCTGTTTCAAAAAACTCAAAACTGAAAGGACCTGAAAGAATAAGAAAATACCAAGTCTGGAGATAAAAGACTTCAACAAGTAACAGAGTGCTAGTAGACAGAAATGAGTTGTTCTTGTTTTTAATGATTTATTTCATGCATGTGGGGGTTTTGTTGGTGTGTGTGTCTGTCACCACATGCCTGATACCTGATGCCTGAGGAGGTCAGAAGAGAGTATCAGATCCCATGAGACTAGAGTGAGCTACTATGTGGATACTAAGAATCAAACCCTGGTTTCCCCAGAAGAGCAACTATTGCTCTTAATCGCTGACATCTATCCAGACTGAAAACAAGTTTTTAAAAAAAGGTTTAGTATCAATATTAAAAGATTAATAACAATTTTATGTAAAAACTCAGAAAATTTATTTTCTGCATATTTTTCGAGAAAACTTTCTCAGCTATCTGTTTCTTAACACAAAGGTGAGTGAAAATATAAAAGTTAAGATTGGAGAAGTCATAGTGTTTGAGACATGGGCGTGTATGAAATTATTTTACAAAAGTAGACATAAAAAGTCTCAACAAATGTCAAGCCATTTAGAAAATAATAGCAAGTATTAGAAATAGAATTGTTAATACTATAGAAAATATTTTTATCAAACCACTGCCCACATCATGTTAATAAAACCTTAGAAGCATTTCCTTTAAATAAAACTGGCCTCTGGAACTACTACTATCATAGTTATTTTCCAGTATTTTTCTAGAATTTGTAGCTAATACAGTAAGATATCAAAAAAAGTTACTGAAATGTGTAAAGTGAAATTGTAGGTGTTTATAAGTGTGTGTGTGTGTGTGTGTGTGTGTGTGTGTGTGTGTGTCTGTGTCTGTCTGTCTGTCTGTCTGCCTGCCTGCCTGCCTGCCTGCTTGCCTGCTATATGCATACAGGGGCCCTTGAAGACTGGGAGAAGCAATTGAATTCCCTGGAACTAGAGTTGTAGGTGGTTCTAAGCCATTATGTGTACTGAAAGCTGAACTTTGTAACCACCAAGCCTCAGATAATCTTTTAAAACCCACCTGTCACCCAGGCTAGGCAAATTTTCTACCAATGAGCTGTGTCCCCAGCCTGGTATAGATAATTTAATCTGCCTAGAAAGTATAATTTAAGTTTAATCTATTGGCTAAAATGTGGTTCAATAAAGTGAAATTAGAACATCCAAAAGAATTAACACTGTGATTGATTTAAGTTTATGTCTTAATTAGAATTTCTGTTGCTGCAATGAAATATGACCAAAAAGCAAGTCCAGAAAGAAAGGTTTTCTTTTATACTTCCACATTGTAGTCTGTCATTGAAGGAAGTCAGAACAGGAATACAAAAGAGGCAGAAACCTGGAGGCCAGAGCTAATGTAGATGCCATGGAAGGGAGCTGTTTACTGGTTTGCTCCCAGTGGCTTTGTCAGCCTTTCTTATAGAACCCAGGGCCACTAGTTTAGGGGTAGCCCAACCCACAATGGGCTGGGCCCTCCCCCATCAATCACTAATTAAGAAAAGGCCTAACAGGCTTTCTTGTAGCCCAGTCTTACAGAGCCATTTTTTTTTAGTTGAGATTCCTACCTCTCAGATGGCTTTAACTTATATCAAGTTGACATAAACTAGCCAGCACAGTTTATTAAATTATAAACTCCATTCATTCTTAATCACATTAAAAGTCACCTTGACACTTGCTGAGCTATAGCTTATTATTATGGATATTAGTAAATAGAGATGAGAGGAAGCATCAAACACTACTATTTTCCTGTACTAGTTATGTACCATGATAAATCAAGAGTTAGGAAAATTTCTTCTTTGTAAAATAATTTCAGCCATTGAGATGACTCAGCAGGTAAGTATACTTGCCTCAAACCTGACAACCTGAATTTGATCCTTGGAATCCACATGATGGAAAGAGAGGACAGACTCCCAAAAGTAGTCCTCTGACCTCCACATGTACATACAAGAAACAAATAAATGTAAAAAAAAAAAAAAAAGTTTTTAAACATTGCAGCCCAGAGAAGTCAATAATAATGATGTATTGGTTCATCAGAGTTACATCACAGTTACAAGTCTGTATGTCCTCCATATCCCAAACAGGAGCAGTAAAGCACCTCCCATCTAGCTGTGGTGAGGACAGTTATTTGGTTTTAAACTTCTAGTTTGTGAAGAAGCAATAGTCTTATAGAAAGTAGCTATACAAGTTTTCACACAGTTTAAATGACCACAAAGCCTAAGTGAAGCATCATGATGGTTTGGCTGAAAGTATTCAAACTCCACTTACCAATCTTTGCATCTCAAAGAGTGAATTAACAAGACCTTGTATACCTCTTGGAAACTGACACCAGTACTTGTGATTCATTCCTTCCTGCCCTCCTCTCCCACATTTTGATCTTGAATCTTCGTTTCTAGGACTATCAATTAACTTACATTATAGTAGGTGGAGAATTGAATTAAATAATGTCACCACTAGGTGGCATTAGCTAATTTCCAAAATGTGAGAACTGACACAGACCAAGTGACAAAATTCAGTTTTAACAGATACCATGAAAGGAAGAGGAGGATGCATTGATACTATGTTAAAGGGGAAAAGAATACTAGAAGCAAGCATAGCATGAAGTTTGCGTTTGGACAAATAGGTGATATGGGTCATTAAAACAAATCCAACTTTATTTGTTAGAAACACCTGCTGAATTGTTTTGGGTACAAAGATGTGATGACAGAAGCTTGCTTTAAAATACTGCAGAAGAAAGTGGGTGGGCAAGAGAAAGAAAAGAATAAATTAAGTTAGAAATGTTGCTGATTAGTAAAGCCTGCTGACAAGGGTTGAAGTTAAAGGTTGACACAGCCATGTTAGTGCGAGTTCAGTTAGTAGCTGCTGACAATAAAGAAAGAACTAAAATCCAATCTTTTTGTGTAGGAATGACTGGGCATCTAAAAGGGTTATGAATTAGAGAGCAATCTTGGGCTCACGTGAGAACTTAAAAATCTTTGGTCGGTGTGAATGATGAAAACAGCTGCGTCTATTGACATTCAACATTATTATTAAAGTGAGGCTGTAGCTAATTGGTAGAGCCCGTGACTACCATGCACAAGGTCTGCTATCCCTAGGATCAAAACAAAATGCCATTGTCATTGGAGTTAGAATTCCATTCTCCTACAGAAACTGGAAGGCTAATAATGCCTCCCCCAAATTACTTTTGTTCCCCAAAAAGCATTGCTTTCACATCTTTAAGAAATATAATTTTGTATTGGAAGACATACATAGGAAACTGGAAGGTATAGAAAATTCATGAGTGTTAGCCCCTCTCGATAGTCCTTTGAGAAGGTGTAGGGAGGACCAGCAGTGTTTCTGCCCACCCTTAGGTCCTAGAACAACTTTATATTCTCCTGGTAGTATGGAGCTTTCTCAGGAAGAATTTGGGTTTTGCTAGGTTTTTTTGTTTTTAACCATTCTGTATATCCAACCCAATTTCTTATACATGCATGCTAAGATGTACTATATTATTGAGCTGCAATCCCAATCCCTCAGACTTTTTAAAGGAAGGTATCGATCATCATAGGCATGTGGGCCTATGCCTACCAGGAACTATGCCAGAGTTTAGTTATCTTCTAGTGCAGAAGTTTGGATAATGTCCCTATTTGCTGAGATTTCTGTAGTTCTCAAAGACACGTTTGGGTCTTTATTAGTAAATGTATTCTTATATATGTTTGGTTATTTTTATTTATATATTTTTCCAGAGCTGAGGACCGAATCCAGGGCCTTGTACTTGCTAGGCAAGCACTCTACCACTGAGCTAAATCCCAACCCCATATTTGGTTATTTTTATTAATCAAGGTTTTGTCTGTTGTTTTGTTTTGCTTTTTTTAAATGTGTGTTCTTATTGACTATTAATTCCTCTTAAAGAGATGGAAGAATAATCTGGAACTTGGTCAAGAATTTTTATCTGAAAGATGTTCATCAAAGCACCAACACAGAGACAAATTGGAAATAGTTCCAACATTAAAATATTTACACTCAAGTGATAGGATATCATTTTACCCATTAGACTGAAATCCCAAAACACCGAGACCCCCTTCATTGTATACATAATCAGTAGAAGGAACTTGTCCCCTGAGGAAGAAAAATGGCAATATTAACAAAAATTGATTTTCAGTACTATAATGTGATTGACTAACAGGAATGGCAGATAGCTGTACACCGTGAAGTTGCTTCACACCTCGCTGTTTATCAAATGATGTTTTGTAACCTTAGAAAGTTACTTGTGGGGCTGGAGAGATGGCTCAGAGGTTAAAAGCACTGACTGCTCTTCCGGAGGTTCTGAGTTCAATTCCCAGCAACCACATGGTGGCTCACAACCATCTGCAATGAGATCTGGTGCCCTCTACTGGCCTGCAGTCATACATGCTGTATACATAATAAATAAATAAAATCTTTAAAAAAAAAAAAAAAGTTACTTGTGATTCATTGTCTATTACATACTAAATTACCAAGTGTTTGGGTTTTTTTTTTGAGACAAAAGTAAATAAAATATGTTTTAATGTATAATAGACAGTAAAATATAATTCAAATTCTTTGAAGAAGTTTAAAAATGGGGTTCAAAATACAAGAACTTTTTTTTTCAGATTTCTTCCCATTAGATTGAATGCCTTCCCATTTTCTTTTGTCAGTTTCTGTTGTTCTCAGAGTATCAATATAATTGACAGCTGGATTACATATTGTGGGGGGAAATGAGTTAAATAGTTGTTGGATGAAGGCACTGTAAAGGGTTCTTAACTAGTTTTTCAGCTACCTTAGTTTTAGTAGGTAAAGGCTTAATAAACCCCACATGAAAAAATGCTGTTCTCAGTCTTTGAACAAGTGCAGGCTCTCAGTGTGCATGTCAGGGCCTAGTAAAAAGCCACAGCTAGCTGGAGCTTCTGGAATAGTCTGATGTTTCAGAGTCTAGGATATCTTACTGCTGTCCAAGAAGATGTAGTAAGTAATCGCACCTTAGTCTGCAGTGTTTTTAAAAAATGAAGCAAGACTATGAATTTGAGGTACTAATAATTAATTTATTCTAATAGATCTCCAGGAAAAGAAGCATTCCTCCCTGTAACCAGGAAAGCTGCAGACCTGGGGAAGAAGGAACCCCCTTTGAGTGTGTCTTTCTGTGGCCATATCTGCTCCAGTGCTTGTCTAATGGAAACACCACTGTCATTGAAGGGAGAAAACCCTCTGCAGCTACCAATCAGATGTCACTTCCAAAGACGACACGCAAAAACAAACTCTCATTCTTCTGCTCTCCACGTGAATTATAAAACGCCCTGTGGACGGAGTCTACGAAATATAGAAGAAGTTTTTCATTACCTTATTGAGACAGAGTGTAACTTTTTATTCACAGACAACTTTTCTTTCAATACTTATGTTCAGTTGACTCGGAATTACCCAAAGCAAGATAAAGTTGTTTCTGAAGTGGATATTAGTAACGGAGTGGAATCAGTGCCGATTTCTTTCTGTAATGAAATTGACAGGAGGAAACTTCCACAGTTTAAGTACAGAAAGACAGTATGGCCCCGAGCATACTACCTAAATTTTTCCAACATGTTTTCTGATTCATGTGACTGTTCTGAGGGCTGTATAGACATGTAAGTAGAAAACAGGACGTTTCAAACAATCTCTAAATGTAGACACAGTTGTCCAGTCCTACTGTGTCTAGGTTGTCATTTTGCCTGTATAAAACCTGTGCACAAATTGTCTAAAATAGATGAAAAGATAGCATTTCATTAGCCATATTCTTTGCCAAAAATGGTAATTTGAAATTTATTTCTTCTAAGAATGAGTATTTCCTTTTATGTAGTGCCATAGTTATAATAGCAATTACAGTGCTGTTTATGAGTGTCATTCATGCCCAAACACTTTAAAATCCATTCATTCTCTTTGTCATCACAAAAGCCTGTGTGTTAGGTAATATATTTCTGTCATACAAATAAGAAAATTAGTCTTCAGAAATAAATTCAAAGAGATCACAGACAAATTGGAGAGGCAGTATTTGAACCTTTGATCCTAATTTCTGTGCAACTTGTTATATTTTACTTTTACAAACTAAGTATCATTACTGGCTAATATTTTGGAATGTCAGTGTACTCACAACTACTATTCTTTAACCATTATATTGACATTCCATCAAGAAAATGAAAACATGTTCTGATATGTTAAGACCTTGAGAAACATTTTCTTTTAAAGATGTGTAATACTTATGCATTGTAGGTTTGATGATAATAGGGTAGATTTCTGTTATATGTATAGTTAACTACACAAATTTAGCTGCCTATACTAAGTAAAAGAAAAAGGGAAGTTATTTTAATACAGTTTTTCCCTCATTATCTGAGAGGTATACTCAAGGGCCACTGAATGCTTAAAATCCTGTATTAGTAACAAAGTCTATTTATTTGTGCTTTTTTTTTTTTTTTTACAAACCCAAAGCATTGTAAGTATCTCTTTTTAAAACTTATTTATTTATTTACTTACTTACTTATTTATTTATTTATTTATTTATTTATTTATTCATGCATTGGTGTTTTGCCTTCATATATGTATGTGTGAGGGTGTCAGGTTCCCTGGAATTGGAGTCACAGACAGTTGTGAGCAGCCATGTGAGTACTGGAAATCGAACCCTGGTCCCCTGGAAGAGCAGTCAGTCCTTTTAACCACTGAGCCATATCTCCAGCCACCACATTGCAAGTATCTTGATCTGACAATCAATATGGTTGTTTAGTGACTAACTAGCTGGTAAGCCATGGGATCTGCCTGTCGTCATTTTTCATTTTGTATTGAAAAGATGGTGAAAACTATGTATACTACAGCAGTTTCTTCCTTTGCAGTAGCTTCAGTTCCTATGGTCAACTGTAGTCTAGAAATATTGGGCTGGAGAGATGTTTCAGAGTTTAAGAGCACTGGCTACTCTTCAGAGGACCCAGGTTTAATACACAACACCACATGTCAATTCACATCCAGTACCAAGGGATCCACTACCCTCCCTGGGCAACAAGCGTCAGGCACACAAGTGGTGCACAGATACACATTCAGACAAAACACCCATATACATTGATAATAAAAATAACAATAATAATAGTAATAGACATTAAGTGGAAAATTTCATATACATTCAATTAAGTTTTAAACTACATGCTGTTTGGAGTCATGTGATGGAATACCCCACTTTATCTCACCTGGAATGTGAATCATCTCATTGTCCACAATGTTCACGACCTATCTGTCACATAACAGCTACATTGATTATCAGATCAAGTGTCATACTCTTAATACATTCAAGTAAGACTTATTTTACTTAATAATGGCCCCAGAGGATACAAGTAATGATGTGCAGGAAAATAAAGCATGCAAGGGCAGACTAATTCTGGTATTGTGGCAATGTTTCAGAGTATTGGGAAAAGCACAAATAAATAGACTTTATAAACTAACACAAGATTTTAAGCATTCAGGGGTTGAATATAACTCTCAGCTAATGAGGGAATAACTGTTAAAATAATCTATGATAGAAGAGCAGAACTAAGACTATCAGTAAACAAGCATCTGATGAGTAAAATATCCATTTTCAAAAGTTAAAACTCATATAATAAAATATCTGTTGCATGGTCAGATAGCTCAGTGCAGTTTATATTAGTTGTAATAAGCTTTTGGTTGTTATTATTTTCATATAGGCTGATTGTGTTTAGAAGAGTTTTCGTATAGTCCTTGAGCAAAACCCCTATTATTGATAAAGGTATACCACTTTATTTTTTTTTTTTGGTTTTTCGAGCCAGGGTTTCTCTGTAGTTTTGGTGCCTATCCTGGATCTCACTCTGTAGACCAGGAAAGCCTCGAACTCACAGAGATCCACCTGGCTCTGCCTCCCAAGTGCTGGGATTAAAGGTGTGCAGCACTACCGCCCAGCAAGGTACACCATTTTTTAATGTCATTTACACTTTTACCAAGTCTCATACCTTGGTGATTTTTTATTCTGACTTCGCTATCCACTGCCTTTCTTTTAGAAAAAAATGTGCTTGTCTTCAGTTGACAGCAAAGAATGCGAAAGCATGGCCCCTGTCACCTGATGCAGTATGTACTGGATATAAATATAAAAGGCTGCAGAGACTCATACCTACTGGGTGAGTAACCTTAAGGATTTGTTGCAAGATGTTTGTGTCGGTGAAGGATGGTACTTTGGTATGTTGTGTGCATGGTGGGGTGGTAAACGTGCCTGTGTGTGTGCACACAACTGGGAGCCAGAGATCAAAGCCAGGTATCTTCCTCAGATACCGTCCACCTTATTTATTTTTTTCAGATAAGGTCTCTCAGTGAGACTGGAGCTTTCCATTTTGGCTAGACCGACTGGCCAGCAGGCCCCAGGATCCACCTGCTTCTGCTGTCCTTGGGTTACATATGTGCTCCACCATTCCCAGCTTTCATATGAGTTCTAAGGATCTGAGTTCAGGTCCTCATGCTTTCATAGCATGCATTTCAACCACTGATCCATCTCCTCAGGCCCAGAGAGTGCTTTCTTTTATTTTGGTCTACAGTCTTATAGATTTTGTTTATATGTGTTTCTAATACTGAAAAATATAAATTACTAAGAGCTAATAACATGAAACCATGTTTTATATTCTTAGAAATGGAAGTCAGAGATCACACGTATATCAAAATATACTCAAACGCTCATCTGCTTCAAGCCTAACTCCTCAGGAAATAAGTGGGTCTGAGTACCATTTTCCCATTAAAACATATGCCTCCAGCACACAGCAGAGGCTGAACGATATTGAGTTAAAAACCAGCCTAAACCACATAGGGAAGCTGTTTCAAAAACAAATGAAGGGGCTGAGAAGCTGAGTCAATGGGAAAGCATGAGGACCTGAGTTCAAATATCCAGCACTTAGATAAAAAGCTATACATGCCTGTAACCCCAGAGCTATTAGTGGTTGAAGACATAGCGCCTCTGGGACTTGCTGGCCTTAGCTTGGCTTTAGGTTCAGTGAAGAGATCCTGTCTCAAAGGACTGAAGCAGAGAGTAGTAGAACACGACACCTGACATCCTTCTCTGGCTTCTGTGCTTGTATGGCTGTGTGCAACACATGCACTAGCATGATCCCCACCCTCACCCCCAAACACACACTAATAATATTATAAGTATATATTTATTAAAAGAAAAAGTGAAATCAGGCGGTGGTGGCGCACGCCTTTAGTCCCAGCACTTGGGAGGCAGAGGCAGGCAGATCTTTGAGAGTTCGAAGCCTGCCTGGTCTACAGTGCGAGATCCAGGAAAGGCACAAAGCTACACAGAGAAACCCTGTCTCGAAAAACCAAAAGAGAGAGAGAGAGAGAGAGAGAAAGTGATTGAAGAGACCTAATTTGTTAGTTGATTATTTTCAGCCTATCAAAATTGATGCTAAGTAATAACACCTATAGAACTACAATTAGAGTTTGATCCTATACATTTCCTTTACACATTTAAAAAGCTAACATTTACTATGTACTGAGTACCATGTTACATATCTAGTAAATATTGTGGTGTGGATGTTGATGAAACAGCCCTATGGGTTAAGCTTTGTTATATAAACATCTCATTTGAGGTTGGAAAGATGGTTAAGTGGTCAAGAGTGCTGGCTGCTCTTCCAAAGGGCTCAGGTTCAAATCCCAGTACCCACATGAGAGTTCACATTGGGCTATACTTCTGGTCTCAGGGATCCAGTCCCTCTTTTGGTTTCTGTGGGCACTAGGCATGCAGGTGGTGCAGTTACACTCACAGGGAAAATATTCTACACTTAAAAGTAAATAAATAAAAATAAACTCCATTTTAAAAACAGAAACTATAGCTAGTAACCCTGGCAATCTAGCCCTAAGCTTTCACACTTCCCTCAGTTTAATTACTAGTTAAGTGAAATAGCAAGATACATTTCACTTTGCATTTTAGGCTATCTAATTTATATTGTCTTATGTCTATGATTGCCAGCATTTTTGAATGCAACCTGTTGTGCAAGTGTAACCGTCAGTTGTGTCAGAACCGAGTTGTCCAACATGGTCCCCAGGTGAGACTACAGGTGTTCAAAAGTGAGAAGAAGGGCTGGGGAGTACGCTGCCTGGATGACATTGACAGAGGGACATTTGTGTGCATTTATTCAGGTAAAGCAAAGCTTTGTTTGCTAATTATTTCCTAGTTGGATCTGTATACATCTGAATACACATTGTCCTTGTGAGCCATTGGCATCCTTTAGCAAGGTGCTGATCAACAAGATGTAGGGGAGCACCAGAGGAGACAAGTGACTGGATCTGGGGTCCCGAAGGGCTGAGATGCCATAGGTGCTTCAGAAAGAGGCACATTGTCTACAGATGCTCTAGAGGAAGGGAAGAAAAGTTCTAAATAAAAAAACTAATAACTCACTAAAGGTAAAAACAACCAATCAAAAACTCCTCAGTGTTTTTTACAAATTAATATTGTAATGAATATTTGCATATGATGATTTAGACAGTTACTTTAAGCATCTCACTTAGTTTCAGGGACTCCAGAGTAGGTCATGTGTGAATCTGTCACACACCACTAACATACTATCCAGCCTGCATAGACATTCATCTTATTTCTCAGACTAAATCTTGAGTGGAAGCTGTTTCTACACCCTAAGTAGTGTCCAGGAAGCGTTGTTGGCAGTCTGTCCAGAGCTAGAACATACAACTACGGTTGACCTAGAAAGATGAGTGGGAACATCTAGCCACTAATTCTAACTTAAGGAGTATGATTTTGAGTCTTGAAAGAAAATACATTAAATGAGCCACAGATTTTAATATTAAACTGAATATGAGCATAATAGTAGGTAGATGTCACAAATTTTAAATAGGTTAGTTTTTAAGAGTTTAAGGTTTTAAACTTTAAAAAATATTTAAACAAGTTTACTTTTCATTGTCTAGAGCACTTTTTTTGTTTTATATTACTATGGATCTCTTTCTTTTTAAAATACAAAAATTGACTGGTGCTTCTTCCAAATAGCTCATATTTATTCTCAATGTAGGACAGTAAGTCTCCCATTAGTCTTTTTTTAGTGCCGTGGAACGATTTTCTTGGATGAGTTACCTATGTTCTAGAATTTGTAGGGTGACTTTATCGTTTCTAGAAATACAGTGCACTCAGAGTCTTTTATTTATAGAGAAGAGATGCCTACTTGCTGGTTGGTAGTGGTTGTTTTCTGTTTTGATCTCTATCTGTTTCATTTCAGGAAGATTACTAAGCAGAGCCACTCCTGAGAAAACTAATACTGATGAAAATGGAAGAGAACAACAAAACAGTGTAAAAAATATGCTTTCCAAAAAGAGGAAAATAGAAGTTGCATGTTCAGATTGTGAAACACATCCTAGAAGTCCTAAAACTGAGAAGTGTCCTACTAAGTTTAGTAGTGATCTCAAAGAGCCTGTTACGTAAGTAAAAACTTCGGATCATGGTATACCCACTTGTTATGGATCAGAGGTGTTTGGGTCTTTTCCCCTCTATGTCTCTCTCTCTCTTCCCACCACCCCTCCCTTAAAACTCTTCTGATCTCACAAACTAAGTTTAACACTTCTAGATATCCAGCATCCTTACCTTGAAAATCCAGCCAACACATTTCCTTTGGTCCATTTCTGGGTTCACTGTGGATAACTTTCATCTGGCTCTTTATGAATGTTATAAATTTTAATTTTATTTTTGTATTTGGAAAGCTTTATTAGGGTCTCTTATTTTTTAAAAAACACATTTTAGCCGGGCTTTGGTGGCACACGCCTTTAATCCCAGTACTTGGAGGCAGAGGCAGTGGGATCTCTGTGAGTTTGAGGCCAGCCTGATTACAGAGCAAGATCCAGCACAGGCACCAAAACTACACAGAGAAACCCTGTCTCAAAAAAAACCCAAAAACCACATTTTAAAATTATTGGTAGCTAATGGTTACCTTTTCCTTCCTGCATTAGATAGTGTAGATGTAATATAGGTTCATTTCTTTTTTTAATGTTTTAATTTTATTTTATTTTATGTGTATTGGTGTTTGGCCTTACCACTTTTGTGCCTAGTGCACTCGGGTCAGAAGTGGGTTTTGAATTCCCAGGGACTGGAGTTACAAATTACAGTTGATTATGAGCTGCCATGTGGGTGCTGGGAATTGAACCCAGGTCCTCTGGAAAAGCACCTAGTGCTTTTAACCAATGAGCCATTTCTCCAGTCCCTAGATTAATTTCTGACAATAAAGGAAGTTTATGAAATAGTGATATTACCTATATTTTATGGTCTAATAAAAGAAACTTTTAGTGATATACAGAATAATTTTTCTTTTCCTTTTCAGGGAAATGAACTACAGAAATATTTCAAGAACTCAGCGTCTCTCAGTCATTAGAAGCCCTAAATTCAAGACAGCTGTTTTTCATTACAATGAGAAAAGCATGGTAATAACTACAAGATCAAACTGAGCATAATGGCACCTTAGTCCATAGGTGTTGTCTGTGACTTTGGAAGCACTAGCCAAAGCAGCCACACTTCAAATCTTTCTTTTGGACTCTTAAAGATACATTACTCTAGAAGTTCTGCCCACATCACTGTGTAGGATCCTTAGTGTAATGCTAGCAAGGCTAGTGCTTGGGAGGCCAATTCAGGAGGATCATGAGTTTGAAGTCAACTTGGGCTATATAGCAAGACACTATCTTGAAAAAAGAAGAGACACCTTTCAAAGGCCATTAACCATTATCTTACCTTTTTAGCCTCTACTAAAATGTTTATGCTACATAATACATGTAGGATTTATTTTATTGTTTTGAACATACAGGCTATTTGAGTCTGAGATACAGACAGATTTATTGTACTTTTAGCCCAAATAATATCTTGACAATTGTTGTAGTTGTAGCTTACTAAAGTGCCTGGAAGTGGGCAGTGTAAACGGGGCACATGTGCTGGCTCCACTTATTTCAAGGCTCCTTACAGTACCAACCTTGTGCCTTTTCAAAACTAACCTACTATATACAGCCTAGAAAGAGTGATCCTTGGTGAAAGAGGCCCAGCTGCTAAGCACTTTTTCCTGATTTAGAGAATACAGCTGTCTTTCTTACTTTCTTTGAAGGGATTTGTTTCCTCAGAATCTACCACTCCTGAAGATAAGAATGGATTTAAACCAGCTCACGAACACATAAACTCTAAAGCTAGAGCTCACGGTAGGCTTTATTTCCTTATGGCTGTCTATCTCCCTTGCCTCTTTGTCCCTTTTATTCAGTATCTACCACTTCTTTCCATAGACTTCATAACAAATTGAATGGGTTTGCCATGTGGAAACTGGTAAATTGTATTCCAAATCTGGCCTGCCAGATGTTAATTATAGTTGGTAAAAGAATGCTTCTTACGTTTTTAAATAGTTGAAAAATGAGACAGTGCATAATATTTCGTGACATTTGAGAATTTTATGAACTTACAACACCAGTGTCTGTCAATAAAGTTTTAGTTGAATAAATAGCTTCAGGCATTGATTTACCTGTTTCTGCTTTCCCTCTACATCAGCATACTTGAATAGTCACAACAGAGATCATAGAATTAGAAATCCTTGATGACATTTATAGGCGCTTGTAGACTTCTGGTCTGGTTTCAGCAATGACCTACTACATGGCAGAAGGGGTAGAGTGGATGGCTCTGACTGCATGGTCCATAGGTGTTGTCTGTGACTTTGGAAGCACTAGCCAAAGCAGCCACACTTCAAATCTTTCTTTTGGACTCTTAAAGATACATTACTCTAGAAGTTCTGCCCACATCACTGTGTAGGATCCTTAGTGTAATGCTAGCAAGGCTACAAAATCTTTTTCCACAGAGTACTGTCTTTCAGAGGATATCCTCTACATGATAAATGTTACAACTTGGGCAGACCTGGGTCTGGGAACTTTTGTATTTTGATGGATCCCTTAGTAGAGAGATATGGATGACAGATGCCCTGTTTTGGAGCACAGGCCTGCCACTGCTGCCTCTTCTCCCATTTCATACCCATAATCTGCAACCCTAACTCCTCACCTCGTATTAGAGGATAGATTGGTGGAGGTATGGTTGTTCCTTACTGGGAAATTCTATTAAGAAAGAGCATTTTATATAATAGTTATTTTACCCTTTAATACACATCAGCCATAATGAGTACAGTTGCTTTGGCTCTGTCTGTTTTCATCAGTTGCTAAGTATATGTAGCAGGCAGTCCAAATAATGACACTATATAGCTAGTAGAATCTATCAGAAATCTTTGACTAAAATACAAGTACTGTAGGATCAGCATCCACATGATAATGATTAAACCATGAGCTTTTATTTATTTAGTAAGTAGAATTTCTTTCTAAAAATATTTTTAATTAATAGTTACATGTATTTATGAGTATGGTATGACATTTAGTATACAGTGTGTAATGATCATTTAAAATGGTCCTTATTGGAAATAGACCATTGATTACTGGCAACCATTGCTCTTACTGTGCCATCTGGGACGTGAGAATTACACCTCCTGTCCTACTACATCCCTGCACTTATTAGCCAGCTCACTCTGCCCCTCTTCCTCAGATCCTTCCCAGGCTCCAGTAACCACTATTCTGCTCCTGACTTCTTTGAGATTAATTTTATTTTCCTTTAATATTTTCAAAGATTTTTGCGCCCCCCCCCCTTTAAAAAAAATATTTACCCATTTATTTGAAGGAAAGGAATGTTTCCTTTGTACACATGTACACATGCCATGGCATGCCAAGGTCAAGAGGACAGTTTTTGGGAATCTGTTCTTTCCTTCTACCACATGGGGTGCCAGGGATTGAACTCGGGACTTCAGACTTGGCAGCAAGTACTTTTACCCACTATACCATATCGCCAGCCTAAGATCAACTTTTTAACTAAAGTATAATTTTAGGGGAGAGCACTGAATTATATGGGCATGAGTGGTTTGTTTTTTTTTTTTAAAGTACATGAATTTAGTTATTCTGTCTGACATGTATGCATACTTTGGATGTTCACAAAGGGTTATGTTTACAAAAACTGACTAAGTATATCACTTTTATTGGTTTATAAAAGTACAATTTTTGACTGGTCATTTAAAAAAGGCACCAAACATCAGTATGTACAAGGCCCTGGAAACACAGTTGTTTTTGCTGGAGTTTGAAAAAAAGAACTCCTGACAGAGTTGTCTTAGAACTATGGTATGTTAAAGGCCTAGCCACTCTCTTACATGAGTCTAGAATATACTTAAATGCAGATTCCAGAGTCAATGAAAGGAAAGCTACATTTTTTGGATTTTATATTAAATACATTGATGAGGAACCAACAGGTAGATTCATTAAAAGCTATGATGCCACAGAAAGAAAACATGCTTTAGAAGCTGGGCACACCTGTGTGTTTCTGTATTCTCTGTATGAGTCAGGAAGGTCTTTTTAGTCCTTGAGACTCATTGTTTTCATTTATAAAAGTCGAGTAATACTGCCTACCTTAATGCGTGATAAGGATTAGTACTAATTAAAGCAACTGTCATCTAACTTAATTATAAGTATATGTCCTGACAATTCCTTCTTAACAATGTCTACTAGAGGACTTAAGTTCAAACCAAGTTGGATATTCTGAAGACAGACAGCTGATTGAATCAGATGTGATAGAAGTAACTAAAAGTCAAGAAGACACTTCACCAGAGGGCAGGTGTAAGCACGTAGCCACATCGAATAATGAGAATACTAAAAAGGTGCTTGAAGTTCCAGTAAAAACATCCCAAGAAGGAGAATCGGCAGACTCTCAAAGTCAGCAGGTCTTCTGTGATAAGGAGTTGCCAAGTGAAAGGATGAAGACTTCGTCCCCTTCTCTAGCGAGGCTCAGTAAAGAGAATGTGTTTCTTTTGGATGCTTCAAAAGAAGGAAATGTGGGCCGCTTCCTTAATGTGAGTATCAAGGGTGGAGATGCCTGTTTCTAAGCACTCCTTTCCTTAAAGTTTATCAGGATGATAGGATTAATAGATTCTAAAGACAGACGAAAGCAGTCCTCTGTGTGCCTCTGCATGCTACTTTTTGATGCTTAATTCCTACTGCTAATATGGGAGTGACTATTTAGGGTTTTTTGAGGCTCATACTAATTAATATAAGCTGCTTGAAAGTGCTTGAAACATTTACATTAGAAAACTTATATAACTAGAGAGTTTTCTCTCTGGGTCCCACCAAGAAGCCCCGGCAGTCTGACAGCCCACTTATAAAATAAACACACAGACGCTTATATTGCTTACAAACTGTATGGCCGTAGCAGGCTTCTTGCTAACTGTTCTTATATCTTAAATTAACCCATTTTTATTGATCTATAAGTTGCCACGTGGCTCATGGCTTACCGGTACCTTACATCTTGCTCGTCATGGTGGTGGCTGGCAGGTCTCTCTTCCCTTCCTGTTTACTCAATTCTCATCTCTTCTTGTCCTGCCTGTACTTACTGTCTGGCTATTGGCCAATCAGTGTTTTATTTATATAGAGCGATATCCACAGTAAACTTAAGAGATGGCTGGGCATGGTGGCTCATGCCTGTAATCCCAGTCCTTCTCAGGCTGAGGCAGGAGGATTTCCTGAGTTTTAGACTAGCCTGGGTACAGTGTGAGAACCTGTCTTCAAAACACAAAACAAAACATAAAGTCAAGGAAAAGTAAATTCATCAATCAGTGTTCAGGGCTGGGAAGATGGCTCAGTAAGGGCTTGCCAAGCATGAGGACTTGAGTTTGGATCCCAGCACCCACATAAAAAGCTGGTATGGCCATGTGCATGCTTATAACCCCAGCACTCTTGGGGTTAGAGACAGAGGCTTGCTAGGTCCAGTTTCAGTGAGAGATGCTCTCTCAAGGGATTATGGTGGAACATGATAGAGCTGCATACCCAACATCCTCTGGCTTCCTCATACATACACAGATGTGTGCCTGTGTGTACACAGGCACACAATACCACACATAGTATATCATGATATACAGAGAGATATACACAAAACAAGCATCATGGCATGCACTTGTAATCCGAGCACTGGGGAGAAGACAGGAAGATGCTGGGGCTCACTGGCTGATCTAGCCAATCATCAAGCTCCAAGTTCAATGAGACCTTTTCTCAAAAAATAGGTTACAAAAATTGGTGTATGTATGAAAAAGGTGAAGAGCAATCAAGACTTCTGACATTTGATTTTCAGCTTCTATAGACAGGTGCATGCACGTTTTCACATGTGTGCACAAAACACACAGTATTCAAATTCAACTGTCCAAGTTGCACAAAAAAATTAAATAGGAAATTGTGGTGGTAATCTAATTGTACTGAAATATTATTTTGATTGTATGTTAATAAATAAAGTTGTCTGGGGGTCAGAGCTATTAGAGCCATAGCAAGAGTGTGGCGGTGGTGGCACACGCCTTTAATCCCACAAGATCTCTGTGTGTTCAGGGTCAGAGCTATTAGAGCCATAGCAAGAGTGTGGCGGTGGTGGCACACGCCTTTAATCCCATAAGATCTCTGTGTGTTCAGGGATACAGTCAGCATTGGAGACATATACCTTTAAGACCTAGGGGGCTGTACATTCAGACGGTGACGAGGCAGTCATGTGTTTGGGTTTACAACCAATGAGAAGGCAGAACAACATACTTTAAAAAAACTAACCGACAGGAAGTAGCTCTCTTTTCGCGAAGCTGGGACAGCAGAAGGAAGGGTGAGATTTAGCTCTGAGCTCTGACCTCTTGGCTTTCTCTTTTACATTGTTTCTGTGTTTCTTATTTAATAAGACGGTTGGATACATCAACAGGAAATAATCATCATTCAGACTTAGTGATGGACATATTCAAGGATATTAGAGAGACTTGGTATTTTTATGAGTCTTGTGATGGTAATAGATGTCAATATTGAGAAGATAGTGGGCATCTAAGAAGTGCTGAAATGGTGGTATTTAGAGTACTGTCATGTTACAAGCCTTGGAAAGAGGTTACATGGCTATGTTGAGAAAAACTGACCACTTACATATGTCTCCTCTTCAAAGAAGGTGCTGGTTTGGATTAGGATATAATATTATATTGTGTATACTCTTCATGTTAAAACTCTGAGCCAGGCGGTGGTGGCGCACACCTTTAACCCCAGCACTCGGGAGGCAGAGGAAGGCCGATCTTTGTGAGTTCAAGGCCAGCCTGGTCTACAAAGCGAGTTCCAGGAAAGGCGCAAAACTATACAGAGAAACCCTGTCTCGAAAAAGCAAAAAAAAAAAAAAAAAACCTCTGTAAATATTTGTTTATTTTCAAGGCCTTTTCCATGTATGTATGTATGTATGTATTTTGTTTTTTTCAGGACAGGGTTTCTTTTCTGTATAGTTCTGGCTGTCCTGGAACTTTGTAGACCAGGCTAGCCTCAAACTCAGAGATCTGCCTGCCTCTGCTTCCCAGAGCTGGGACTAAAGAAAGATGTGTGTGGGCACTGCTCAGCTAAGGCCTTCCTTTGAAAAGTATTATGCTGCCAATTTCCCTGACCCCATTCTGTGACTCTTTGTTTATTCTGCCCCCACCTCATCCCCAGCTCTACAAATGCAAGGAAATGCATATGTGGTGTTCTTTCTTGTATAGCTTATTCACTTTGTGAGTGTGTAAGTGCATGGGGTGGCCTGCATGCACATGTGTGCCTGTGTGTTTGGGAGCCAGAGGTCAATCCTAAGTTGTTCCTTTAGTGCCATTCACCTTAGTTTTTTAAAACTAGATTATTCATTGGCCTCCAACTCACCAATCAGGCTGGGCTGTCTGGCAGCAAGCCCCAGGGATCCTCCTCTCTCTACCTTCCCAGTCCTGATAACACAACCATGTGCCACCACACCTAGCTTTTTCACCTGGGGTCTAGGGATTGAGCTCAGGTCTACTTGCTTGCATAGCAAGTATATTACTGATTGAGCTCGCTCGCGCTCTCTCTCTCTCTCTCTCTTTCCCCGAAGACAGTATTTCTCTGTATAGTTCTGGCTCTTCTGGTACTTGCTTTGTAGACCAGGCTGGTCTCAAACTCAGAGAAATCTCCCTTCCTCTGCTTCCCGAGTACTGAGATTAAAAGCATGCATCACCACCGCCCAGCTTGAGCTATTTCTTATATTCACTCTTTGAGTTAACAATACTATCTTGAAGATCATTATGTATCAGTGCAGAGGAGCTCCTGGTACTTTTCTTTTTTACATTTAGTTATTTATTTTGTATGTGGGGTGGGTATACATACATGTCACATGCATGTGTGGAGGTTAGGGAACAACTTGAAAAGTTGGTACTCCCCTTTTTACCATGTAAGTTCCAGGAATCAAACTCAAGTTGTCAAGCTTGTTGGCAAATGCCTTTACCTACTGAGCCATCTCTCACTGGCCCTGATTCTTGTTAGCATGTTTCTCCTTTTATGCTGTATGGAATTTCTTTGTGTCATTCTTAAGTAGCTCTCTATAGGTAAGTATTATTTCCAAATGTTTCCTGTTTTAAAACTGTTTATTAACAATCTGACACATAGATACTTATGCAGATGGCTCTGTACAGTATACTTTTTAATATAGTGTTGTTGAGTCGAAAGATAAATGCATTTATAATATTAAGTACTGACAAACAATCCCCATTTAAGGGGTTTTATTTTATATTTCAGCAAGATACCTGAATGGCTTTACTGAATGGGTTCAAAATGAGAAAGATGAAATCAGTGAGATATGTAGGAAACAGTGATATTCACATACTTTAAATAACAAGGTTCTAAATTTTATGCTGTGTGTAACCTTTGTGTTTAATTCTTTTTGTTTTTAAACAGCATAGTTGTTCCCCAAATCTCTGTGTACAGAACGTTTTTGTAGAAACACATGACAGGAATTTCCCACTGGTCGCCTTCTTCACCAACAGGTTTGCAGTTGTTTTACTTATACAATTTAATGCTGCAGCTATGACTTTTAAAATAGTAAATATGAAAAAAGTATGAAAAGATGAAACATAGCCCTAAATATCAAGGTATACTAAAGTAGTCAGTTATCCGAAACTGTTAACTAGTCAGTTAAAAATTTAAACCATTGGAATTTCTATTATTATTCTCATTTAGAATTAATTTCTTAAGGGGCTGAAGACATCAGATTACATAGTTCAGTTCAGAGGAACGTGAGGAAGAGTGTTGTATCATTTTTGTTTTGATCAAAAGAGTTCCCATTTGTATTGTGCATATTCATAATATAGTATTAAAACAAACTTCCTATAAACATTTTCTTTTACAACACTTAATAACATTGTATATGTTGGAGAAAGCCTTCAGTAATTTTGCAGAAGAGATTCATTTAGCTTTCGGTTGTTTTTGTGACAGGGTCTTGCCATTTACCCTTTGCTGACCTGGGACTCAGTACATAGCCCAGGTTGGCCATGAACTCTTTGTTGTTGTTGTTTTGTTTTGTGTTGTGTTGTTTTGAGACAGTGATTCTTTGTGTAATTTGCTGGAACTCAGATCCACCTACCTCTTCCTCTTGAGTGCTGGGATTGAAGGCCTCACCTAGACCTTTACTTTTCTTTAAGATAATTTTTTAATCTACTTCAAATGTACTCCCAGATCCACAGAAAGATTTAATAATCTTTAAAATTGTTTAAAAGTATTAGTAAGAAAATGTAAGAGAATTTTAGTTATGAAGAAACAGGGTGTGGACATGAATTAGCATTTTAAAAGTAAAGTAGCTTATAGACTGGGAATACAGCCTGGCATTAGAACACCCAACATGCACAAAGCTATGGCTCTGACCACTGGCACAGGTAGAAAGAGTGGATGAGTGCTGCAGAGGTAAGGTGTAGTCAGTGCTGTGAGACAGCATGTCAGGGATCACTGTGGAGATAGATGTATGCATTATTTTAGAACAAATGACAAGTGATTGACTTTGTTTTAGGACACTGGCCATCAAATACATATGACACCTACACTTGAATTTCTAGAAAAGGGCAAATGCCAACTGTCTTGAAAGGGTCGATGTTAGGAGATCCTGGTCCATCACATGATCACCATAGCCAGGTAGAAAAATCTGAGGAAAACAGTGGAACTGGCTGCGTACCTGTACAGGGAACACTTCTTGGACAGCCTGTTGCCGGGTGATACAGACCCAGGATTGTTTACATATATCATGTTCACAGTTGCATCCATTGAAGGAAGATAGACAGGTACTGAATGACTCCAGGATGTAGATCCCTCCATTCAGACAGCAAGATTGATTTAGCAACTTGCTGCAGGTTCTTCCTGGTTCTGAATATAGTCATCTCTGACTGCCAGGTCTTCCAGAGATAGAATAACAGCTCACAGCCCAACACAGCAGTGAGTCCCGATTCAGAGGTGCTGGAAATGGCCACAAGCAAAACAATACTGAATGAGAAGTGCACTAGCTTCCAGTTCTTAAAAATGTAGGAGAAAAATACAAAAAGAAAAATATTGAGGAAAAAAAATAGTAAATGGCTTTAATTCACAAAATCATTGCCAAAACACCCAAAGGAAAACATTAATATCCTGAAGTAAAAATAGCAATTGAAAAAGAAAGCTATCTCACATAAGAAATATGCCCATTTCCTGTATCTTTTTTTTTTTTTTTTCCTTTTTCTTTTTGGTTTTCTCAAGACAGGGTTTCTCAGTGTAGTTTGGTGCCTGTCTTGGACATCGCTCTGTAGAACAGGCTGGCCTCGAACTCACAGAGCTCCACCTGGCTCTGCCTCCCAAGTGCTGGGATTAAAGGCGTGCATCACCGCCGCCCAGCCTCCTGTATCTTTTTTAATGTCTGAATTATTCCATTTGCTTGTGTGCCACGGACTTCACGTTTATAAAACACCATTCCTCATAGACAGACAGACTTTCTTACACAGGATTTTGGGAGAGTTGAAATAAAAGTCAAATGATTACTCCTAATAAAGTTTATCTTAAATGGTGGATGATGTAGAGAGAGAGAATAGATCAACTTTAGGATGGTTAATTTTGTCAATATGAAAATTGGCATATTCAAGGTTGATTCATGTGGAATTATTTAGGATGATTTATGATTCTTTTTTATTTCTACTTTCTAGGTATGTGAAAGCAAGAACAGAACTAACATGGGATTATGGTTATGAAGCTGGGACCATGCCTGAAAAGGAAATCCTCTGCCAATGTGGGGTTAATAAGTGTCGGAAAAAAATAATATAATTGATGTCTATTCAGGAAATTATCTGGTCAAGCTGGAACTACATCAGTTGTCAATGAAATCTTGTTTAATCCTTCTGTTTCCCTTGGTCAGGGTATTCATGTTTTTTGTATGATTTTGTATAACTTAGGTCAGAAACAAAATGAGAACACTCTCATATGCATCAAGTATCACTTGTTATTGTTAATCAACTTTACATGAGTAGAATGTAAATAGTATATTTTATGTACATACCACTGTATAATTTGTATTTTATATATTAAGACAAAAATTATAATAGAATTTGTATGTTTCTAAATTGTTTTGTGATTATTATTTTTAATTTATGTTCCAAAGGACCAAATTTTACATCTTTAACCTACAAAGTTGGTATTGAATTCCTGGCAATTCATTGACCATTATGAACTACAAATGAGGGGCAAGAATGTGTAGGCGAACTTTATGCACATTAATTGAAAGTATTCTTCTTTGTTGGGAATTGAACCCATGGCCTCTTGCATGCTAGGCAGTTACTCTACCACAAAGCTACATCTTCAGCCCTTTAAAGTTATTTATTACTTCATTGTCCCATTAACCACTCCAGTAGGAGACCATTCTGGACACACTTTTTGAAGATGAAACTTCATTTCCAGATTTGCTGTAGTGCCTTGGTGCACAAGACAAAAGCACAGAAACCTGGAAGAACATTAATACTTTTTTCTACACAGAGTAGAGCTACAAGTAAAGGGAATCTTGAAGCTAGTCAAAATTGTGTTATGTAGAATGAAAGGAATCTTATTAAATAGGGAACGACAGTTTGAGCTGCAGGCAAGTGAGTCAAGATATTCACAGCAATGATGCAAGGGTTTTAGTAACTGTTAGTTACTGTGTGTATCAATTAGACAAACACATTAGGAACTAACACTAGTTTCTAATGATACATCAGTGTTGTATGAAGTGAGGAGACTTGATTGTTAGGGGAACTTGTTTGGTCCAAAGGGGACTTTTGTGAAACAGCCTCTGTGTCCTCAAGGTCTCCCTTTGGAGTCCATTTGACTTCCAGAAAAAGGAGTTTTATCAATGGCATCCTTTGGAGAAAGTTCTCCAGAAACCTTGATCTACATTACCTCATGTTGGGCCACCGCCAACACTCTCCAGTTGATAGCCTAGACTTCTACTTTTCCGTTTTTCCCCCAAAGTGGATGGAACAATAACTTGAAAACAAAACTGAGAAGTAAATGTGTTGAGATTCCATGCTTGGGATGTCTGTTTTAGACTTTAGTGGTGTTTTGGCAGGGTGTCAAAAGTCAAGGTGTACTTGACTTTTGGAGTGTTGCCGTTGTCCCGCTGTGCTGTCTCTAGGAAAGGTTTGTTTCGAGTGCGTGGTGAGTTTTCAGGCTGAAAACTTTGTCCTTCCATGTAAGAAAACCTTAAACAGTTTAAAGATTTCTATTCTCTTTGGAATTAGTTACCTAAATGTTAGAATTAAAAATTGGCTTTCTGATTTTTTTAATGTGATACTTTTACTAATTCTTTGAGAATTTCATACAGTGTAGTTTGGTCATATTTGCCTATATCCATCCACTATCTTCCCACTTCCAACTTCATGTTTTGTTTTTTGTATTTTTTTTTTTAAATAACCCACCAACTTCAATTTACACTGCCCACATGCTCCTGAGTATGTGGCCACCAGGTGCCATACCCTTAAAGAAAACTTACTCTCGGGGGCTGGAGAGATGGCTCAGTGGTTAAGAACACAGACTGCTCTTCCAGAGGTCCTGAGTTCAGTTCCTAGCACCCACATGGCAGCTCACAACTCTCTGTAACTCCAGGATCCAATATCCTCAAATACATACAGGCAAAATGCCAATAAAATAAAAAGAAAAGAAAACTTACTCTCCTTGCACCCAAAGCCATAAACTATGATAATATCTCCTCAGGGTTGGGGCTCACGAGCTCTACCTCATGCTAGAAGGCTGACCAGTTTGATCTTTTGCAGGCAGCCACAGCTGCTGTAAGTTCACGACAGTAGAGAACCTGTCTGTCCAGAAGACCATTTCCATTTAGTCCTTCCTGAATTCTAGCATTTGCAGTCATTCTGCCCTTTCTTCTGTAACAATTCCTGAGCCAGCTTTCTGACTTTTTAAAATTATAACTGTAACACAAATTTTAAAGGTCTTATAAGAAAAAACCCAGAGCCAGGCACTGGGGTGAAAGCTGAAAGATCAGAGAAGCAGAACAGCCAACCACTAGCTTACCTTTACAAAATCCTCAGCCTCAAGAGAGCGAGTTCCTGTTTCCTCACACCTTATATACCTTTCTGTGTCCTGCCATATTACTTCCTGGGATTAAAGGTGTGAGCCACCACTGCTTGCTTCTGTTCCTCTCATGTAGCCCAGTGTGGCCTTGAACTCACAGATATCCAGATGGATCTCTGCCTCCTGAGTCACAGGATTAAAGGTGTGTGCCACCACTGCCTGACCTCTATGTCTAATTTAGTGGCTGGCTCTGTCCTCTGAGCCCTAGGTAAGCTTTACTGGGATACGCAATATATCACCACATATAACTTTGTTTTTTGAGATAATAAATTTACATAATTTTCCCCTTCCCTTTTCTCTCTCCAATACCTCCAAGTACCCTGCCCCCTTGTTCTCTGTCAAATTCATGGTTTTTTTCTTTAATTATGTGTGTGTATATTTATTTAGGAATATATATATATATATATATGAATATGTGCATACTCCTAAATAAATAAATACATACTGCTCAGTCTATAGAATGTTACTTGTATGTACACGTTTTCAAGGTTGGTATTGGATAACCAGTTGAGGCGGTTTTCCCTGGGGAAGACTATTTCTTCTGATTTCAGCATTCCTCAGTAACCTGTAGTTCTTTGTCTAGGGTTGAGGCCTTCTGAGCTTTTCCCTTTCCATGTTAGCATGTCTTTTGGTGTTGTCCTTGTTCAGCCGATGTTTAGGCAGTCATGTGGTGAGACTTCATGGCTGTAGCTTCCCTGTTGTTTCTAGGAAATACTGTCTCAGAGCAGACTTCCTGTTCCTCTGGCTTTAACCTTTCTGCCTCCTCTTCCACAATGATGTGTAGGTGGAGGAATTGTGTTGATGTATTTGTTGGGACTGGGCTCTACAACTGCATTGTGATCAGCTATCGTCTATAAGGCTCTCCATCTGTTTTTGCAAAGAGAAGATTCTTGGATGAAGGGTAGAGCTATATTTATCTATGTGTATAAGGACAAATGTTTAGAATGTATTAGGGATTGTGCTGGTTTGGTAAAGTAGCAGCTGTAGGTTCTTCAAGATCCATGATTTCACTAGCCTTGGAAAATTGGCTAGATTTCCAGTACCAGGCATGATTTTCTTCTTGTTGAGCAGGTCTTAAGAACAATTCCAGAGCTGTTAGTTACTGTGTATATTGATTAGACAGACCTATTAGGAACTAACACCAAGTTTGCAATGATACATTGGTGTTGCATTAGGAAATAAAAGCACTCCCCCTTGGAGTCATTTTACCAAGAGTGAGTCCAGGTTTGAATTCTCTACTTCATGTTCCCTGTGTCACCCATCTTCTGTCTGTTGCATGAGTCTGAATCTGTGCCTGCCTGAAGAATGCTGTCTTGTGAATCTGTCCCCGTGTGTAACTGTCCTGCATATGTGTGTGTCTATTGTGTGGATGTTCCTCAAAAGGGCCTTTGTTCTGTATTTATTGAACAGCATAGAAAGGATCATGTGGAGAAAAGAATAAAATACTTCTCAGAAATCTTGAAAAAGTTATTGGTTTCAACTGATCCCAATTGACCCATAGTACAAGCAGTATTATAAATATTGTTTCTCAACTAATATTCACAAATGGATGCTTTCAACCTTTAAGATAGCTGGTTGCTTCCCTCTTTCAGAAGCTTGCATAGAACCTTCTGGTACCATGAAAGTTAGTCTTTAGGGAAGAGATTCGCAAGTCTTAATGTCTCACCTCTGTGAGCAACCAAGGGCAGTAGCAATAGCCAGTGTCTTTTGGGAGTCTCTTGGACAACTCTGGCCAACAAATCGAAAGAGGGCTTCCTGTACCTGGTGTTGGGGGTCTTGCTAGATAGTCTCTGGCACTTGGAGGGAGCACTGCCAGCTAAAATGAGAAATTTCATTTAAATTATATAAGTGAACACAGACTGATATGTATTATAGGTGTTTTAGCTAGATATACTGATGATTCTTGGGACTTTTTCAGACATCCTTACTATTATTTTAACATCTTCCTCTCCTTCCTGTATTTATGCCCCCTACCTCACACACACTTTCTGATTTCTTTTTATTTTTAGCTTTGCCTTCCTCCTCTGCTTTATAGGAACCCAATCTCCAAATTTTCTATTGCATTGTATTTTTCTAGTCTGTTAATTTTCATTTCTTTTGGTTGATGTGAGTATGGACATTGTATGTTCCACTTTATCAAGCTCCATCTGTCCCCTTGAGACCATCTGCATTGAACCTGGCTTGCCATTTCCTCTCGACTGGGTACCGGCAAGCCTAGCATTCTCCTGTCTCTGTCCCCTAAAGTCTTGAAATTACTGGTACACACTCACCCTGACTTCCATGGAGTGCGAGGAGTGGAGACCTTGGGTCCTTGTGTTTCCACAGCTGGCACTCTAACCACTGCTCCATCTTTCCAGCCCCTGCAAGTTTTCTTCCTAAGAGCTTTCTTTTCTTCTTTGAGAAGTCTTTGTTTGTTTGAGACAGACAATGTAGCCCTGGCTGCCTCAGATTCATAGAGATTGGCCTGCCTCTGTCTCCTGGTACTGGGGTTAAAGGTGTGTGCCACCATGCCAAGGGAGAATCCTTTAAAGAATCCTGTTCGGGTCCATAGCTATAATAGCTATGTCTTTTAAGATATTAGGTATGAGCCAAAGCGGTGGCTCAGCAGGTAAAGGCACATGCTGCCACGCCCGACAGCCTGACTTCGGTCCCTGGGACTCACATGATAAGAGGGGATTACTATAACCTGAAGTGACTCTGACTGCCATGTGTGTCATGGCACACATGTGCACACATTGAAATGCACACTAATAAAAGTTGATTACACTATTTAAATGTGTATGTGTGTGTACCTGCACATACAAACATTCATGTGGATATTTTCCGTCAAGGCCTCTCTCTGTTCTCCCCCAACCCCACCCCAATCTTGCTATGGTCTTTCTCTTTAAAGTTAGAGGCTTTCCTCAGAATTATAGATCTTGCTCATCTATTCTTTTTAGGTTTTTTTTTTGTGACAGGCTTTCTCTGTGTAGCCCTAGCTGTCCTGGAACTTGCTCTGTAGCCCAGGCTGGCCTCGAACCGTGAGCGATCCACCTGCCTCTGTCTCCCAAGTGCTGGCATTAGAAGCATGTGCCACCACCACCCATTTTGCTCATTTATTCTTACTGAAGAGTGTGAGAAAGGGTTTTTCCAGAACCTTCCAGAAAGGAAGGCACTTTCCATTCTGCGCTAGGACCTTACATTTTGCCCAGGCTGTCCAAGTTGGCTTGTTTAGTTGCCCTCTCCTCTGCCAGGCCAGGTCTGCACTTAGTCCTCTCAGAGTGCAAGCCTCCCTGAAGTTTGTCCTTAATTCCCAGCAAAGCACTGAACTTTCAACACCATATTTCCTGTATGTTGGTGCCTACATGGATATTTTAATTTGTTACATGGACAGAAAAATCTGCATCTGTATGGTGTTTTGTGCCCCACTGGTGCTAAGTAAAGATGCCTTATTGGCAACTGAGTCTAGGATCATTAATTTTGTGTGTCGTTTAAAGATACTACTGCATCAGCCAAAGGGTGTGGTAGAACTTTCAGAAATACAGATCAGTTGTTTCTCAAGCTAAAGCAGAGGAAGGGTGGGGGTTACTGGTGTGGCTTCTCTTAAGCTGTTTGATGGTTATTCAGGTTGTCAACTTGACACACCTGGGAAGGGGGAATTGCCTCCATCAGATTGGCCTGTGGGGCATTTTCCTAACCGCTAGCTGATGGAGGAGGGCACAGGCCACTGTGTCAGTGCTACCACCGGATAGGTGGCTGTGGGCTGTACTATAAAGCAGTTAGAGAGCCAAGGGAGGCAAGCCAGAAAACACTGCTGCTCCTGCTTTCTTCCCTGTCTTTCCTGGTTGATGACTAACCTGTCAAATACACCCTTTCCTCCCCTGAGTTACCTTGGGCCATGGTGTTCATAGCATCGACAGAAAAACCTAACAAGAACACTATTTAAAACACTATTCAGAGTTGAAAATCTGCCCAAATTTGCACTTCCTCCCAGCTTGCTCCCTGCTATCACCACCCAGATTTAGAGAAACGAAACTGGAAACTAGAAACTACCAGTGGTGCTTCCGGGAGTGCAGCTGCATAGCCATGGCCGAAGAGACACCACAGGCTGGTGACCCAGTCCCCTCTGGTGAGTACCAGATGGGTGGCGACCAGCAGGAAGGGGCCACACTCCACTTTCCCTTTCCCCAGCTCTGGGAGCCTTGATTACTAGGGAGACTGCAGGCTGCTGCTGCGTGCCAAGGTCAGAGTGAGCCAGGCTTACAGCAGCTGGACAGCAGCTGGGAAAACTGTAGGCACGGCTGGCGGTGGAGGGTGGGGAGGGGGTTGTGGGGGAGGTATGGGGTGGGCCTCGGGAAGCTGAGACCTCTAGGTTGCCTGGTTCCATCCTCTTGGGTCCTTGCTTCACAGATTCGGGAGCTGTGCACGTTAACGTTAATACTCAAGACATGCTGTTGAAAAAGTTGAGATGCTGCCAATGTGGAAAGGGGACCCGGTCTGGGGCAGTTGGGGAATACTGAGGAACAGGTTGTGGGGGTTGCGAGTGGCTATATGTTTCAGAGAAGCTGGAGTTGTGCAGGCTGAGGTTTCCGGGCCACCCATGGTGACAATCTCCTTGTGATGGTATTGTCTTATCTTGAGGGCACGGTGATCCAGGTATTTGAGAGTTTTGCAATCCAAAGATTCCCGGAATTGTCTTAGAAAAACATGAACTCAGGAATGTAAAGGCAGTCCTCTTCTGGGACAGGAAACAAGTAATACACAGAGGACAGCAGGAACAGAACAAAAGCTGGTGGAGACAGGCTGTGGAAATCTGACCCAAAGGTTAAAGCAGGAGAAAACAGACACAATAGGGAGGCACTGATGCCAAGCCTTTTCAACCCCTTCAATCACTCAGCAGTGATTACAGTGATGGCTGGCCCAAGCGAAGTCAAGGTTTTCAGCAAAAGCAGCCTTGTTTGTTCATTCATTCATTCCAGCTTGTGACCACCACCACCACCATCCCCCACCCCTGCTAGCATTTTTTTAAAGATTTATTTTATGTGTATAAATGCCTTGCCCAAATATATGTCTGTGTACCACGTGTGTATTTGATGCCTGTGTTATTTAGAAGGCATAGGACTCCTCCTGGAACTGGAGTATGAGAGGGTCATGAGTCACCATGTAGGTGCTGGGAACCAAACGTGGATCCTCGGCAAGAGCAACAAGACTCTTGTCTACTGAGTTGTAGCATAAATCTTAAATGGTCTTATTAATAAAAACAACCTGGAGCCAGGTATTAGGGTGAACGCTGGAAGATCAGAGAAGCAGAACAAGTCACAGCCACCTCACATCACCAATTCCTCAGCTGATCCTCAGACTGGAAGGCCTCATCCAGAATGAATCTTAGCTGAACTGTTGCTCAAAAGCCTAAAAGCTTAACCAGCCTAGTTACTGGTTTTCATGCCTTATATACCTTTCTGCTTTCTGTCATTACTTCCTGGGATTAAAGGCGTGAGTCACCATGCCTGGCTATTTCCATTGTGGCCTTGAACTCACAGAGATCCATGCCTCTAGAAGGCTAGTATTAAAGGTGAGTGCCACCATTTTCTAGCCTCTGTATCTAGTGGCTATCCTGTTCTCTGACCCCAGATAAGTTTATTAGGGTGCACAATATTTTGGGGAACACAATACCACCACACTGAGCCATCGCTCTAGTCCCTGTTATGTATGTCTGTACATATGTATGTATTTATGTGCGTGTGTGTGTGTGTGTGTGTGTGTGTGTGTGTGTGTGTGTGTGTTCATATGCCATGTGTGTGGAGACCTCGGAGCTGGAGTTACATGTATTTGTAAGCCTCCCCAACCTGAGTGCTGGGAACAGAACTTGGGTTCTCCAGAAGAATAGCAAACACTTCCTCTCTCTCTAGCCCTTGGTCCTCCTTTCTCAAATCAAGAGTCAGTCATAGGTAGAAAACTTGAAAAGTTGTTCCAGGCAGAGAGGATGGCACAAATAAGGGTACCAATCTCCAAAATACATGCTAACCACTAGCCAGGTGATCAACTATTTCATTTCGCTAATCTGTGTATGGGCTGTAGGGCTCAAATCTTCCTTTGCTCTTTTCCCTATCTGGACTATTTCACTATCTCCAATTTGTGCTGAACATACTCATGCATGTGGCTACCCACTGGTGCATGGTGGACCTACCAGGAGCCACACCCAAAAGAAAACTGATACTCCCTCCCCCCCACAAACCATCAACTGACAGTAGCTTCTCACTTAGGGGTGGATGCTCATGGTTATCCCCCGGACCCCCTCCACCATGCCAGCTAGAATTTGACTGCTTTGATCTTGTGCAGGCAGCCACAACTGTACTCACAGCTGCAAACACAGCTGCTTTGAATGTATGATTACAGCACTTTCTGTCCTGTCTAGAAGACACTGTTTCTATGGCTCTTAGAATCTTTCCATCCCCTCTTCCAGTGTTCCCCGAGCCTTGGGGGAGGTGGGGTTACTGTGGTTGTCTTATTTATGACTGAGCAGCCCACAGACATATTCTCTACACTTTGAGGAGCTGTGAACTTTCTAAGACTATTGCTGAAGGCACCACACTTTTTAATCATAGGACACAGAGAAATTAAGCAATTACCAGGAAGTTCTTACCTCTTGGCTAGCTTTCATAGTTCTGGAAGTTGTCATATAGCTTGTTTGAGAATAAAAGACATCAATGATGTTACCCAGCTGTGAACACTGTGAGCTTCAGTAACAACCAGCATGGCAAGATGTGTTCATGGGTGCAATGGTGGTACAAATGTTATAGGGGTAACCAACTGATCTCTTCTTGGATTTAAGGCCTGAAGGAGGAAGCACATACCTGGTACTCTGTTTGACCAAGACCCCATGGTAAGGGAGCTTCCAGGCCCCAGGGGTGAGCCTCCTACCACTATTTTTGCTAAATAGATATGGTATCAACCTTCACTCTAAATTCCCATCTCTTCCCATAGGTAAGTGCAGCTCTCAGACATCACTGGAGAACTTCTCTGTGCATTTTATGCTTTTCAGTAAGGCCCCTGGAAGGTTTTCAGTGACACGGTAGCCCACCTTTGTGGCTTGCTCTGTTGCTGTTGATAACACTGGCTTAGAACACCAATCAGAGGCTGTACCACACAAGCAGTGCTTTTTCCCACTCACATTGCTGATTTGGTTGTTGTTCCAGGAGTTAAGATTCTACCATAAAAACAGACGTCTTTAAGACTGGAGGAGCTAGCAAGGCCACGAAATGCTTTTCTGTTTTTAATCTGAATGTTATTTATAGGGGTCTGTCAGGTTACAGAAAAGATGGAAAAAAGGACATGTGCCTTCTGCCCTAAAGGCGAAGAATGGAGTGTGATGTACTTTGCACCATCGGAGAATATAGCCGCTCATGAAAATTGCTTGGTAAGTTACTTGAAAATATCTTTAAAACTACATGCTCAGTGGTTAAGAGCATTGGATGCCCTTCCAGAGGACCCAGGTTCCATTCCTAGGACCCATAGGGTGGCTCATAACCACCATAAACCCAGTCCCAGGGTATGTGATGCCCCCATCTGGCCTCTGAGAGCATCAGGCACACGTGATAATAGATTTACATGCAGCCAAATGCCCATACATACAAAACAAAGATAAAAAAGCCACACTCGACACCCCCACCAGTGAGCTCACTTCCAAGGCACACTCTACCCACTGAGTCATCTCCCAAACCTCCATGTCATGATTTCTTAAATGATTTTTTTCCTGTTTTGTTGAGTTTTTCTGGAGAATTCTATTGTAGTGATGATTAGGAGCAGTTCAAGGAGGGGGCCTTGTCTTGGTTCTATCAGGAGTATAGTTTTTAGAGTCTTATTGAAATTTGCATATAGAGATCCACCTGCCTCTGCCTTCCTAGTTCTGAGACTAAAGGTCTGTGCCACCACACCCAGCTGTCAGAGCTGTTTTAAATATGTATCGCCTGTCCTGTAAACTTACTATTTCCTACAAGGGCATTCTCTCGCCTAAGTACAATTTAGCCATCCAAATCGGCCATTAGCATTGGGTCTATAGTACCATCTGACCCCAGACTTGAGTTTCCACCTGTGACCCTAACAACATGACAAAGGGTTGAAACATATAGACTACATGGAACTTTTACCCCTTAAAGGCTTTTCCTTTTAACCTCTTGTGTACTTATATTTTTTTCTTGTTGTTAAACCATTTCTCACGGACTGTTAATTTACCGGTATTTTAGTAAACTTTATTGGCATCCTTTTCAGAAACAAAGTGCAGCTGACTGAAATGTGCAGTTGAGTTTTGAGACACGTGATCACTGTCTAGTCTGAGAACTCCCAGAGCCCCAGAACATCTCCTCATGCCTCTTTGCAGTCAGCTCCCACCTACTCCAAGTCCTTCGAGACTGATCTTTTCTCAGAGGCCATGTTACAGAACTGCAACAGCACGGACTCTTTAGTGTGTGGATTCCTTTGCTCAGCAGTGTTGCAGAGATGCCTCTATGCCATGTGTGCATTTGGACCTCTTTGGGTTCTAGATCTACGTATTCATCCAAAATATTCAGAAAAAATGCCCCTGTACTGAACATACATGCACTTTTCCTTACCTTGTTATCATAACAATTATAGTAGACAACATTTCCATAGCATTTACATTGTATTATTCCAGAGATGATTTAAGCACGCAAGAGGGCAGGCATAGGCTGTCTTAGTTAGGGTTTCTATTGCTGCAACAAAACACCACGACCAAAAAGCAAGTTGGGGAGGAAAGGGTTTATTTGGCTTACACTACCATATCACTGTTCATCATCGAAGGAAGTCAGGACAGGAAATCAAACAGGGCAGGAAATCTAGAGGCAGAAGATGATGAAGAGGCCATGGATGAGTGCTGCTTACTGGCTTGCTCTCATGGCTTTGCTCAGCCTGCTTTCTTATAGAACCCAGGACCACCAGCCTAGGGATGGCACTACCCACAATGGGCTGGACCCTCTCCCATCAATCACTAATTAAGAAAATGTCCTACAGCCAGGTCTTAATGGAGGTGTTTTCTCAACTGAGGTTCCCTTTCAGATAACTCTAGTTTGTGTCAGGTTGACATAGACTAGCCAGGACAGGCTGTATGCTTAGGAGATACCATTCTATGTAAGGGGAACTTCAACACGAGAGGACTTAGGTTACCCCGAAGGAGGTCCCTTGAGAATAGCAGATGAATGTATCAGTGTTTGCTTCCCCATTTTCTTATTATTTTATTATATGGATATGTCATAATCAATTTATCTACCCATCAACACATACATTATTTCCAGTCTGAGGTTATAACAAATTTGTAATGAACATCTATATCTGATCCTTTGTCTCCTATATGCTTTTATTTCTCTTGGGCAGACATCTACAAGAATTTCCACTTCCTAATATAAGTGTACATTTAACATTTAAATATTTATCATTTGAAAGCCAGTCTATTGGGTGCATGCATATTGGTATTGCCATGATTTTAATTTGCATGATGGTTAGTTATCTTGGGTATCTTTTCCATGGTTGTTTTTTTTTTGTTTTTGTTTTTTGTTTTTTGTTTTTTTTTTTTTTTTACCATTCTGAAGTATCTATTTGAATTGTGTGCCCCTCCCTGTGTTTTGGTGGTGCTGAGGATCAAATCCACGGCCTGGAAATAATAAGCAAATGTTTTATCATTGAGCCATAACCTCGACCCTTGTCCACTAAAAAAGAAAGGTGTATGTGTGTGTGTGTGTGTGCACATGTGCCACTGCTTGCACGTGGGGGTCAGAAGATGGCCTTCTCAGGTGCTTGCACTCTCCTCCACCTCACTTTGAGGTGATCTCATTCCTCCTGCTGCAGATGCAGGCTTCTGGCTGGTTCTCTCCCCTCTGCCTCTGGAGGATACCAGGATTGCAGGAGCGTGACTTGAGCCCTAACATCTGCCTTGTTACACTGGTTCCAGGATCTGAGCTCAGGTTGTCAGGCTTGTTCAGCAAATGCTTTTACTCACTAAGGCTTTTTCTCTGATACCCTTGTCCATTTTAAATTGAATTGTCTTATTGAGTTATAAGGTTTTCCTATATTCTAGATATGAGCCTTTGATCAGATCTATATATTGTATTTTTTCCTATTCTCTTGCTTGCCTTTAAAAAATTCCAGCTGTTTATTTTTTTTTATGCATATACCACAACAGGCAGGTGGAGGTCAGAGAACAACTTGCAGGATTCAGTTTTCTCCCCCATGATGTGGGTGCCAGGCTAGCCTCAGGTCATCAGGCTTGGCAGCAAATGCTTTTACTTGACAAGTCACCTCATTGGTCCACCTTTTTATTCCAGTGTCTTTCAGAGAGCAACTTTTTTTTTTTTTTGGTTTGTTTGTTTGTTTGTTTTTCGAGACAGGGTTTCTCTGTGTAGCTTTGCGCCTTTCCTGGAACTCACTTGGTAGCCCAGGCTGGCCTCGAACTCACAGAGATCCGCCTGCCTCTGCCTCCCGCGTGCTGGGATTAAAGGCGTGTGCCACCACCGCCCGGCATTAGAGAGCAACTTTTATCCTGATAAAGTACAACATATTAATGTACTAAGCTTGCAACTGGAGCAGATCAGCAGATACATAGAGACCCTACATTGAAGCAAGGTGGAAAGAGAACCAACTTCCAAAGTTGTTCTCTGCCCTCACTTGCAAGTGTTAACATTTTCATTATGATTTCTGATTCTTATTTTAAAAAAAAAAGCTTTACCTATGTGTCACAGAATTCTTCTTGTGTTTATGCTCTTTGCTATCTGAGTTTATGTATTATATTAATCTTCAACTGGAAGCAGGCAGATTGTTTAGGTCTTCTGTGACTCAAATGCCAGCTACCTAGAGCTTGAGAGCTGGTAAAGTTCTTTCAGCATAAGCGTGAGGGCCTGACTTCAATCCCTAGGACCCATGCCAAATGTTGAACATGGCGCCATGTGCCTGTAATCCCCTGCTGGGAGGGACAGACAGGAGGGTGCTAGGAGCTGGTCAGCCAGATGAGCTGAATTTGTGAGCTCTCCAGGTTCGGAGAGAGACTGTCTCAAAAAATAAGGCAGAAAAGGGCTAGAGAGATGGCTCAGTGTTTAAGCTGCTCTTGCAGAAGACCCAGGTTCGGTTCTCAGCATCCAGATGTTAGTTTACAACCAAGTGTAACTCCAGTTCCAGGGATCCAATGCCTTCTTCAGACCTCTGCAGGAACGTGTGATACACATGCATATATGCAGGCAAAATACTTGTAATCATTGGGGGGAAAGTAGAGTACTAGAGGAAGACCGCCAAAGTAAACCTCTGGCCTCTACATGTACAGAAGGTTATGTGTGCATGCACCCCACCTCCTAACCCCCGCCCCCGATTTAATACAATTTAAAAAAGATTTTAGTGTGTGTGTGTGTGTGTGTGTGTGTGTGTGTGACCTTCTGGGGCTGGAGTTAAGTCAGTTGTGAGCTGCTCAAAGTGGGTGCTGGGAGCTGAATGTAGGTCCAATGAACACTAGAGGAGAGGTGTACATTCTTAACCACTACGCCATCTCTCCATCCCCTAAGACTGAAGAGGAAAGAAACTTGTGCCAGATAAAACATACAAGGGGGTTGGTGGCTAGCTGTGGTAGCCCATACCCACATTTCCAGTGCTCCAGAGGCCAAGGTCCAGGTAAACTTGGGGTGTATAGCAAGACCATGTCTTTTAAAAACATCATAAAAGTCAGGTGTAGTAGTGTACGCCTTTAATCCCAGCACTTGGATGACAGAGACAGGTGCAGCTCTGTGAGTGAGTTCCAGGCCAGCCAGGCTACAGTGAGACCGTGTCTCAACAACTAAAAAGAAGGGTTGCGGAGGCAGGCATGGCTCTCGGAGTTTAAGAAGTGGGCCCCGGAAAGCCATCAGGCATGGCCTCTTGTCCTTGCTTTTACTACTCTGACTGCTTGGCTTCAGCTACACCTTCCTAAGCTAGGGAAAGAGCGGTGTAGGAGCCACTGTCTGCCTGGGGTCAGAGTCAGTGGAGATCAGTTACAAAGCACAAACCCTGTCTGGAGACAGATTACTCACAGAAGTCAGATGACTCCTGTCTGTTCATGTACCTGCAAAGTGGCCAATACCCAGAACCATCGTTCACTCTGCACTCCTTGTAAGGCCTTTCAGTACCCTCTCTGACTTGTATTGGTCAGGACTACTTCATACCAACTCTGGGTTTTCTTCTCCCAACCTGCAGCTGTATTCATCAGCACTGGTGGAATGTGAAGCTCATGATAATCTTAATAAATCTAGAAATTTTGCTGTGAAATCGGTAAAGAAAGAGATCTGGAGAGGAAGAAGATTGGTAAGTTGACATGTTTTTATTTCTCACACAGGATGAATCTTGGGGGCTACAGTCAAAGCAAAGTCTAGTGGGGGATGCTAAAGAAATGGTTCAGCAGTTAAGAATGCTTGCTGCTCTTCCAGAGGACCCGAGTTTGGTTCGCAGCAACCAAATGGTAACTGACAGCTGCTTGTAACTCCAGCTCCGGGGCATCTGGAACCTTTCCTGGTGGCTTCCACAGACACCTGCACTAGCATATTCACTCACTCAGACACACATACAAAGAAGTAAAAATAAAGCTGTTCATTTAAAAAAGAAAGCCTGTTGGTAAAGTGGGGTTAGAGTAACATCCTGGAGAGCTGAAAGTAGGACTGTGAGGAACCGAGACTCAGCTAAGCACTGTCTAGTTACAATAGGCCATCACACACGCAAGTAGGCTTCCGATGTTTCTGTCGGAGAGGAAACCCTCCAATCAGACAGGCTTTGACAAGGCCCTTAATGGCATTTCACCAAAGCAAATGCCAATTTCAGCAGCTCAACAGCGCCGCCTAGGTTCTTCCTTCTGCTCTCTGGCTGCCCCTAAAGCAGCTAGCTGGTCCTCTGGCTGCCCCCAAAGCAGCTAGCTGGTCCTCTGGCTGCCCCCAAAGCAGCTAGCTGGTCCTCTGGCAGCCCCCAAAGCAGCTAGCTGGTCCTCTGGCTTCCCCCAAAGCAGCTAGCTGGTCCTCTGGCAGCCCCCAAAGCAGCTAGCTGGTCCTCTGGCTGCCCCCAAAGCAGCTAGCTGGTCCTATGGCTGCCCCCAAAGCAGCTAGCTGGTCCTATGGCAGCCATAAAGCTGTCTTCTGACTGTCTACTGTGGCTGCATGTCTTATCACTGATCAGCATCTGCCTTGGAGCTGTGGTCATAAGGGGCCTGTCCCTGGGAGGGTATCCTCCTGGGGTCACTGGGGCTCCAGGCTTCCTTTGTAAAAGGCCATTTGCAGATTAGTAAACAGGAGAGCAAGTCTGAGTGCCTCCGGGGCCAACCACAACCACAGTAAAGTATAAATGACTGGGTACACATTGGTACATGCTCTTCGTGAAGTGTCAGGATCTGTACCAGCAGGTTCTATGTAAACTCTCCTTCTAATTACAAAGTGGCAGGACAAACTCAACTGGAACTTTATTCTTACCATTATTTGCTGATTGGATAGAATTAAGGAAAGCTATCGTTAGACTCTAGAGCAGTGGTTCTTAACCTGTGGGTCACGAGCATCAGAAAACACCTATTTCTGATAGTCTCAGGAACCACCAACCATAAATTTAGTTTCGTTGCTACTTCATAACTGTGATTTTGCTACTGAGCATCAACGGTCCTTAAGACCGTAAGGAAAAGGTTTTCCAGTGGTTGCAACCCACAAGTTGAAAACCGCTGTTCTAGAGGTGGCCTACATACAAACAGCCCAACTGCAGAATGAGGGCAGTTGAGTACAGTAGAATATGGAAAAAGAGCTTGTTATCCCTGAGAGTTTTCAGACTTTCCTGTTGGGAGAACTTGGAGATGCATCGGAAGTGAAGGATAACAGTGGGAGGAACGCAGTCATGTGAGGTGATGGCTGCCCACTCACTGACAAGTGTTTCCGGAACCTTGCTATCTGGACAAATGCTCAGCGTCCTCGTGGGGGAGAGGCCAGTCCCTAGGCAGGAACAGACCAGCAGTGTACATGCTTTGGGAGGGATCAGTAGTACCCTCACAGGAAGGCTCCTCCTGAAGCAGGGCCTCTGCACTCTTTCCAAGTGTGAAAAAGAAAGATAAGGAATCCCCAAGGGAACTGTCTTAGGGTTATCATTGCTGTGGTGAAACACCAGGACCAAAGCAAGTTGGGGAAGAGGGGTTTATTTGGCTCACACTTCCATTGTAGTCCATCATAAAGGAAGTCAGGACAGGAACTCAAACAGGGCAGAATCCTGGAGGAGTGCTGCTTACTGACTTGCTTCGAATGGCTTGCTCAGTCTGCTTTCTTAATGGATCCTGGGACCACCAGCCCAGGGATGGCACCACCCACCATGGGCTGGACCCTCTCCCATCAATCACTAATTAAGAAAATGCCCTACGGACTTGCCTGCAGCCTGATTTGCTGGAGACATTTTGTCAGTTGAGGTCCCCTCCTCTCAGATGACTCTAACTTGGGTCAAGTTGACATAAAACTAGCCAGCACAGGCACAAATGTGCAAAAGTGTTAAAGGCTAGAAGGAACGGGGCACACTAGATCACTGACAGCCTGTGGTATCACTGTGGGTATTCTCTTTACCAGATCCCTCACGCCTACATAGTGAAGTCATCACCTAGCTCAGTAACAAGTGTACACCAATGTTTCACTATCACAGGCAGTGCTGAGTCAGACATTTCTGTCTAACCTACTCGAGTACTTCTGCAGTGGACCTCTGACAGCTCAGAAGTCCATCTTAGAATGGTGACCTGTGTTGACAAACTGTCTCTGGGAAAGGCTATGCCCATTTAAGCTTCTGTGTGTGGTGGGCAGTTCCTGCAGAGGAGAAAGCCTTGCCTTGTATCTCCCTGACCCCTGGAAAGGTTAAACCCAGCTGCAGCAGTTCTTTAGGAAGCCCTCTGCAGTCTGGACCCACATCAGTCAGCCCACCCACACAACACACCTCTTCCTCACTCGGTGACTGTCTGAATAGAATGAGTGGCACTAGTACTTACACCGTGCAATGGCTGGAGGAAAGTCTCCACTGTTCTGACACCCAAGTCACAGCTATAAACCACAGCAGGGGCTTGGCCGCTTCCTGTTTTACATTCCTCCCTCAGCATCCACTCATCTCTGAAATCTCTCCCTACCCAACAGCAAGCTGAAGACTGTCCTAATTCGACTCCTTATCAGTACTCACCACTCACTCACTCACCAACGTCCCCAAGTACCTTATTTCTCCTTCTGAGCAAACAGACACCTCCTGTCAGCCCCTCTTCCCATATGCCCTGCCATTTTCTATTCCTCTGCTCAGCTGGAGAGATCTGAAATACCTAAGCCTAGGCTGAGCTTCTTCCTGGGTCTGAACATGACCTAGGTGGCTTCATCCGCCTCACCTGGCTTTAACACCAACATCATCTACTTGTCCCCTCTCTAGAATTCCAGACCACCACCATCTCCATGGATACCCAGGTCAGCTCTCATCCAATTGGCTAAGAGCATCACCCCCCATATAAACCTTTAGCCCCCCCCCCCCAAACAGCACCACCATTCACCTATCCTCCAAACTTCAGGTGTAAGGGTCATCTTCCCCTCACCCCCTCCTGCTCCACACCAAGGCCCACTCGATGCTCCTGCATCCTCCAGGAACTTGCCTCTCAGCACTAAGCCATTACAGTGAAGGGGCTGCTGTAGCTCTCCAGACTTGTCAAAGGCTAGTACTTGGTTTTTCTCTTCCACTGCCCCTACCCAGCTTATTCTATTCCTCCAAGCTTGTTCTCCACATGGCAGTCAAAATATTGATGAGTTTTTGCCACTTAGGTAGAAAAAACAAACAAACAAAAACCTATCTCCGTACTCTTGCCAACCAACCCTGCATGACCTAGCACTTTGCAGACACTGCTCACTCCCTGTACCCAAATGGCAAGAGGCCATGCTTCCTGTACTTCTAGTAAATTTGCCGATGGGAGGTTCATCCTTGCCACAAAGCCTCAGTGACCTCTGTTTAGAATACATTTCTTTTTTGGTTCTTCTTTTTCTTTTTGCATGCCAAAGGTTCTCGGTGTTTAGGTTTCTGCTCCTCTGTTCCTCTCTGCAGAGCCGCCACCTCACTCGGGCTCAAGTTTAAGAACATGACGACACTACTGCTTTGCTTTACTCCATAGAACATAAAAACCACTGTTGTGTGCTTGATTTGTTGCAGTCTGGGGAGCAACCCCAGGTCTTGGGCTTTTTAGGCAAGATTACTTCTGCTGACCTGCAATTATGTGGTGTTTGAAATTTTACTTTATGAGATCATGTACATTTTCCTGTAGAATTTTCATTTCATTTTGTTTGTCAACTTGACAGAAGCGAGGGTTATCTCGGAAGAGGAATCTGAATTGAGATAATGTCCCCAACTAGATGGCCCACAGACAAATTCTGCAGGACATTTTCTTGATGATTGATGTGGGAAGGTTCAACCTGGGCAAGTCATGAGGAGCAAGCCAGTAAGCAAGCAGCACTTGTCCATGGTATCTGGTTCCTGCCTTGACATTCCTCAGTGATGGAGTATGACCTGGATGAGATAAACCCTTTCCTTCCCAAGTTGCTTTTGGTCATAATGGTTATCACAGTAACAGACAGCAAGCTAAGACATCCCCGTAACTTTCGTATGCGCAGGTACCTTCTCTGCCTTACCTACTCCTGCCTTTCCTTGTCCTAAAACAGTGGCTGCAACATCACAGCCACCATGTCCTCAATAACTAGTTTGACTTTACCTGGATGAAATGCAAAAGATGAGTCACTTGCTTTTCATCTTTTGTGGCCCCCCCACTGGGGTACTATAGTTTAACCCGAGACTCAGCCATCTAGGGCAAATGCTTCACCACTGAGCTGCCTGTCTAGCCTTTCCCCATTTCCTCCTTTGTGGGAGCCCACAGTGACTCCAGCTGTGGCTTGATTCCAACTTGTCTCAAAGTCAGAGACTTCAAGCTTGTGTTTGCTCCTTAAGGCTGCATACTAGAATGTTTGCCAAAGGCATAGTTACTGGATGTTCTGCTCCTCAAGGCTGCCAAATAACAGGATGTGGTTACTAGATGCTTTGAGAATTAAGGAGGTGTTTATACTTGTTTGTTCCTTGAACCATGGTAAGGAAGTCTTTTGCCCCCCTTGCCTTGAGTATAAAAAGGCTATGAGAAATAAATTCGGGGCTGCTGCAATATTCACTGAGTGCCCTCCAGATTCTATCCTATGTCTTTTCTTAATCTCACTCCCCTGTTCAGGTGCTGTTTGACAGGTCGGCTGGTCCCAACACTCCTTTCCAACCAGGATCTTGTTAAGATGCTTATATTGGTCTTGAATCTGCAATCCTCCAGCTTCAGCCTCTTGAATAGCTGGGACTGTAGATGTGTACCACCATATTGGGCTGAGGGAATCTAAATTGTAACCCTTTAATTTACTGTGACTAGCTTACTTCCTGTCTTTCTTCACCTTTAACATCTTCAAATTTTACTCATCCCTGTAAAAACCAGAACCACCAGTTCTTATGCTTTTCCTTTGGGGCTTCTGTTGCCTGTGTTTCTTGGATAGCCCTCCTTTGTTATAATGCCATTAATATTGCTGTACTGCCATTATAATGCTTTAACCACTGCAGAACTGACAGCAAGTGTATTGTGAGGCAGCAGTCTCATGGTTTTCCCTGTACATGAAGCTACACTGTTCCTTCACAGTTAGCCACTCTTGTATGCTCGGGTTCAGAATTCTACCTCTATCTTAATCTTGTTTTTCACCTACTTTTGAATTTTCCTTATGTGCTTGTTTGTGCTTACCTGGGATACCGTGAACGCTGTCTCTTGCTTTATGGAGCAGCCTCATTGTGCTTGGACCTCATTCATCTAGAGGATGGTGCCAATCAGCCTCGGTCATGGCTAGGTTGCCCCTCATCACAGCAGAAAAACTAGCACTGCTCAAAAAGGCTTCCTGGAGCCACCCAATGCCAAACTATCTCTACATCACTTTCATATAAAACCCGATAGGGAAATAAATCAAAGGATCAAGATAAACATTGTACTGTTGTGTTTTTGTTTGGTGTCTACAAATTTGAAACAGGTTCCCTTTATTTCATATTATCCCCGATAGTAACCTTGTAGAAGTTACACCACCCCAGGGATACATGTCTAAGAGGAAGTCATAGTAAGTGCCAGCTGAGGTCACACATCTCAGTGGTACAACCAGGAGCTGCTCTGGCCTCAGGTTCCAGGTCCCCTAGCCAGCTCCCTGCCTAGGTAAAGAAGCCTGCCAGTTTTGCTCTTTAGAAATCTCTATTCAAATGGAAAGATAGTTTTTTGAAGCCAGCTATGCCTTGCATTTACATAGACCATGATGCAACTATGTGCCAGGCCTTCTATTCCAGCTGGTTGCAGTTTTGCTGAAACTTCCGAGTGGGTTGGCAAATTTAAGTCACTTTTAGTGTGGGTATGAAGGCTGGGATATACCAGTGGTAGCCGGGATAAAAATGCAGGGCTGCTGACTTAAATGACATTTAATGACACCCTTACTTCTTATCAAAGGAACAGGTACTTACCCAGTATGATCTGTTCTTCTATAGAAATGCACACAATGTACTAAAGGAGGAGCCACCGTGGGATGTGATTTACCAACCTGTTCCCAGAATTACCACTTTTCCTGTGCCAAGAAGGTCAACGCAGTTCTACAAGTTGATGAAGTTGAAGGAACTTACAAGTAATTCAGCAGCTTTAAAACTACGAGGTGGAGGGGGTGGGTGGGTGGATAAGGAAAGGCTGGATTGTGACATACTTCTAAAGCTTAACTTATGCAAGTGGTTTTCACATGAGAACAGGATTTCCAGGACACCCACCAGGAACTCTGCTTTACAACATTTCTGCAGGACAGGAAAAAAAAAACCACTCAAGGTTTTGTCTGACTCTCTAACTAAAGGTCACCAAGAGACAGGGGCCAGTTCAAGCCTGTTCTTCGGCAGCAGGAAGAGACCTCCTTTCACTTCATCCGCAGGCTTGGGGGTCTATACTGCCACCTGGTGGGAATGAGTTCTCTTCTTCCAGTGTTGGGCCCAGGTCTGGAACTCAGGTTCAGACCTGATGACAAGCCCTTTACCAGCCGGTCTTCTCACCAGCCCCTGGGTTGTCAGTTCAAGTTCCGTCCAGTTTCGCACTGCACTTGTAATATTTGGTTTGCTGTGAAACTTGGAACCTCACTTTGATTAGTTACTTTCACAAAGAACTCACTCTGTATTACAGTAGTCTTTAAACACGCAATCCAATCAAAGGGATTGAGGTCCCTGCTGTATCTAGCTTCTGTTTTTGAGACAGCATCTCACTAAGTAGACCAGGCTGCCTTGAACTTCCAGAGACACCGAAAGTTTTTTTTTTTTTTTTAAACTATATTGACCATACTGGAAATAATTAACTCAATTAAAAACAAACTTTTTAATTGTTTCCACAAGGGATAGGTGGGCTTCTCTGCAGTTTAAATTTTCATTTGAACACTGAGGTGCATAGAATGCCTGAGGTACCTCCCAAGGGACTAAGAGACTAAGAGAATGAACATACAGGAGGTGTCACCAGCTTAGCGGAGGCATGCAGAAAGGTCGCTGTGACCACTCCCACAGGGGGGTGCTGAGGCAGGAGGAAGGGGCTTTGCCTTGACCTGAAAACTGCTGGCTGACGCTGGGGATGGGGAGGGCATGGGGAGGAGGGTCTGTCCTAATATTTCCTGTACGTTAAAAAAACTTACAGCCAAACATGGTAGTACATAGCTAAAATCAAAGCACGAGAGGTGCGGGGCACAAGTTCAAAGTCAGTCTAGGAATTTGAGACTAAATGAGAAGGGCGCAGAAGTACCAGGTCTAAAGGTCCACTCTGACCTGGACGCTGCTGGGGAGGCTGCACAGAGGGGAGGACACGAGGTCCCACAGCGCACATGAGGGCAAGCCTAGGGGCAGGAAGTCAGTCTCTTAGAGCTCCCTCACGCCTGCTCTCCAGCCCGCTATGCCTCATCCCTCTCTGAGGACACCCATGGAAGATAAGCTCCAGAAGGCAGGCTCTGCTCTTCAGTCTTCTCCAGATGAATGCACGTGCTTCTCTATTACTTTTGAAGAGCAGCAACAATCTGGGTAGTCAGACCGATGCTTGAACATCTTAGACATTAGTTCCTTAGACGTCTCTCATCACAGCACAGGAACTAGCACTGCTTAAATACTGACTCAGTATCCACGCCCTCAGACAACAGAGTTCCCTTTCTAACGCTCACAGGGCACAGTATTGGCTAGTCTCATCCACACTTGATGTGGGTTAATAATTTTACTCAGACTTACATACATTCCTTTTAAAAATAAATACTTTCGCCGGTGTAGTGGTATGCATCTTTAATCCCAGCACTGGGGAGGCAGAGGCAGGTGGATCTCTACAAATGAAAAGATTCAATGATTCTTTGAAATTCTGTATTTTTAGATTATTTTGCCAAAAACATGCTCCAGAACTGCCAGGGACCAGTCAAAGTGGTAAGTTTCTAAAGTGGGTTTAAGAAAAGTTAATTATTTAGATAAACCATGAAATAATCTAACTTCTTCTGAATTGTAATTTTATATGTACACCTGTTTGTATGGAGACCTTAGGTTACAGAGGGCTGTGAGCCACCATGTAGGTGCTGGGGACCAAACCTGGGTCCTCTAAAAGAGCAGCCCGTGCTTTCAACCACTGAGCCGTAGTTGGAAAGTACCATTAAAGAGCTGCTTGCCATCACTGTATATGGACAGGGAATGATAGTAATGTGTGTATGTATATACACATATATGTACACACACACAGAGAGAGAGAGAGAGAGAGAGAGAGATTGATTGATTCTCTGTGTAGCCCTGAGTGTCTTGGAAATTGCTCTGTAGACCAGGCTGGCCCTGAACTCAGAGATTCTCCTGCCTCTGCCTTGCAAGTGCTGGGATTAAAAGTGTATCAATCTTTTTTTTTTGGTTTTTCGAAACAGGGTTTCTCTGTATAGCTTTGCGCCTTTCCTGGAACTCACTTGGTAGCCCAGGCTGGCCTCGAACTCAGAGATCCGCCTGGCTCTGCCTCCCCAGTGCTGGGATTAAAGACGTGTGCCACCACCGCCCGGCCCAATCTTTTGCTTTATACATTCTAAGATTTAAATGGTTTCTATTTTAGCTGAGAGCCCAAGCTTGCAGAAAAGGACAGCAAAGAAGAAACGCCTCCCATCAGGCTCCCCTGAACAGGTAATTTGACTTATAGATCTAATTTCTTCACATAAAGTCCTTCTGAATGTTAGAGGCTCACACTTTACAAATCAGTGGAGGAGTTGGCATTTGCACCATCCTCCATGTGTGTTCTTTCCCTAGATGAAGCTGAAAGTAGTCTTAGGGTGGCCTCTTGGGAAGAATCCTGACGTGTTAGAAGCATCCTGAGATTAGTAAGAAGCTAGAAGCTCAGGAGATGGCATCATTTCCTCAGCTTCTACCAAGCATCCCTTGGCACCATGTTAGTGAAAACATTTGACCTTACAGGCTACTTGGTCCTAAACAGGCCGAGAGTACAGAGAAGCATTCGTTCATAACCAAGTGTTTCCCAGCTGCATGTCCACACCTGACCTAATTTCTAACTTACAATTTTCTGGGTTAGTAGATCTAAAATATGAAAGAATTTGGAGAGATTTGAAAAAGTATTTCTATCAGTTCATATAAACTAAATTAGTAGAGGATAGCAATCTTTCCTTATTGTTTATTTAAGAGTTGTTTTGCAGGCCACAAACAGCCTACCTCATAGGTTTCAGCTATTTGAGAGTGCCATTTGGATTCAGGAGTTTACCAAGACTAACCCCCTCCCCCAAAAAAAGTTTGTCTAATACATTTGTTACATTTGATTAATACATTTAATTATATAGCAAAACATTTTTATGTGGTATTCAAAGCCAATATGAAAAGTCAACATAATCTGGTTTTCTCTTCTAGTCACCAAAGAAGTTCAAAAGACGTATGAGAAAAGAGCCCGGCAGCCACAGAGGTTTGTTTTCAGTGATGGCTGAACAAACATGGTGCCTCCAAGTATTTATAAAAATGTCGACCCATCTCTTCATGCTGGTGGCGTGCTCTGATCTTTAGTCTTCTGGACTTTTGGTACCTAATAGGAACGGAAGTCTTTATTTTGTTATAACTATGCACTCTAGTAGAACTCCCGCCATATAAAATGACTGGAGTCGGAAAGGCCCGCTTCTTCTCAGTCTGAGGAGACACAATTACTAGGAAAGGTGGGTTTGCCTGAGGCCAGCATCCAGCAGTGTGCTACCACTCACTGACAGGTGGCTTTTGTTCTCTAAGAAGGGATGTCCTTACAACATAGCATCTGTGACAAAAAAGAGGGGCTGTCACCTCAAACACTTGAAGGTAAAATTTACAAAAATCACATTAATTCATACAGTTACTATAAGCAGAGAAAAGTTTTTATTCTTTGTAGCATTTGCTATTTGAGTTTCAGAAAAATCGGACAATTCTGCTCACCCATCAATGGTAGAGTAGAATCACCACGTGAAGCGAAGAGCTGCCCTAGGACCACTTCCTTCTAACAATGCATTCTCTGTTCTTAGATGCAACTGCCAAAGTTCCTTTTCTCAAGAAATGCAAGGAAGCAGGACTTCTTACTGAATTATTTGAAGGGATACTAGAAAAACTTGATTCAATTCAAGGAAAACTCCTGAGTGAGACCGCTTCAGAATCAGGTACTGAATCGACTAAATGTAAACAAATACTAGAAAACAGAACATTTTCTTTCCATGCTTTTCCCCTCCCTTCTTTAACCCATTCTTTACTAACACTCATTATGGGATGGAGAGATTACTCAGTGGTCAAGAACACTTGCTATTTTTGCAGTGGACGTGAGGTCAGCTCCAAGCATCTACATAGTGGCTCAGAACCATAACTCCAGTTTGAGGCGGAATCTAACACCCTCTTTTATCCTGTACAGTTACTGGGCATGCACATGGTACCCATATGTACATGCAGGCAAAATACTCATACACAAAATAAGTAAGACTGAAAATATTAAATTATTGCCAGATCTACTGTCAACAATAATCAACAAGATATGAAAAAGTCAGATTCTTTAGTTGGTGGCAAAAATGCACTGAGGCCTGGTAGGCTGTTTCCCACAGGTATACACAGCTGAATGGGTTGTGTTTGTTTGGCTGGTTTTGCTGTTGCTGCAGCTGATGTTTTAAGATGTACTTTTACTATTTTTAATTATACACACACACACACACACACACACACACACACACACACACACACACCTATGTGGGGGGGTATGGACGGGGGCACAAGTGCCCATAGAGGACGGAACTGTCTGAGACCCTGGAGCCAGCGTTACAAGCAGTTGTAAGCCACCCATGGGCGCTGGGAACAGCCTCTAGGCTATAATTTTCATGTGCATCAAATTGTATTCCTTAATAAATCAAGGGTTTTAAAAAATTATTAAGGGCCTGGAGTGACAGACAGCTCAGTGAAGAGCACATTCTATTCTTGCAGAGGACCTGGGTTCAGTTCCCAGCACCATGTCTAGCAGCTCACAACTGCCTATACCTCAAGCTCCTGGGGATCTGACACTTTTATGGACCCTGAGGACACCTACACCCATGTTCTCTCTTTCTTTCACACACCCTCTCTCACACACACACACTCTCTCTCTCTCTTACACATACACTTAGAAATTGCCTCGTGCACCTGCCACAGCACACACGAGGTCAGAGGACAAGGAGTCGGTTCTACTTCCACCATGTGGGTTCTGGTGATTGAACTTAAGTTATCAGGTGGTAGCAAGCACCCCTACCTGCTGAGTCATCTTGCCAGACCATGGAGAATTTGTTTAGATCAACTCTAACTGAAGTTTCTTTCTTTCTTTCTTTCTTTTTTTTTTTTTTTAAAGATTTATTTATTTATTATGTATACAGCATATATGACTGCAGGCCAGAAGAGGGCACCAGATCTCATTATAGGTGGTTGTGAGCCACCATGTCGTTGCTGGGAATTAAATTCAAGACCTCTGGAAGAGCAGTCAGTGCTCTTAAACCTCTGAGCCACCTCTCCAGCCCTGATGTTTCTTTCTTAATGAGCTCCTAGGGAATAAAAAGGGTCACTTAACAGTATGCAAGTATATAGTTATATACTGTGACCTCTTCTAACCTACAGAATGAACTAAAAGCTTTAGTTACTTGTTAGGGGAATCTGGATGGTTCATACTGTAAGTGGCAATGTAAAATCTGGACTTATTAAAATGATTTTCTGTATGCTAAAACCAAGAGATAAAACTACAACTAAACATTTCTAAGAGCTCATTTGTTACATGATTTTATTTACTTATTTTCTGAAGACCAAGAACTCTCAAATTTGTGGGTGCCTTATGATCACTTGGGGGCTCCCTGAAACAAGTTCCAGCCGCACAGAAATACTGAGTTGCTGCTTCTCAGGGGTTCCCTGAAGGGCCTCTGCACTGTCCTGCACTCCTCGGCTGCTTACTCTTCCATATTGGGGGTGATTTTCTGGTTTCTCCCGTGTGATTCACTCCCATCAAATTAACACAGGAAGTTGTTTTCCCTCTAGACTATGAAGAGATCGATACTTTACTGTTTGACTCTGGACTGTTTGAAGACACATTAATAAAATTCCAAGAAGGTAGGTGACCAACAGTGTGGTTTAGAGACATCTATGATTCAGATCAAAACGGCAGGTGACAAAACAATAAATATACTTCTAAGAGACAGTTTTTACCAAATGAAAAGAGCCCATTACAACAATAGTATGACACACAGCAAGAAAAACATGCAAAAACCATAGGTGCACACAGACACGCAGACACAGACGATAGACAGCTGACGCCATAGAAATAGCAGTGATTTATAGGTGGATGGATTAGAGTTCTGTTTTCCAGGTAAACACACACATTCTTATGTAATCAGAAAAACTGACTGACAAGGCAGAAACAACACAAGTTTTTGATTCTAAAACTGCAGAGTATCGACCCATGTATAGCCAGGCACAGAGGCTTCCTGCAGCTTCTCTGTCCCCAGGCAACAAGATGGAGCCATCAGTGGACCCATCCTGCAGCATGCCTCCTTCTCACTTGGAAGAAATGTCATTCTTTTCCTAAGTGTATCTTCAAAGCTCATCTCTTGAAGCAGAGTACTGTAATCCTAAAAATCATCAGGGGAGGGGGGGGGGAAGCGAGAATAGCCAAAATAAGTTTTTTCTTTGTTTTTGTGTTGTTTTGTTTTTAAAGAAACAATGGTAGTACACAGGTGGGAACAGTTAGCTGGGTGCTGTGGTGCACATCTATAATCCCAGCAGTTGAAAGGGTGAGGCAGGAGGATTGCCAGTGAAACCTTGTCTAAAAAACATAGGCGGCATGCGTTTATTCTGCCCTTTCAGTACTACAGACCACTATGCACTACACCCAGACACGGTGTGGGCCAGATTCCCACAGGATTGGTGTGAATGGCCCTGCGGTCACCGCAGACCACACTGCTCTACCATGTTCTTTTCTACAGATGCGCCTCTCAGTAACAGGGTAGCACAGTTCTCTCTGCGGAGAAAACAGTTTGCCTGTGCCGCCTCAGTATGTACAGACTCTCTCATTTTGGTTTTCTGTTACTCATTCCTATTTGAACTCTGAAATATTCATTTTTATCAGCAGAAAAATTACTTTAAAAGTTGCATGTCTGTTAAGAATAGCTTGAAAACACAGCCTTCAGAAAGCTGTGTTTCCTATGGTACTTCCATGTGTCAATTAGTATGAAAATGATGTGTCTGGAGCACGTGACACACCCAGGACTGCACGAGAAGCAGTGGGCAAGGCTATCACCTGACACAGTGCCGTTCTGGTCTGGCTGAATCCAGCACAGTATTTCAAGCTGACTGCAGGTACGCTGTCCTGCCGACAACTATGAACTTAGAACTTCAACTGTGACGCTTTCACACCTAACGAAAATGACCTTGGTAGGTTTCTACAATAAAAGCTTTCCCTTTCCTAAATCACACCCAAAGGTGTGATGCAACAAATGTCATTAGAGCCAGAGATGTGCTCCTGAATGAGTTTTGGGAGTCTAGCTACGTTCTCTAGTCTCTGAACGAATGGATACATTCTGCTATAAAGGTATGCAGTCGCGTGTGTTAAATGCTGGGGTTCCATCCTGAGTCAGAAAAGGAAGCGAAGCCCTGGAAAAAGCCGTTTCTGCTCATATCACTATCTTTTTAATTGAGGCACAACTACTGTGGAGTGTACATATGAACTGATCCGGACTAGAGACAGCACATTACTTCTAATCAAATTACTGCCTAAGCTAAAGCCACTTTCTTTCTTTTCAAAGTAATAAAGAACAAAGCTTGTGAACATGAAGAAAGGCAGAGGCTGCTGAAGGAGCAGCTCGAGGCACTTGGGAACTTAACACAAACTTTGTGCTCATTTCAAGAAAATGGAGACCTGAACTACTCCAGCTCTACTTCAGGATCCTCCCTGTTTCCCTGAAGACCCCCAGTTCAAATGCCCAGTCTACTGAGATGCAAGCAGGCTGGAAGACAGCCTGTGACAGCTACGTAGGTCCCTATCCCCCCTGACCTGCTACTGCTACTGCTGATTGCTTTTTACACCTGACTGGGTGTTTCTTGTCTCCTCTCCTCATCCCACTTGCCTACTTTTTCTGCACCAGTAAAAATGGCTCCTCAGGTCAACTGGGTCAGGTGAGAACAGATCCCCCCATCTGTCATCCAAGGAGCGAGGAAGTCTTTCTCTTTGTGGCGCCTTCCCTACCCACCCCAGTCAACCACAGCAGTACCAGAGCCCTTGCACATCCTGTGGTGAAATCTTAGAACTTTCTCTCGTCTCTGCTGTCCCTCCAGTAGGTCTCATAATAGCCTTCTCGCAGTATTAATAACTCCAATAGAGTTGAGCAGAAACCCATTCCCGTGGCTTGCTGTTACCGAGTTTCTGCTCACTACCACATTCCCAAGACTTAGCAAACTCAATAAATGTTTGTAAAATACATTGTAATGAGTGACAGTTTATTTAATACAGTTCACAGCAGCCCTCAGCTGTAACAATGTAGAATACACTGCTTTGTTTTACTGATTTTACAGGTCTTCATCAGTCTTTTTAGAAGCATCTTTTTGGCCACAGTTGTTATTACAAGAGCATGCGCCATCTTCAAGACAAGCACCATCATTTGAAACTTGGCTCTTTGAATATGAGCATCATTAAGAATTTGGAATGGGGAAGAATTAAGACATTTTCCCCACCTAACAATATGCAACTCAGATCTGTATGCCTACATTGCTCCTGACCCTTGACTCCTTCACATTCAGTTCTGATTTCCTATCATGATTCTCACGTCCATAATAATGCTAGCTACCAGAACGGGACTGAGCTGTGCCCCCAGTTTGGAATGAGTGCTCAAACATGCTTGTTAAAGAATCATTCCTGGTGCAATGCTGGTACCAACGCCAGTCTAAGTCACTTCATGAAAGGGAACCGGGAATGACTGCAATCTGACCACCCATCAGCATCAGCTGGGACACTTCTATGTTAAAGCTTCCTCTCCTGCCTAGATTCAGCTTTAACCTGTCAATCACAGTAAGTTATATGGCACAGGGGAGCACCACTTAATTGGGTTCACAATGCTGGCAAATATTGGGCAAACTGACCAAATACGCCTGCTCTTTTATTAGTGAAAAATGAACGAAATAATCATACCCACCATTTCTATATAAGGAAATGTCTGGAAGCCCAGGGTCTATTAGATGGCACCGTGGGAAGTAAACATTCCCTTATTCAATGCTGCATTTTGTAGACCTAGGGGAAGGCTCATCAACACCCATGTTTAGCTGACTGTTTTATAGATGAGCTAAAAACAAGTTGATGGTTTTTCCCTATTCTACACAAACCATCTACAGAATAATTGTTTGTTGGGTCAACTCCATTTGGTTCCATTATTTCAAAGCAAACAAACAAACAAACAAACAAACAACAAACTGGTGAGATGGTTTAGCACTTGCCACCAAGCTTGATGACCTGAGTTTAATGCCAGGAACCCACACAGCAGAACTGACTTCTACAAGTTGCCCTTTGACCTCCACAAGAGTGCCATGGCATATGCACTCTTGTACAAAATTAACATTAAAAACCTTTATATCCCATTATATCATTGGTTGTTAACCCAATCTCCACTTTCCCCTAATAACTGATATGTATCACAACTGATATAGCTGCTACTTTTCATTTTTAAGAATTCCCAATTCAAATGCATTTCCCACTCTGATAATTCAACTGCACTCTTTTAACAGAAATAAAATCTTTAGGTTAGGTGTAGTTGAGATAGTTGAGATGTTGTTGACACATTCACAGTGGTATCTATTTTTATTCTAATATTGCTAATTTTTAAAACTGTGATACAATATACATACAAAATTTACCATTTCAATGCTTTTAAGAATATCAGCTTGTCTATGAAGCTTTGATAACTGTAAAATAAACTATGCTTAATTCATACAGCTGTGTGAGACTCAAATAAAATAATGTGAGGAAAAAAAGAATATATAGTTCAGTAGCATCAAATATAGTCAAACATCATCATTCATCCAAAAACCTCTTCCTCCTGCAAAACAGAAAGTGCCCATGTAACTGCTCTGTCCTCTCCAGCCCCTGACAACCATCCTCTTTCTACCTCTAGGAACTGGACCACATACTGCTTGCCTTTTGGTGGCTGACTTTTTTTTTTTTTACTTAAGTCCACAAATTAATCCATGTTGTCCCAAAATAACAAGTTCCTTCCTTTCTAGGCTGTATACTGCTATATTGTAAAGGGAGAAAACAACCACAAGTGTACACGCCTACCTTAAGAGATTGTTTATTAATATGTCATTCAAGAAATTACATAAATGCATCCTAAACACTCGAGTATCAAACATTGTTCCAGTAAGTTCAAGGATACAGTTTAGATATTGTAAGAAATGTGACTTCTCTGGCTTCCATTATTACATCAGAAGAAAACATTAATTTCAAGAATAGTTTTTGTTTCCTATGATTAAAAACAAAACCAAATAGAAAAATAAAAAGATTGTATTAAAAAAAAAAACCACTCAAACATCTTTAAAGGACTTGTTCTTTCACTGTCTCACACTCACTCAAGCTACCCAGGAAACCGAGAAGTGTGTCTTCAGCTGTATCAGGACTCAGTATGGTTTTGTCTGGTGGACTATCTATGGATATGCATCTACAGCTGTAATTTGTGCTTTTTTGTGCGGAGAGGTTTTCAAGTAAGAGCAATAGTAAACACACTAAAGTTGCCACCTTGAGACCCTAAGTCTACTGCACTGTGGTTATACAGATGTCCTATTACAACAAGTCAAATTAATGTGCAACTCATCGTCCTAGGAGGAACTGTCACTGAAGAGCCAGTTCTAACTTACCATACACCAGGCAACAATCACTGTGACACGATCAAGAAAAGGAGGCTTGGAGTTCTGGGTTTGATTTCTTTTGCCTGTCAACAACTCCTATCGTTGGTGCCTCACTCACCACTCTACCCTGACACACACACTTTGAAGCACGGCTGCAACAGTGCCTGCAGCCTTGTTAACGTGGCTCTGAACTCAGGCTAAGTCCAAAGGTCTTAGTTAAGCGGGAAACAGAACACACTACGGGAACACACACACATGTAAAGGAGTTCATGGAGCAGACAATGCCTTATTCTGAAAGCAAGCTCAATGGGTGAAGCTGGGACACCAACATTCCTATACCCAGTAACATTCACAGCCAGATCTAAAGACAAACTATGACTTGGGGAACCCTATTTCAAGGCTAAAGTAAGCCAACAAGTATTCCTAACACAACTAAAGAAAAACCAAACTGGAAGGTGAAGCTTCAAATAAATTTGTGATGGAATTTGGCCCAGACCTCCCCTGAAAGGGAACATTCTATCGATTAACAATCGAGTCACAAAGGGGCAGATATGTATGGAGAGTTTGCCACTGTGAGTACTTACAGGGAGAGGTTGGGGTAGTGTGCACTGTAGTCTCCAATGCGACCCTAATGAAACAGTGCTGGGAACGGGTTAGGCGAAGCCCAGAATTAGTGGCGACTGTAACTTCTAAACCAGTCTCCTTCACAGAACAGAGCTTCTTCTACCGTGAGCATCTCACAGGTAGTTCTAGTCCTGACTCTTGAGATATCTAAAGCTTTTAGTTTTTATTACACTTCTTTAAAAATGGTGTGCACGTGTGTGGTCATGGAACATGTATAGTGGTTAGAGGACAACTTGTAACGTCTGCTCTCTCCACCACGTGGGTCCCAGGGACTGAACTTAAGTTCAGGCTTAGTGATAAGAGCCTTTACCTGCTGAGCCATCTTTCCAGCCCTAGGCCCACATCTTAAGAGAACCTCAGCAAACCTAAACAGTTCTGGACTGTTGAAGTGGGTTTAGTGCATATTCGACAATATTTCTTAGCCTCCCACAGGGCTGGTGCCCCACAGGAAGGTGGTGACAGGGAGCAGCTCTCAGGGAGCACCGGGCAGGGCTTCTCCTCCCCAGGCAATGGGAAAAGGCTTGTTGCCAAAGGCCCAGGGACATCTCACTGACTTCCTTAATCCAAGTTCAAAAGATCCTCTCATCAAAATTAAAAAATCAAAAGCAACTAAGCTTTCATCCTTTCACAGCGTTCAGCCCAATGTAAGAAAATCACATTGAAAGTATACATATCTAGAAACAAGAGTTGTGAAAAACAGGCTCATCAAAAGCAAACATCCTTCATATATTCCTAGAGAGCACTGTCTCTGATGTGACAAAGGCAACCTGGTGGGGTTTTACCTGCAGAATCCCATCACCCACAGTGCCCCAAAGCACTCACACCCAGCCCAGCAGTCTCGGGCTTCAGTTCTTAAAGGCTCCACATTTACTGGCTTTAGCAATGAACTCCTTTAGCAGGGGGCCATCCATTTGCCAAAACGCCGCAGTCTGTGTAACTTCTGTCAAATGATTGATGCAAAACTTAAAGCAGAATTCTTCTAAATCCTGGACATACACAACAAAAATAAGAACAGGAAGAGGCCTTTGTTTATTAACTGTGAACTGTTTCTCGGCAAATCCCCTCATCCCAACTCTCTTGCCCTTCCCAGAAGAGATGCTTGAGACTAGCTAGCGCAAGTCAGGTAAGCAAGATGACTACATGTCATCAGAAAACCACCTGCCATTTGCTCATAGGAGTAAAAAGCATGGTTTCCTTAACTCAAGTGTCACACACACACACACACACACACACACACACACACACACACACACACACACACAATCATTAGAGACCTTCCATGGCCGTCCTATAGCACACGTATCTCAAGACATTGTACAAAGCCCAATGCCACTTTAGTCTGTACATGTTTTGTTACATTTAAGAAACCAGAAAAGAATTAGAATGTGGATCAGTTTAAAGAACAGAAGGCTTTAGGAAATAGACGAAAATTTGTACTCTACCTAAAATGATATTTAAAAAGAAAATCTCCAAAACTTTACTATTCATTTTTAAAGTCTCACATAATATATTACATCTTCCAGCATGCTATTAATAAGCTCCCAGTCAATGCCAGACAAGTCTATTTACAGAGTCTCGGGTGGGCAGATGAATGAAAGTCACCAACTACCAACATTAGGCAGTAAACGCCATACAGAAATGGTGTCTATGGTAACACACCCATCCACTCCTGAAAGCCCCCAGTAATGCCTGCCACGTCAGAAGTGCAAACACACACTTATTACACAAATTGTATGTATATAAAGAGTACTCCAACATATTAAAGCAAACAACACTAAAAAAGAAAAGAAGCTTTTTTATCAAAACAGCTTGATTTTTTTTGCATTGGGCTAGCTGGTAAGTTGTGAGAAACTCTAAACAGAAGGGTCTTGACTTCCTGTTTCTAGCTGCCCTGAGATAAGAATTCTAGATAGTACAGAGAAGACCTCAGCAAGCGGAGCAGGGAACAGAGTTTTTCTCTCTGCACTGAGGCATACTTCTGTGAACATCTGTATTTCCTTACTATAGGATTCTCTGTCCCAGACAGAAGAACATCCTACTTCAAGAAAACTCACTCAGACGAAAAGCCACTAAGAAAGAAGCCACAGCTAATTTGTCTCAGTCAGCTGCTGCTCAAGTTTTATTTTCCAGAAACTCAAAGGGCGTTTACAGTGTTAGCACATCTATGGATCCAGGTTTGTTTATTTTGCTTTTTGTTTGTTTTTGTGTGGTTTATAAATAACTTTAAAGACAAGGTCTCACTATGTAGCCCAGAATGACCCTAATAAAAACTCACAATTCTCCTGCTTCATTCTCAAGTTGGGGGCTTGTAGGCAGGTACCACCACACCTAGCTAGATCCATGTTTCTTTCTTATTTATATTTTAGTTGCTTTTTTGGGGTGGAGAGTGGCACAGGCAAGCATGGCAAACAAGTGAATTCTGAGAACAATTTGCAGGAGCTGGTTCTCCTTTTCCACCATGTGAGTCCTGGGAATTGAACTCAGGTTGTCAGGCTTGGCACCCTAACCACTGAGCCATCTCATCAACCCTGAATGCCTCTACCCTCACCTTCTAAGAATGCACAGGACATGTTCATTTGCAAATGACCAGCTCTTCAATGACCTGGACATGAAAACTGCAACTTTTACATAGCTAGAAACTAACCATCACAGAATGGTTACACTTCAAATATAAAACATTCCAAAAAGGGACCATCTTACCATCTTAAAAAAAGACGTTCACAATAAAATCCAAGTAGATGAAGGGGGCATTTAATTGGCAGATGAAAAAAAGTTCATACATAATAAAACTAAGGAATCTTAGGCTTCATGGACAGGGAGGAGGAAAGGATGTAAAATTGAAAGGTCTTCTTTGTACTAGAAACTGAAATTTATAAATATCTAGGGCAGATCCAGTGTCAGATTTACTGTAGTTAGCAGGGAACAACAAATTTTTAAACGACATTTTGAAAAAATATTCCAAAATTAAAAAAGAAATAACTTGGAGGGGCACACAGGCCCGGAACTCCGAGGACACCGTTAGGAGGCGGTTCTCCCCTTCTCCGTGGCAGGTACCTCTACCCATCGAACCATCTCACAGGCTCTTGGTCCAAGTCTTTTGTGCTGAAATTATTCCAATCATTAGACAATCTGAAAACCAGTCTCCTTAAAACACTGGCCCAGGGCCCTGACATTCTGGTTTAAAGTGCTAAAACACCAATAGAGGCAGTCTTATGTAGCCCAAGACTTCCACAGTGCCCAGTCAAACACTGCCGCGTCTTCAAACGGCCACTCAGCTAGTGCTGCCCTCGGCGTTTAAACACAAGCCCCCCAGCAACACTTAACAACTGCTCTGCTGAGGCCGCCTTTCGTTTCTCACCATCGGTCTGGGGACTGTGGCTCCTCCCAGTCCACTGTAAGGCGTGTCAAGTCTGACAGCCTTGAGACTGTCATTCCTAAGACTTTCAACACGGCTTTGCTTCTGCAGGCACAACTACCAAGCCTGCCCTTCTTTTGTACATTAACTTCAAAAGTTTCCTTCTAAGGGCTCATGGAGGAGTCGGTCACTATAACAAAGCAGGTAACTGAGCAGCAGGCAGCCTTCATCTTCTGAGCACCAGCCATGACCCAATGGCATCTGCTACCCCAAAGTTAGACTTCTAAAACTGGTTTTTGCAGTTGATTACCAATCTCAGTCACTTCCTATCAACTAAAGTATGTAATAAATGGGTTTGATTTGAACACCCAATACTATGGTCACTGACTACATTTCAAAGAATTAAGGAAATAAAATGTAAAAGTATACTCATCGATCGTATAGCTCAGTATCAAAATCTAAGAAGTGTATCATAATGATTCTGCTCTATTCCCATATTTAACGTGACATGTTTGTGAAACTTAAGGCTTGTTTGTTATCTTGAATACTTTTTATGAAAGTGCCCCTCTGTAGTGAAGTGCTTCAACCGTGCTCCAGGTAATCACGTTCATTTGTAGTCTCTCTAAAGGAATGGTTCTTTTTTTGGGGTGGTGGTGGTGGGGGGGACAGAGAGGGTTTCTCTGTATAGCCCTGGTTGTCCTGGGACTCACTTTGTAGACCAGGCTGGCCTCAAACTCAGAGATTTGCCTGCCTGTGGGTCCCCAATGCTGGGATTCAAGGCTTGTGCCTGGCTAAGTGAAAACAAGCGCAGGACAGGGGCTGCTGCAGCTGGAAGTGCACTGAGTTCTTCCCGGAAGGTTGGTTTTTTGTCTTTTCTTAGACAGGGTCTTACTGTGTAGCCCTGGCTGGAGTGCAACACACTATGCAGAGCAGACTGCCTCTGTCTCCTAAAGTCTGGGATTAAAGGTGTGTGCCTGGCCCTTTCCTGTAAACTTTAAAGGTTGATTTTAGGTGAAAGTGGGGAACAAATTTCCAGTAACAGGATCTAAGCTGCAGCCTTTAGTCAGGTTGTTCGGGCTGTTGTAAATCAACAGGACTGAGCACAGACCATGGAGAAGAGTGGAGAGGCACAAGAAGAGTCTGCAGTCAATCCCCAATGGAGCACTGTGAAAATGCAGCCTAAAGAGACAGCATTTGGAGCAGGCAGGCTCAAAGGGTGACAGGAAGGGAGGAAAACAAACCCCATCTCTATTTTCCATTAGCTACAATCGACTCTGACCGTCTTCCCATTTGTTGTCAGGCTCGAAAGTCAGCTACAACTGACCTTGTGAAATATTTATCATAAAAAACCACAAGCAAAAATAGGATAGGTTTTGAAAATAAAAGGCATAATGGTCAACTCAATCCCTAAGTGTGACAGATAAGAAGTTTATCCTCTGTTACACCTCAAAGGTCACAATGTGTATCTTTAATAAATTTCCGGCTACCAGAGACTGCCTTGTCAAGTGACAAAACACCTCTAAAAGATAGGCCCATGGTGTACTTAGCCAAGCTAGCCATTTCGACCCTGTTATTTTTGACGAATCTGTCCAACTAACCAGGTCAGCTATGAGTTCCTTAACTATCTCTACTGCACCCTTTTGTGGCACTGTCTTCACGATTCAAGAGCATCTGCCACACATCACGGCTTGTGCCTGCTGCTGCAGCACATGGTGAATCAGGTGCAGCTTCTGCCATGTGGTGTCTATATTCTGTGGCTCTGCTCAACTTCAGGAAAGTTCAGTGCCATACAAACTCCAGAACACCACTCGTCAGACTCTAGAAATCTGACAAAGCCAGATTTGACATTCAACTAAGTATAAACAAATGGGGGCTGCTGAGACGGCTCAGTGGGCAAAGGCACTGTCTGCATAAGCCTAACAACTGACTTCGGTCCTTGGAGTCCATGCAAAGGCGGAGGAAGAGAACTGACTCCTGAAAGTTGTCCTCCAGTCTCCAGACACACACACACACACACCAAAAAACAAACAAACAAACAAACAAAACCAAACTTTAAAATAAAAAATAAAAAGAGGGAGCACACAGTAAGTTCTTTACACCAGAATACTGAGCTCCAGGACAATGACAGAACTGCAGACCCACACAGATACAGTCAAACAGCATCCAGGGCTTCTGTCAGGGTGGACTCAGCAGAGTGGGTCTGGAGAAACAGATGCACTGACATCAGAAGACTAAAGCACGCTGCCTGCCAGTCCAGGAGTCCAGCACTTTACACTCCCACTGTGCAGCCTCCAGCCAATTAGTTAAAAGCAGAAGCAGAAACACAACTGATCCTGAAACAGTGAACAGAGATGTAAAGAAGCAAGGCTGGATCTCATCGGAGGCTTGTCGCTGAGTCACTAAGGAGAGGTGACTAGCCATGCTCCTTGTGCCACAGGAGAGAGGGAAGTGGGCTGGCGGGAGGGAGCTGGGGTACTTCTGTTACCTCTGCATCGTATCTGACCGCAGCAGAGAATAACGAAAAAGCGTTCTCCACGGTAATGCCCCGCTTGATGATGTGCTGACAAAGCCTCTTGAGTCTGTTTTCACAGTACGATGTCGCCAAGTCCAGAAGACCTGAAAGGCAGGAGCACCGAGGTCACACCAGCTCGCAGTACCCACGACAGCTGCTAACACGCCACGTTCACTTCACGGGAGTGGTTTCTTAGCAAACACTATTCTGAACCTGAGTCAGCATCTTTTTACTCCATTTCTCAATATACCTGTCCCGTAATTACTTTACACAATTTCTTCCATAGTACAAAGAGAAAAAAAAGAATTCTCTTTTGTTTCTAAAAGGTTAAATGCATTAGAAACTCATCCTTCCATATTAAAATTTGAAAATAAGTTTACAGTTACAAAGTAGGTCCATAATTGTAAACAACAGTAGCAGTTTAGAGATGTTTACTTCACACATTATTTTTAAGTATACAAAAGTCAATACACCTGTAAATTACTATGTGTCACTTAAGAACAGAAGGAAGTCATGGGCACATGGCCTGGCAGGTCCCAGTGCAGTACCTATGGCGTCCTCGGGTGGCAGATCCACTGTGTCTGTGTAGAGGTACTGGAGAAAGGCACGGTACACAGGGTAAGAAAACTGGTCTATCTCTATCACCTCCTTCATGTCCTCATTCCAATAGGACTGGAACATGGATCGGAAGTGCTCACACCTACAACAAACGCAAATAACAGGTATTACAGGTATCCTCAGATATTACAGGTATCCTTTTCCTTCTGAGCTGGCACAAGCTGGGGTCATTCACTATTAGTCCCAAAAGTATTTGCTATGCAAGGACTTTCATGTACAATGCTGCCAACTGTACTCATCTTGATATCACCATTTAACAGTATCAATTAGATAGAGAGCACTTGAACTGGTTTCCACCAGTCCCGGTTCTAATCACAGAAATGCATCTTGAACAACACAGTGAGGGCTGGCGATGTAGCTTAGTGGCAGAGTGAGATATGGTACAGAAATACACAATATTCACTCAGAGTCCTAAAAAAATGGGGTGAGTGATAGTTACTCTGTGAAGTCCGAAAAAATATTTCTAAGCAAGGCATAATGGATGTAACAAGTCTGAAAAGCTATATGAGAAAGATGTACATACACATACGCACATACAGAGTCATAGGTAAAACATCTTTTCATCCACTACTGTGGTTTATACAGTTATTGCTCAAGGTAATGAATGACATACGGCTATGCAGTTCTCTTAAAATTTCTTATTCTGCTGCTTCCACCCACAGATGCTGGGAGGCAGCAGTTTTCTGCAGTGCAAGGGCTTCCCACACGGCAGACAAGCCCTCTACCAACCGAGCTGCGCCCCGTCCACAAATGGGCTTTTAACTGATTTTCCTGAAGACATAAATAGGCAATTCAATGATCTGAGTTCACGTGTATTCTCTGTAGAGGCATCTAAGTAAGCGATCACTCAATCACTGCTAATGAATGCTCAGTCCCCTCCCATTTATTTATAAGTGACTCCTGCCACCTATTCTATCTAAACAACTGTTCTTTAGTTGGCAATTTATATTCCTTATTATATGAGTTTTCTGTTTGGGAAAACTCAATCTTTAATAGTAGAAAAGGATAGATACCGATATTTGCTCACAAATTTAACACACAAATAAAATTAAGCAGCTACAAGCGCTGTAATTAATTTATTAATTCATTTCTTTTTACTGTTGGGGAATCAAACCGAAGGCACTGCCCATGCTAGGTAAGTATTTGACTATTGATCTACATCCCCAGCACAATGTGTAATTTGAAAACAACACAAGAACTAGGGGTACTTGCCTGGCATGCATAAGCACTGGCTATAATCTACAGTACTATAGAAAACTAAACAACAACAACAAAAACCAACATAAATATTTATACTCGCTGGGCAGTGGTGGCGCACACCTTCAATCCCAGCACTCGGGAGGCAGAGACAGGTGGATCTCTGTGAGTTTGAGGCCAGACTGGTCTACAGAGCGAGATCCAGAACAGGCTCTAAAACTACACAGAGAAGCCCTGTCTCGAAAAACAACAACAACAAAAAACTTATACTCGCTAACTTCCTAAAAGTTGCATGAACACAAGCAAAAGATACTCTGTGATAACAAGTAAAACTGATAACTATCTGCCAAAAATACTAAGTTGTCAGACTTCTTTGTACTGCTATAGCCATTTCTTCTTAAGTGTCTATCCTGTGGTGTAATAAACAAATGGAAATAGCAAAGAGAAAGTAAAGTTACTGATGGCTCTAAACTCATGCAAAAATACCTGATTTTCAAAACAGCTTTATGGACATGAATGTATTTCCCATCAATTCGAAACTTCAGATCAGCAGTTTCTGGACTGTCAAATTCTTTCTTCAGTGAGTCTGCAACTGTTAGAAAGTCTTCATGCTCTGAAGGCAACAGACACACTGTTAACACAAAGCTCAGGAGACAGAATCAGGCATGAGAGGCTTTCAAAAGGTAATTATGGTGCATAATTCCATTCTATTTCTGGTCAATAAAGCTCATGACTCATTTGACAAATCAAACTCATAGTATTAAAGTAACTGATCTATAAACTATAAACAAAATGAGTATCTGGAAAAGTCAAAAATAACAGTCTTCGTGTATAATTAAACATGAAAATATACACTAAAAAGAAACCTCATGCTGGGCCGTGGTGGCACACAGTTTTAATCCCAGCACTCAGGAGACAGATGCAGGTGGATCTCTGTGAGTTTGAGGCCAGCCTGATCTACAGAGTGAAATCCAGGACAGTCAGGGCTTGTCTTAAAAAACAAAAATAAACAAAAATAAATAAATAAACAAGCCTCACAGGTAGTCTATGGGGATACAACTGCTCTCATAACCTGAGTGGTTTCTCTCCTGGGATGAACTACTTACCAGTTTTCCTTGACTAAAACACTGATAACATCTTTGCTCTGATTTGAGTCCAGGATGGCATATTCAATCACGGTGAATTTACCTTACCATGCAAACAATTCTTAGGTGGAGAAACTTCTTACCATCTGATATCTAAACATTTCTCTTAACCCTGAAAATTAATGCTGTAACAATAATCCTTCCATGCTATCTAGAAGCAGCCAACTTTCCTTCTAAGGACTCAAGCATTCTGCAGGAAAATCAATGACGTGCCGTGACATGAGCTGCTGTGTGAGTCTATCTAGGGAGCATGGTGTTATTGTGAACACAGTCAAGGATCCAACACAAACCCATCTGCTACTCTCTATGAACAGAGGGACAGAGGAACAAAGGACACTGAGAAAGACCCACCCAGAGGCTGGGAACTGTTAAGCCAAAGTGGACAGGTCTCCACTGACCTGGCTGAGAATGATGACTGAGCCAGGAGCACTGTGGCTTTGAAAAAGTAGGGACTTCCTCACAGGACAGCTTCCCCTGACCCCAGAGCAAAGAGGAGACAAATGAGGTGGGCAGTGCCCAGGAGATGGGTGAGGGCTAAGCACTCACCCGAAACAAAGGTTTTATGGGTGCCTCAGCAGCTCACCACAGGATGGAAATAACCCTTCCCTCTTTGTCCGTGATGACCGTATAGCCTACTTTTAGAGAACGACTTCTCTCTAACAACTGAACTCACATCTAGAGGAGAAAACCCTTCTGACTTAAGTGGCTGGAAGGAAAGAAGCAATTTACAAGCTAAGATCAGTGGCTAATTTTCTCCCCCTCTCCAAACAGTATAAATACTGTTGTGAAAAAGATATCTGCATTTTAAGATCAAGAACCTGATCTTCCTAGCTAGGCCAGCTGGAGCAGTCCAGGGAAATCTCAGGCTGTGCTGTACTGGCCTGTTTGACTGTGTGTGCTAAACATAAATGTAATTACGATCAAATGGTCCCACTCACTGACCCAAATGTGTGTCAGTCATTGTATTTATTGCAAACATACATTGTGTTATACTAACTGAGCTGGCAAAACAATTTAAAAATGGTCGTTGTTCCTCCTGAAGTTTAGTAGCAGCTTAATTCTTCCTTAACATCTTCCTCCCTCAGGAAAAGGGCATGTGGATGAGGTGTGGCTGCTTAGTGAGTTGTGGTTGCCTTTTGAAGCAACAAAAAAACATTTGGAGCTTAATATAAAACAGTGGTGCAAAGCATTACGAATGGACTAAATTCCACTTGACTGTATTGGTTAATTTTGTTATTAAGTATGAATTCATCTAAAATAAAAGTACTCTGGGAAGAAAAAAGTCTATGGGAGTGTTTCATGACCTTTGAATAAATCTGATTATTATTCAGGAAAAGCATTAAAGCTAGCATACAGAAAACCCGAGAACCAAATCTGCAGGGACCAGGATTGGGTTCCCCCAGGAGGAAGCAGGCCCCAGTGGCTCACCCACAGACAGGAGGCGCCAGCAGACGGCAGGCGTGGCAAAGCAGGCAAAGACGTCATCGGTGCAGGAGAAGTGGGTGAGGTGGGGAAGGACCACTGACTGGCCGCGGCACTGGCCCCACATGTACACGTGCCCGCCCTGGGTCTTGGCGGCAGACGTGTGGCTGGAGTGACAGGCTGCGATCTCTACAACCCTGAAACATTGAAGAAAAACGCATGCTACTTCCTTAGCACAAGAGCCTCCAGCACATCCAGATAGTCATCTAGAAATTCATGCCTGAACACCTCACAAGTCAGCCCAAGGTCAGTGAGGGAAGCAACTAACCCTGCCTTCAGAAGCAAAGGCCAGAAAGAGCTCCCCTAACCCTCCACTTCCTCTCTCCCTCGTCTCTCTCTGAGGGCCACACTTCTCACCTAAGTTCGTTCATCCTAGGTAGGAATAGATACATAATACATACTGCTGTGGTAAACTTGAAAAGAGACTGGAAATGAAAGTCACTGAGGACAGTGGACAATGACAAATGTCTTCACTGTTCTGGGAATAGAAACAGTAAACAGACAAAACAGTGGGGCTGGAGAGATGACTCAGAGGTAAGAACACTTTTTGTTCTTGTAGAGGACCTGGGTTTGTGTCACAACACCCACATGGCGGCTCACAACTATCTGTAACTCCAGTTCGAGAGGATCCAACACACTCTGACTCCACAGACACCAGGCATGCACATACATACATGAGGGAAAACACTCATACAAATATATTAAAATTTTTTTTTAATTAGAAAAAAACCTATTTTGTGCGTGTGTTCATGGAGGAGGGAGTTAGGATAGTGTGCAGACCTGTGTCAAGGCCAGAAGACAGCCTCAGGAGTAATCCCTCAGATACCGTAGTAAAGCTCTTTATTGGGATAGGGTGTCTAACTGGCTGGAACTCACCAAACAGGCTAGGATGGCCAGCGATTACAAGTACACACCAGCACATCTGGCTTTTTAAGTATGGGTTCTGGTGATCAAACTCAGGTACTTACAAGCACTTTCCAGACTTGACTATCCCTCTCCTTTCTACCATCCCCCCCCCGTAAATATTATCTTCAATAAACATTTCCTTATAGATACATTTCCCCCCTCACCTCACCCAGCGTTCAAGCTATTCATTAGGATGAATACTACTGCACTGAGGTTCATGGGCTCTGGACATTCCAAAGGTCTGACCAAAAGGTCATCAGGCCAGACCAGCTTCATTTTCACAGTGCTCCTAGGGCAGGCTCCCAAACAAACTGCATAAAACCTCACAATCTGATGAACAAATATTAAATATCTATTCCAGAAGCAGACATTAAACCAAATCAATATTTAAGTAGATAATGTCCTTTAATTATTTAAAAGTGAATTTAGTCAGGACAAAGTTAGTGCTACACTCTGAATTTCAGTGTGATCGCAGACCCTAAATAACCTCCCTACACAATGGACAGTTCCAAGTTTTTCAGAACTAAGATGCCTTAGTCTCTACCATCTCAGCTGGGTGCCTCAGAACAGGGCAAGTTCAGAAGACAGGGCAAATTTACATGTTCATTCTGACTTAGAAGCCATTATGATCAAAATGAGAATGTTAATAAACAAGACTCACAAGCTAAATACCACAGCCCTGCCACACAGTCCCATAGTCTCCAAGACATGGCATGGCAAATTTACCTTTCTTTTTCCACCATGATGTGTGTGGGGCTTAGCAGGTTGTTTTTACTGCCAGTCCCCAGCTGCCCATATGTGTTAGCTCCCCAGGCATAGAGCAAGCCCTCATCTGTTAGTGCTAGAGTGTGTGCATAGCCGCAGACAATCTGAAAGTAAACACAACGGTTACTACACCAGAAGACAGGCAGGGCGGAGCAACCACCCGCTTAGGCCAGTCGGCCTCTGCAGAATGCCAGGTCAGCAGCATGTGTGCACTGGCATCTGCTGGGTACTCAGAAGCGTCAGGGAAGTCTAATTCTTTGGCCACTTCTTGATGAATTTCTTTACCCCAAGAAGAAGACATGGGCTTCCCTTTTCTAACAGAAAAATAGAAAGGCTAAAACATTCCATTGAAAAGTGAAGGCAAAAAGAACTGCTCGAAATGAATGACAAAAGAATTAACCTCCAAACATCTGTCATCAGAGCAGGGAAGGCGGGTGGGGCTGGCTGCAGGAAAGACAGTGAGTACCTGGTTCACACACACGCCGTGCAGCGCTGCCACTCTCACTGGGGTCAGCTGGTTGCCATTGTTTCCCAAGCCCAGCTGTCCATTGCCATTATAGCCCCAGCCATACACCTGAGAGAGAGAGAGAGAGGAGAGGAGAGGACAAGCTGTGGAGACTGCCAAGGGGAAGAGCAGTCCTGTCCTACACAGATCAGATACTCCAAAACCTGTACTGTACACTACGGGATCCTACAAGTGCAATTTGGAGGTTCTGGGGGTGAAGACTGACTTTATCCCCATCCCATGACTTCACAAATGAGAAAGCTGAGGGTCATTAATGATTAGCAAGCACCTACCACATGTCCTACACAGTAAAAGGCACAGGAAGGAGTCTTTTGTCCAAGTTTAACAAAGACAATGAACATGTGCACACTTGGTGAGCAGGTAGTAAGAGCCACAGCAGAGATTATCAAGGTACTGCAGGAAAAGTGAGAAGATTTCTTCCTAAGAAACAATGTGAGGGGAGGCTGCTAGAAAGTGGAGACCTGAGCAGGGTTAGATGATGGCGTTCCAGGCAGAGACAAGATAAGTAGGTACAATAGTGGTAGAAGAAAAGAAGAAAGAGCCAGATAGTAAACTTAGAAAAGTTTAAAAAGCTAGGCAGTATGTACATGCCTGAAATCCCAGCTCTAAGCATGTGAGGCTGAAGACTGCCACAAATTCAAGGCAAGCCTGGGCTACATATCAAGTACCAGACCAGCAAGGGCTACACAGTAAGACACCACCTCAAAAAACAAAACCAAACAAAGGGGCAAACAGACAAACAAAACAAAAAAAGAAAGTGGAATACATCTAAGAATTTTTACAATATTAAAAAACAGAAATTAAATTTGCATTTTAAAAGATCACAGAGACAAGGGTGAACAGGTGACAGACAAAAAAAGAAAAAAAAAAAAGACTTTTTCATATCCCATCAGTAAACAAGTGAGCTCTCATAAGACTGGGGTAAGAAGTGACAGGGGACCAGGAGACGGACTGGGTGAGAAAGGGGCTGAACAGGAAATCACAGAACTGGATGGTCCCGCGGGTGTTTCAAATGGCAGGCACCATCTGTTCAAAGTAGCAGCTGGCATAGTCTGGCCGGGAGGGTCAACAGTTTGGAATATCCAGTGCGGGCCATAGTAATAAATTCTAACCAAGAACAGATTTTTAAAAGGTCAAGTTCAAATTAGACGCCTATGACTTCTGGTGGCACCAAGCCCCACATGGATGCAGGAAATGCACAGTGGGACTTTCAGGACAAAGTAAAGTAGAAAGGGGCAGAGTGTGAGAGGTGGCTACAGGTAATCTCATCAAAGCCAGAAATGCAACAGGCACTGGAAATCTGGCAATAGCTTAATATTCTTAATGGCATACTTCTTGATCTAAAAATTCTATGCTGGGAATTTATTCTATAGAAATACCTAAATAATGTACCAAGATATACATATAGTAACAGAATATAATAATAATAAATAAAAATCATTATTCACAGCAGCAAAACATTAAAAACAACTGAAAAGCCCTTCAGCAGAGTTCCAGGTGTTCGTCACCCCCAGAAGCAAAACTAAGCAGCATTCTGGGAAGTGCTACAGAGACAGTCTGAGACAGCACACGGGCAAAGCACATGCTGTGAAGTGAGGCAGGGAACTACAAGCCACAGAATACAGAGAGGGACAGCAATGTATAATTGTCAGTGTCATATAATTGTTAAATAAGGTAATTAAACTCATCCGTACATAACTGCTCATAAAGAAAAGTCCAGAAGGACACACATGAAACTATTAATGAGATTAGGAAAGAGATATTTAACGTTTACTTTATATGCTTCACTGTCTTTCCCTTTGTAAAAGTAAGCACATAATAATCATTTTCAAGTTAAACTTAGTGCTCAGCAGTTAAGAGTGGTACAGCTCTCGCAGACCACCCAGCTCACTTCCCAGCACAGAAGGCTCCCAACAGCCTATAATTCCATCTGTAGTAGACCTGACAGCCTCTTCTGAACTCCATGGCCACACTGCACTCGTGTGCACACAAAGACACACATATCCACATTATTAAAAAATAATAACAATAAATCTTAAAGAAACAAAAGCATGAAGAACACTGAACAGAGGGTACTAGATGATTGCCCACAGAATTCTAAAGTATTCAAGGATAATAGCAGGAGTGAATACAAAAACTCAACTTAGGTGAGTACTCAGAAACATGTACAGCACCCCAAACCCACTGCATGATGCCATACACAAAGACTGTATCATTTCCATGCACCAAGGAAAGCAAAGGTGGTACGTGGCCCACTGAAGTGTCATCAGTAATTTCACAGAAGTAACCATCAGCTCACAAGGGACCATGGTGCAGGGCAGAGGGTAGGTTTACAAAAGTAGATAATGACGATCAAAAACAAGATGCTTCCTCCAATAAAACATGTGAGATCCTGTGGGTGGTGAAGAATTAGTGAAGAATTCATTAGCTGACTCTCAAAAATGTACAGATGACTCTTCCACTGGAAGAAAGGCAGTTCTTTCTCAGCCCATAGCATTAAATCCAAATACCTATACAGATTAGACTACCCGGATCTAACATTTATCCCACCCTCTCCTTTACCATGTGGCTACGGGGATCTTGCAAAAACTAAAATGAAGACACATTAGAATTTTTACTGCAGTCTTCAGACTTGAAGTCCTTCTGAGGATTGAGCACTTGCTAGCTGGTTCTCCTCTGGGTCGGTTAACCAAGACAAGCTCTCCTTCCCTCCACACTGGATCCTTTGAATGTAGGTGGAGGGGACGGAGAGACAGAGTACGAACCTCACCACTGTCCAGAACAGCCATGGAGGAGGTCTGACCACAGGCAATGGTGACCACTCTCTTAGTGTGTAAACAGTTGGTGACTTTCCGAGGAGTTGGCTGATTCGCTGTAGATCCTGACCCCACCTGACCACAGTTGTTGTAGCCCCACGCAAACAACTACAAGAGAAAGAGCAAGGAAAACCAGTCAAGAGACCTTCGCATGGTTTTGAACGCTTTACTTGCACTTCCCTACTTATCTTCACAGAAATCCCACTCGGTAGTCCTGGGTAAGTATTCCCATCCCCTGGGCGATGGATATGAAGAGCCCAAGTATTGTACTATGCTTTTGACAATGTTACTATAGTGTCCCTCTAAGTTGGACAACTAGATACATACATTTTATTAATTTTGGTACTAATAAGGCAAAGCATCAATGATATAAAAAGCACGCTCAACTCTGTGGAAACAAATTCTCCTTTCTCAGGAAAGCGTTCCAAACTATATTGTTCATTTCCCTGTCTCACTAAGGCATTTTTGATGCCTCAGGACTACTGTCGAGGCCAGGCTGTGCCCTGCTCTAAATTACTCCACATTGTGTAAAATGGTGTTGTAGAATATTATTTTAAGGTGTGTTATTTTTGTTTATGTTGCATTTGCTTAACTCTGTGAAACTGTGTTACTGTGCCTACCTAAAACACACAATGGTCTAATAAAGAACTGAATGGCCAATGGCAAGGCAGGAGAGAGAAATAGGTGGGGCTGCCAGGCAGAGAGAATACAGACAAGAAAGAAGGAGCAAGAAAAGGAGGAGGACATCAGGGGCCAGCCACCCAGCTATACAGCCAGACATGGAGTAAGAGTAAGATTTACAGAAGTAAGAGAATGGGAAAAGTCCAGAGGCAGAAGGTAGACAGAATAATTTAAGTTAAGGAAAGCTGGCAAAAAACTAAGTCAAGCTGAGACTGAGCATTCATAATTAAGAATAAGCTTCTGTGTGTGATTTATTTGGGAGCTGGGTGGCAGGCCCCCGGAAAAGAGTAAAAACCCCCAACAACAAAATGGTTTTTAGATTGTGCCTTGTCCTGAGAGGATCCATCTTATAAGCAGCTTTTTACTCTACTAAGATCGATACACTTAGTGGACACCTAAACAGCACCCTCCATAAGACACCATAAGAGTGCTACTATTTAGATTTATAAATATAAACTGGGACTGTAGGAGCCCACCAGCACATTAAAATTATATCAGAAAAATCAGGCACAAGAACTTATCCGACACCCTAGACTAAGAAAAAGGTGCAACACTCACTTGGATGTCATAAAGAACACTGATCAGATAAAAAACGTGTGGGGTCATTACTACTGCAGATCAGTGTGGAGAGAAAGCCGAGAATCCCCAAGTGTCCTAGGGACTTCAGCTCACCATGGACACTCTGCTGACAAGTTCTATTCACCACCTGTCTGGACCTACTGTCCACCCACCTGCCCATTTATCCCTTCGGACCCAATCCTAGCCCTTGTCTCTAAAGCCTCTACTTCACCTTGCTTCTGAAGCGCAAGTCTGACCCCACACCTTGACTCCAGCAGCAGCAGCAATGGCCTCTCCCAGAGAGCTCCAGCCAGAGTTCATCTTTTTTGCCTCTTTGAAATGCCCTTAACTCTGCTGTGGCCTCTTTAACCCTTTGTAATATTTACGTTTTACACCAGGCAGGAGGGAGGGAGAGCGAGCGAGCGAGCAATATAATGTGTGCTCTGAGAGTTAATATAAGTAATTAAGACTGAAATTTTAAAAGACTGGAATAAATAATTTGTGATGGTCTTCAGCCAGGGCAACCAAGGACAGCAGGGCTATTAGACAAATTGCTACCAAAGCTGCTGTACCTGCGGATTTACTGTTGCTCAATAAACTCTTGACATTATGTAGACACAAACATGTTTGTCTATGTTTCTGACACAGTATATTTAAAAAAGCTATCAAGCTTCTAACTTTCCACTGTAATTTCTCACCATAAAATAGTAATGGTCATAAGTGCTAAGGACATGTTTACTCCTACAGAAATACCATTGATTATTAGACTGTTCTTCCAAGTACTTGAATTCTCACTTGCTACACGTCAACTCTGCACAACCTACTTTTGCTATCTATTATCTACCACAATTTGAACACTAGATATTTACTGGAGATACACAAACAGGTTTCTATGCTAGTCAAAAACCAGAAACAAATATGAGAAATGAAAAAATAATTTTGCCAATGGCCACACCCTTAAAAAAAGTGATTCTCTAGCCGGGCGGTGGTGGCGCACGCCTTTAATCCCAGCACTTGGGAGGCAGAGGCAGGCGGATCTCTGTGAGTTCGAGGCCAGCCTGGGCTACCAAGTGAGTTCCAGGAAAGGCGCAAAGCTACACAGAGAAACCCTGTCTCGAAAAACAAAACAAAACAAAAAACAAAAAAAAAAAAAAAAAAAAAAAGTGATTCTCCCTGCCCCTCCCACAGCAGCTATCAATTGCCAATAGCTCTCAGTAAGGAGTAGAGCCTGGAGCTCTCTCTCCATCTATTGTGGGAATTTGGGTCAACTTGGTCTTATGTGGGTAACCACAGCTGTTGGGAGTTTCTGAGTATGGTGGAGATGTGTTTAGGAAGGATACAGGGTTACTTGGAGGAGAAAACAGAGAACGGAGAGGCTTAATGGCAGAAGGAAAAAAAACAAAACAAAAAACAAGAACCTCTTGCAACACTAGCCCAATTTCTAAGGCCCTACATTTGCCCACTCCTTTCTCTGTGACAAGCAGTCTCCACACACCCTCAGCCTGGCTTGTACATCTTTCTTCCCTGTCAATACTTTCTACTTTCACATGCTGACAACAGTCTAACATACTACTGATGTCTTGACTATGAAAACTCGGATGAAATATGCATTTTACAGGTAGAAGAGAAATGATATATACTTCACCAAGGAACAGTCACAGAAATACCTAATTTACAAATACAGGGATTCTGCACCATTATCAAAACTAACACAGGCTAATGATTAAAACAAAGCAAGAATCCAAGCTTCAGAAATGAGCAAGATTTGTCTAATAACAATCATTCCTCAGGTGCTTCTGGAACACTCCAAGTTCCTTAAAAACACCACTGTCATTTTAAATGGGGACCATGTTTCCACTGAAGAAGCAATGGGCAAGGAGACAGTGGGTTTGGACACAGCCCATGTGCTATGCCTACTTCTGGTACATCCCAACCATGAAACCTGGGTCACCATCGGCTTTGTGGTATTTTCCTCTCTGACTTGTTCCCAATTGGTAGAACTAATTAACACCATCGGAGAAAGGAACAATGTGATTGACCTAATTTGTGCTTCAGAAATCACTGTGGGCCAGGGAAGACTGAACAGGTGGATCCCAGTTATTAACAAAGACCAATGACAACAGTGCAGGCAGGAGGCAAGACTCCAGCAAAAGCTTGAGGTGGAACAACAGTTACAGAGGTCAGAGGGAGAGTGAGCAGGGTGAGTAACCTGAAGATCAGCAGGGATATGGGGCTGAACAATTACTTACTACAATGCTGGGAAAGTTGTTTTCTCCAAAATTATTATATACACTGAAAAACAAAATACACCCTAAGAAAGGGGGTGTTTAGAAGCTTACATATCACATCTAAGTTGTGATCATGGCAAAGAGCATGAATGTGAACAATGAGTTCTCTCATCAAAAGTTGCTGGTGGCCATGTCAGAGGAGCAGGAGTTAGGCCACCAGAATGCAAGGCACTGATGGGTGAACCTCGGATAGGCAAGGCCCCAGGGCTTCGGCTCCAGAATGTCTCTTGCTACTGCTGTGCCTTTACATGTCTGTCACTGCCATCTTTCTTTGCTTTCTGCCACGGTGTGAAGGGGTGTGGGGGATCCCCACCGCCTTTATTAAATGTTGTAGAATGATCTCATGGAAATACCCCATTCTACTGGGCATTTTTACCTATGGATTATTATGAAGATGATTTCTTCCTAAGCTGTACTGTTCAACTGAAGCAATGACTTTACACAATGATAGTGTTAGTTTAAATAGAATTTTGATGATTGAGGGCTTTATTTAATAAATATAGTAAGCGATTATGATAGAGGTTAGTTTAGTGGGAAAACTAATGTAGTTAAAGGATATAGTGCGGCTCCTGCCCCGGTAGAGCAGGGCCTGTGGAGAATAGAAAACAGGAACAAGGAAGTGTCATGCAGTTAGGACTTATGAATTTCTCTTGATGAGTGTGGCTTAGGTTAATGATTAAAGAAAACAACTGAGTCCCAGGTAGGCTAGCTCAAGCTCTTTTAATCTTAATGTTGGGAGATGTGTTCATGGGTTTCAGTACGCATCATAGCTGAAACAAAGTTTTTAATAATGACTTAGGGTTAGGTTGTTTTTGTTAATGGCTTTGAGGTAGAAAATCTTGGGGAATGATTTAAAGTTTAGAAAGGCACACTTTTAATAGTTGAGTGAAGGACTCACTGAGGCCAGGGAACAAAAACAATGACAGCCTGTTTTTTGGCCAATGTACCCTTCTTTCAAGGATGGGTTGGTAATCAAGGGTGATGATTAATTCCTTGTATGCATTTCTACCCTCAGCTTCCTGATATAAAAAAACTGTAGATGAGTGGGTTTGTACCCTGAGGATTTAAAGTACAGCTGACTGATTGTTTTTCATATATAAAAGTTTAGGTTTGTGATTCTCCTATGATTTTATTATAAGAGTACATTTTGATATAAATAAATAATAAAGTGATTGATTTTTTCTTTATAATCACAAAATGTAGCCTGCCAGTAAAAGAACTGGCTGAGAAAATACCTTGCTTGCTTACACTGTTAATCTGTAACAAGTTGCTTGGACATGAATGTATGTGGGTTCTTGGGGATTATTTGCTTTTCTCCTATAATGTAATGTAAAATGTTTACTCATGTAAGGGACTTGGAAAACATGCTGTTATTTACTTGTATTCATTGTAATCATTCACTTAGTGCAGTTTTTGACAAAAGGAATCAAAGAGCACACTTACCTCTCCGTCAGCTGCTAAAGCCATTGAATGATGTGAACCACAGGCTACCTCAACCACTTGCTTGATCAGGAGATTCGTACAGACTTGGACAGGAGCAATTCCTTGATTGGTGGTCCCATTCCCCAGCTGGCTGTATCCATTATGGCCCCAGGCGTAGACAACTCCATCTAAACACATAAGCACATGGAGCATTAGCTCCAACAGAACTGGTAGCCCCTGAAACCTCCAATGCTCTGCATCTGTGCCTCCTCTCTACAAGAGAACAACCAGTGGGAGCCAGGGAGTGAAGGATCAGAGACTAGAGAGGACAGGGGCAAACCTTTTATGAAAGGACTGGGCACCTATATACAAGATCAGATTTGTGGTCCAAGTCAAAGTTTATGTACAAAAATAGGCTTCTCTCTATTGGACTCCTGCAGCAGGACAGGAGGATCTTGAGTTCACGGTCAGTCTTGGCTACATGAGACAAAAGCTTTGGAGATGGAAAACAGACAGGTACTGTAACGAGCAAAGCAAACCAGAAAAGGCATCCATCCATCCATCCATCACTGTCTGCAAAAGGGGAAGTGGGCACAGAAGCAACTGCAGCCCTAAGTTCCCAAGAAGATGTGCCATCAGTTACAAGAGAGTTACAGCAAGGACATGTTGTGGCTCTCCTGTCATCACTAGTTGGGACTTGGCTGTGTGGTACTGCAGGAATTGAGTGAGGACTTGGGACACACACACACACACACACACACACACACACACACACAATCGTGCACAAACATGGGCATAAGTAAAATTTATTTACACATGGTTTTAATAAGTTAATTTTCCAGAACATATATAAGAAAGAAAATTAAGTCAGAATCTCTTTTATATAAGAAAAATTCCAAAAAGGACAGAGCAGAAAAAAAATTATCTATGAAAAGTTAGAAAAATGTTTTTTAGAAATGAAGGCAGGACCTACAGATTACTAATAAGCTAAAAGGTACCCACTCCAGAGCAGTCATGACTCTTCCACAGCATTTGGAATAAAGACAAAGACTCCGTGTAATGTTCAGAAAATGAGGAAACCGTCACACAGGGGGGAGAGTGGGGCTGAGGAGATGGCTCTATGGGCAAAGCACTTGCGGCACAAGCATGAGAAAGCGAGTTCAAGCCTCCGGCACGCGTAAACAGCAGGGCCTGACGGCATGCACAGTGATCGTAGAGCTGGGAGGCAGAAACAGGAGGACCCCAGGGGCTCACTGGACAACCAATCTAGTCAACAGATGAACTCCAGGTTCAGTGAGAGACCCTGTCTCAATGATACAGGTGGAGAGGAACAGAGTGGCATTGGCCTCAGCCTCCACATGTGCACACACAGAAAGAGCGGAGGTCAAAAAGGAACTGTGTCAATACTAAATCTTAAAAAGTACCATGGCGTGAAAATAAGGAGAAAACAGACACTCACTGTAGAATTCTGATGTCAACCAAACCCGAGTCACATCAGTGAAAGTGAAATAATGACACCTTAAGACAGAGACTCACAGATTTCTCAGATCCCTTTCTTGGAAAGTGTCTCGAGAATGTTTTTCCCAGATGAGGGTGGGGTCCAAGAAGGATGGCATTGGACACCCACACACATACACAAATAGGGACTAGAAAGGATAAAGTGAAGAGACTTTTGAGCATGACAGTGAAGAGAAGTTTTGGGCTGGCAGCTGTTCAGGCAGCCTGAGAGTGTAACCAGTCAAGTTTAACAGTTCTAGAAGAGAGACGGGAGCTCCAGAGATCATCTGATATGTGCTAGTCTGTAAAACAGCTGGACACATGTTAACGATGGATGTATACAGGTGTGTCAGCAAGTGAAAACGTTCAAAGTAATTATCAGCCTCAGGAAGTGAGGGTGGGGGCCATGCAAGAAGGGAAAAGCTCTGCTATAAATAATACTTACACAGCCCCCAATAATGAAAACATCAATACTAAGTTAACCAAAATGGTAGTATCCATGTTTTTAAAAGCTAAAGGCAAGAAAGACAGAGGACAAAGCGCTAAATTCTATCTGCCACAATACAAAGTTAAAAGATAATACCCAAGATTAGAAACTCGTATGTAGAAGCCTAAGTACCTTACTTTAAAAATAGGAAAGAAAATGGGCTGGCAAAACGGCTCAGTAGGCAAAAGCCCATGCTGTGCAATCCTGAAAACCACACACACACAAAGGTGGATGTGATAGCAGCACACATCTGTAATCTCGGGACTACAGGGGGATGGAAGGCAGAGATAGGAGAATCTCCCAGAAGCCAGCCAGTCAGCAAGCCTGGAGTACACAGCACAGCAGAAGCAATAAAGACTGCCTCAATAAGGTGGAATGGTGGGCCAGCAAGACGGCCCAGTGAGCAAAAGTACTTGCCACCCGAAGATACAAGCCAAGAGAACAACTCCAAGAGTTGTTCTCTCAACTCCTATGCATGCTGTGGCACACATACTCACACTCACACACAACAATAATAAATACGAGAGATCAAATTCCTAAAGAAACATCTGAAGAGTTCAAGTGGTTCCTTCTAAACAGTAATTCAATCCCTAGCACCACACACACACACACACCCTACACCTACCTGTCCTCAAACATGAACATACATGTACACATACAAAGTTTTTTAAATGATTTGATTGTTTATAACACACATAATACAGATATAGTAATCATACATATGGCACACAATGTATAGTATGCTTAATATATACTGCATAAAATACACTCTAAAGATAAAAATTAAATATAAAAAGAACATTTTTCTCACCAAGCCCTAATTATTTGTATACTAAATTAAATAATACTCAAGATACCTAAAACATATTGTCTAGACTATAGCATAATTCCAAAAGGATTACGATAGCTTCCAAAGGTCACAACTTTAAAGAAAACCAGTAATTTGGAAGTATGTCTTTTAGTGTGTTTGCGGTATTACAAATGTTCTTCAGTATTTAGGGTCAGATATCAAGAACTGGTTATGATGGGAAAACTTCAACCCCTTAGGCCATGATGGGTAAGAGGGAACCAGCTGGTAGAAGCTCAGCTCAAAGGGCCAGAGTGGTGGCAATCAAGTGATGACGCAGAGCAGTTGGGACGGAGCTGCCTCACGATGCTCAACCCAGTCAGACTCCTGCATGAGGGAGAGCAGACACCAAGGCCGACACAGAGGCTGAGGCAGCAACCCGGGAAACGGAGGTTCCCTAGTACAGACACACAAAGCAGAGATGCAATCGTCTCCCAAAGGCTGTACTACAGGACCATCTAACAAAATCAGAGGACCTCTACAAGGGATAAAAGACCTAAAACTCAAAGGGAAGAAGTTACACATGACAAACTTTCAGGGTGCTGCTTGCCCACAGTACAGATAATTACCAAAGGAGAGTATCTATGCTTCTTTGGTGACCTTGGTGAAGGACAGTCAAAAGGACAAGACTGTCTACTTCTCCTATCCCTTCAATATGGCACCCATACAGATGTTCTTCAGAATAAACTAAGATATCTTGATTCAAGATTTAAGAACTACACAAAGGAGAAAACCCAGATTATGTGCGTTTATAAAAATATACCAAAGAGGGCTGGAGTGATGGCTCCGTGGTTAACAGCACGTACTGCTGCTTTTCCAGAGGACCGAAGTTCAGTTCCCAGTGCCCACATCAGACGGCTCACAATCACCTGTAACTCTAGCTCCATGAGATCTAACACCTCTGGCTTCTGAAGGCCCTGTGCTAATATACACATCCCCCACTGCATATACATAGAGTTCAAATAATAATAAAAATAAGTTAAAAAATGTATAAAAGAAACCCTCTCAAAGTTACCTTGTATCCACACATCCACTGAAAAGTCAGACTGGAAGAACCATATCCTTTGACCTTTCCAGCCTTCTGCAATTACACTGGAAGTCCAAGAACCTAGAGACTGTCTGTGTACAAGATACACTGCTGCTATTCAGTTGGCCTCAAGTGTCTTAAGTTTTACATTCCTGGTATACTCCCCTCCACAAAAAGAACAATCCAAAGTTACTTGATACAGGACTCTCTTTTCCTTGGCTCAGAATTAACTGCTCAATTACCCACAAACCCCAAAGCCAGAGTTTTCCCTCTTTACCTTCAGTGCTGAGGAGGACATGGGGGCCACTCCCATAACTAAGACTTTTGATCTTTTTTCCACACAAGGCTTCTAGTTTCTTGGGCACCAGGGTGCTCTGGTTATCTCCAGTTCCTAGACAGTTACTATAGTTCAGTCCAAATACGAAGACCTAGAGAACAAATACATTTGCCTAAGTCACTTGACTTGAAATCATGCTCCTTTCCCTGCTCAGAAAATAAGATACACTCAAGTCTATGAGTCCAGGTGCAAGAGAGACTACTATACTAAAGGTCATAGGAATCTTCAGTCTCTGCTGAGAATACTCTGGCTTTGCAGTATTAGTCTATACTATAGAGCAGAAGCATTAAAACATATCCAAGATACTCTTCTTGGATTTCAGGTTCTCTTTATCCCAAACCTATTTTCAGCCTTCAAACTATAGAGTTTCAAGTTCAACCCCCAAACAGGCCCCCAAACTAAACTCCAGTTTCCAGTCTTACCTCATCATTGTCAGTGACATAGATGGCCTCATTGGCAGAGGTACCAAAGACACATGCTTTCCTGATCGATGCCGTTTCCTGGGGTGAGAGCAGAGTGAAGATTGGCCACTTGCCTACATCCACCATGACTCTGGCTATGGGTGGTTCCTATAAATAAGCTGACATCTCTGCTGCAAGAAAAAAATAATAACTACTAAGCCAGCTTTAACAAGCATTATTAATAACAGCCACCAAAAGATAATCCCAGAAAAGTTGACCCACCTTTATGGAAGTGGGACATTACTTCCACACTGTGTCCAATCCTCTGGTTTCCAAAACCAAGCCTCACCCTGAAATGAGAATATAGCATACTAGAACCAGGAGTTTCTCTTGCCAAATACTAGCAGACAAACTGGTATGCACATGTTAGTATCTATCAAAGAGAAGCCGGCTACCTACATGGATCTGGACTCTCCTAAGGGTATTTCACTCAGGGATTCAGATAAAAATTATAGTATTAAACCAGGCATGGTGGTGCACACTTTTAATCTCAGCACTCTGGAGGCAGAGGTAGGTGGATCTCTGTGAGTTTGAGGACAGCCTGGGCTATATAGCGAGTTCTAATACAGCCTGAGCTATATAGCAGAAAGAAACTGTCTCAAAAAACAAGATCAAAAAAAAAAAAAAATCACAATCCTAACTTGTCTGTCAGTTCTTAACTAGGAGAGGGAGGGAATTAGAAAAATCAGAAACATTATCTCCGCCTCCATTCACACATGCCCAAACCCCTGCAGGATACCTGAAAACCTCATTCCTTGCAAAAACAAAACAAAACAAAACAAAAAAACCAAAACCCTGCCACACAGAGCCATTGCTTCATGCCAAGAATGTGCTATCCCTCAGAAAGCTGAGAGTAGCTAAAGCTGCCAGAGGAACTGAATGAAACTGTCTACATACTGACACACAGCTATCATCTCACATTTACTCCAATCTGGGCACTGAGCTGATGACTCTGAACTTGAGGCCAGGCTTGGTTAGCTTACATGGTTCCCTCCATGAAGCAGATATGATTCTGTTTATGGAGTTTTATGCAAAGAATCCTAGGTGGGGCTCTTATTTCTGCAAGGTTGAAAAGAAGGGGTGGGGATATTGGGGGGTCTGTACAACACAAACCCCCATCATGCTCTGGCTCTCACCTCTGCAAACAGAGCACAGCCAGGCTCTCCTAATGAGGACCCAAACTGCTGACTTTCCCACCTCTCACCCTCTGCTCTTTAAACACAGTCCTTCCTGCTCTAACACCTCCCTACTTAACACACTCTCTGAGCGAGCTTTGGGGCTTCAGCAAACCAGCCAACGCGCCTCAGCTCCTACCATCCAGAGACTACTCCCAACAGCACCAACCTGCACAGGGATCAGAGGCCTATTAGCCCTAAACATCGTATCACATTCAATGAGGGGTGAGCACCACAGAACATCACTAGAGGTGTCTTGTCCCTGCAGCCAAACACTTCTAATGATGCTTAAGCATTCTAAGGATATAGGGCAAGGTAAAAACACAGAAGCACAATAAAAGTGTTCCAAATGGTACAGAAGAATATTGGGAAGTTAAGTCTCCCTCTGTGTTAAAAACAATCACTATTATCAGTGGTTTGTAATTCCTTCCAGAGGTAATGAATACCCACGAGTATAGTGAGTGTGTGAGTGCATGTATGGGATGTGTGCACACATAGCATGTATGTTTTAGAACAAAACACAAATATCCCTTTATCCCCTTCTTACTAGTGGAAATTGCTCCCGTTTAGCACTAGGAGAGCTACATCACTTCAGCAGTTCTAAGGTATTCCATTACACTGATGTAACAATTTACTTGCCTCGTACTAATACACTTTAAAGTAATTAGTAGCTTTATTCTGGAACACTGAAAGTACTGCTCATATACAATACTGAGTAAATGTTTTATTTTATACATAAATCTCTAAAATAAATTCCTAAAAATGAAATTGCTGGGTTCGGGTCTGATAACTGTTTTTTCCTGACAACTGTTTCAAACTGCCCTTTATAAGTCATCGTAAATGTAGAATGGCATCTTTTACCCTTGATTTATAAGTAGGGTTAGATTATCTCAAAAGACAGAGATGGGGGGGGGGGAGACTGGGAAGAGGAGGAAGGAAGGAAGGAAAGAGGAGAGAGAAGGAGCAAGCAGGAAGAGATGTCCCCAAAATGTCAGGTTTGCAGCTTTTCCAGAACGAATGGGGCAGAAGCCACTGTGATGTAAATGCCTCTAAGCAGGTTCCTGTTTCAAGACTATTCAGAAGCACCTTTTCCTTTTATAATACAAAACACACAGAATTCGTCGTTACCATTCAAATTTTACAATATACAACTCATTGAAAACATAAGATTCAGGTCAGCAAGGCTTGGCAAGAGGCGACCAATTTTGACTAGTCATTGACCTGGTCAAAATTGGTCACCTCTTGTCAAGCCTGAGGACCCGAGTTCAATCCACAAGACCCATATGGTAGAAGGATAGAATCAACTTCCAAAGCTGTCCTATGCCCTCCATGTCCACACCATGACACATTCACATCTACACGTAGACAGCCACACAAAATTTTAAAAAATGTAATTAAAAAAATTTAAATGCCAAGATTCATAGGTTGTGGACTATAGCTCAGGTGATAGTGTTTTCCAAGCAAGCACAAAGCCCTAGGTTCAGTCCTTGTAATCCCAACACTATAGAAGTGAAGTGCAGAATCACACATTCAAAGTCATCCTCACCTACACAATCATTTTTGAGATCAGCCTGGGATGTCTGTCTCTCTCTCTCTCTCACACATACACAAATATCAACATAGTTCAATTAAATGTCACTTACATCATCACCACAAAGGCTGTAGAATAATTCTGATATCTCTCTCTCTCTCTCTCTCTCTCTCTCTCTCTCTCTCTCACACACACACACACACACACACACACACACACACACACACTCCAGGTGTGCCAATGCCAAGGGGGGCAGTGAGAGACTGATTCACTCCACTTTTCAAATATCACAACACAAAGGGATATTACCATTCAAAACCACACAGCTTCCAATGATACAATTACTCTTGAGACAGGTAACTCTGCCTTCAGGGCTTGGCAATTTCCTTCAAGACCAAGCTCACCTTCTAAATGAGGGTTAATTTTATGAGCTGAGTTTGCATGTGGTTAAATTAGCTGGAGCTTTATTTTACAGGGCATTTCTCCAAAGGCTAGTATTTTAGGAGCCAATATAAGAAACAGTTCAGACATCTCCACAGGCACACCCTACCACTCAAGGAAAAGTACAACCAGAGGCCTTGCTGAGCCTCCTGTGAGGCCCGTGTTTTAGGCCCACATTTACATTTAGTTAGCCACTGTGATAACTTTCTGAGCCTCGATTTCTCAAAAATCTGTTCCAGCTCTAAAGCTGTGTAATTCACGTTCAACATATAAAGAGCATGCTATGGGATTTCTTGAATGCGTGAAAGTCAGTGTTAATACTGGTCAAGTGGATTCTGTCTTTAAGAAGAATCTGGCTAACAAGACCACTGTCTATTATATAAAGAGCAATATTAGTTAGGCTGGCCCAAACAAGAAACAGAAGTATTGACAGATTTGCTAATGACCTATTAATTATGTAATCATATAGTTTTATTAATTTACTTATGGGGTGTATGGAAAGTAAGCATACATATGCGGGAGCACACATCCATGCATGTGCATGTGGAGGCCAGAGGTCTTGGTCAAGTGTCTCTATCTTATTTTCTGAGACAGTCTCTCACTGATTGGCTAGCCTCCTACCTGGAGCAAGCCTCCAGGATCCATCTGCTCCACCTCCTGGCACTAGGATCACAGGCCAACGCTGCCACAATCTGCTCTTTACATGCTATGAACTCATGCTTGCACAGCAGAGCACTTTACCTACTGAGCCGTCTCCCAAGTCCCATTTTAAAGACTTACTTTTATTATTTTTAAAATTGCGCGCGTGCGTGCGTGCGTGCGTGTGTGTGTGTGTGTGTGTGTGTGTGTGTGTGTGTGAATGTGCATGTCAGCGTAGGTACCCATGGAGGCAGGAGGTCTAGGATCCTCCTGGAGTTCCAGTTACAGGTAATTGTAGGCCACCTGATGCGGATGCTGGGAAATGAGCCTGTGTCTTCTCCAAGATCAGTACATGCTCCTAAGTGCTGAGCCAATGCTCCAGCCCCTCCCAGCCTCATTTTAAAAGACTATCAATATAGTTCAATTAAACTTCACTTAAATCATCATCACAAAGGCTGTAGAATAACTCTGATGCTTCCTTCACACAGTAAGATATGAAGTGCTTCTATTGAAGTGCTGATAGACACTGTTAACAGAAAGAAGCTTCAACTGGCCCACTCAGCCAGCCTCCAACAGGCATGTGCTGTGTTACGTGTTCAAAAATGTAAAGCCATGTTTCCTCAGACACATACTCCAATGCTGTCCTTCCACATGCTATTCTGCAACCTATAAACTCCTAAGGAGACAGCTCAAGGAAAGACACTAAGGAAAACCTTACACAGCCAAACTATATTCTTAGTCAAGTTCAAAATAAAATCCAAACAAAAGCACAAAAAGTACCTGGGAGATTTAATAGCTATGTTACCAAGTACTATACATTGTATAGTTACAATTTTGAAACACACAGAAAAAGGCTAACAGGTATCTCTAGAGGTTACAGGTGACATTTTCTTTATTTAAAATATAAATGTAAAAAAAAACATAATTTCTTCAGTACTTTCTGACCAATAAAAAGAAATATTTTAGGGTCAGCAAAATGGCTCAGAAGGTAAAGGCATTTGCCATGCAAGCCTAGTGACCCGAGGTCAGTTCCTGGAATCCACATAAAGATAGATGAGAACCAACTCCAAAGTTGTACTCTGATTTCCATGGTGTGTGGCGTGCACTCCCCACTCCCCATATGTCATAGATACTCAAGCAATAATAAATACAATTTTATAGTCTTCAAATACGCATTTTAATAAAACTATAAGCTTAACTATCTGAGAACTTGTTTTAAGGTTCTACCACAGGAGTGCAACTACTCATACACCTGTGAACAAAGACCCATCTTTCTTTATTCATGGGGGAGGTCATCAGCCACCATGTAGGGCTAAGCATGTAGTTTCAGGAGGGAAGCACATGGAGCCATGAGGGAGGGAGGAAACACCTCCCTAACCAGCCAGATCAACCATGATGACCAATGGGGTAACAGATGTCCCAGCTAGACTGCCCTCACATCCATAATTAATTGGATTCTGTAGCCAAAAGTTTCTCCGGTTCCACTCGGCCCTATGGTCTAGCAGCCACTTATAAAATAATCACTCAAAGGCTTAATATTAATTACAAACTGTATGGTCTATGGCTCAAGCTTCTTGCTAGCTAGCTCTTATAACTTAACTCAACCCATTTCTATTAATCTATGTATTGCCACGTGTTCCGTGGCTTTACCTGGGTCCCATTACATGTTGCTCCTTGGACAGTGGGCTGGCGTTCCCCACCCTGCCCTTTTTGCCCTCTCTATCTCTTTTGGATTTCTCACCTGGCTCCATCCTGCCCTGCCATAGGCCAATGCAGCTTTGTTTATTATCCAATGAGAGCCACACATATTCACAGCATACAAAAAGACATCCCACAGCAGTATTATGTTTTAGTCTCCAATTCTTTAAGAATTTTAAGATTTATTCCTGTCTTAGGTTTACAACCTAGAATAGACTTTTTAGACAACAATCTATAAAGTTGAGAGTTGGGGGCAAGCGGTAAAGTGATCGTTATGCTTGTTCAACGACAGACTTCGGCTCAAAAAATAAGATGCAGAGTAATTATCTTTTACTTATTTTTTATTTTTTGGTGATAATAAACAATGAGAAGAAGAGACAAGTGATGAGCAGAGGTAGAAGAGTTTGAGCACCTTTCATCCACTTGGTTCTTGGCACTGAAGACAAACCCTGCCCTGTCTCTGTCCATTAGCATTGCAGATCAATAACTCATTTCCCACCACGGCTTTTCCTAGCTAAGGTGCCGGCTCTCAGAGAGCCTGTGGCATACAGAGGAAAGATTATGTTTTACTTCTCGAAAGTAAATTCAGAGAATACAAATGCAGACCTTCCAAATTTAGAAATCTACACTTAGAACTAGATGGCTGAAGGGGCAGTGAACCAATCCTCTGAGACCTCTTAAGAGCCCATTTATTTTATTTCCCCCTGGGAATCAAGTATTAAGGCAAGCTGGGGAGAATTTTTATTTTGTTGACCTGGCAAAAACATATTTGAATGTTACAGAGTTTAAAAAACAGGAAATTGAGATAAATAGTATAGAAAGTTTGTTTTTGATGAAATAATAGTTTCAATATTTAAAAATACTAAGATTTTAGGCTGACCTATAAGTGTATGTCTTTCATAGACCTCAGGGCTCCTCTCTGACTGACCAGAACGTATCTGGGACAAAGGGAATGATGTCACCAACAGGACTTTCTCCCTCTGAACAGCTCTTCTGCTGACTTGAAAGCTACTAAAGGAAAAGAAAATAAGGAAAGCAACTCTTTATAAAGCCAGCCAGCACCAAAATTCTACCCAGTCTGATGTGATCTGGAGAGCAGGAAGGAGTCTGCCACATTCTCCAGCATGGCCACAGCTGGCCAGTGAAAACACAGGACTCCAGAGGCTGAATAGTCCCAGCATTTGCTTGATAGCCAGACTTATACTATTAGAAGCCGCAATGTCAAATACACAAGACCTCTAAATTTCAAATTGCGTTTAATTAAGCACTTAGATACATGCTGAGTCCAACAGCAATGTTTCTATTTTATAAACGGAATGGGACATGATTTTTGTTATCAATTTAAGAAGTTAAGCTGCCTCAAAACTCAGCTTTTTGTGTGGTACATGAGCTACTGATAAAGTCTAAGATGCCTCACAAAAAAACCCAACACAAAATAATAATGCAAACCAAATGAATAGTATAGCTAACTAATTCCTCTATAATTACCCTAGATACTGATAATGCTAAGGACACTGTAAAGAGCAATACAATCATGGCCGATGCCCTCTGAAGGTCAAAAGGCCTGATAGGGATTCTGATAGCAAGTGGAAACCTTAAATGCAAAAACCATACTGGGCTGAGCAAATGATGGGAGACAGCATGCAAATCCACGATCCATGCGACACAATCATGTGCTAAATCTGCAAAATAGTAACAATTATTAAAAATTATCACAGAAGAGCTGTTATAGGAAATTTTTGAGGTCAAATGCTCAGTGTTCTAGCAATGATAAACTATATACACTTCCTCAGGAAAAAACCATCATGTTCTCTCCAGAGCAAGCCTCTTTAGCTTCCTTCCTTTCCAGTCAGCCTTGTGCACACTGGGATGACAAGAATGTGCCACCCTATCCAGCTCTAAGTGCCCATTTGCGCATAAAGATTTAACAATATGATCATTGTCTCCATTTCTTAGTTCACTGTATCTGTATTCTAGGAAAACTTTCAAATAAAAGGGTTCTAGGGTTTGGAGCAAACTTTCTGGGAGTATAACCCTGCAACTATCATCCATCCATGTTACAACGTAAGATCAAGAAATGCTTTGGCTTACAGTAGAGCCAAGTGTTACCTGTAGCAACTTCTTCCATACCTATTCTTTGGGATACCAAGAGGCTATCCCTCCTGATTAGTGCCCAGGTCCAGATAAGCCTCTTAGACCAGCCTCAAACCTTTCTGAACAGAAACACACCTTAAAACTTTTCCTCGACTTCAATGTTATAAGGGCTACAAATAAAATGTAATTTCACAATTTTGCTGAGCACTAATTCTATCACTGCCCCAGCTGCAAGAACAGCTTACAGAAGAATAGAAGGCAGAGCAGGCCCCGAATCTGGACAAGATATGACATCTGTGAATACAGCAGCATTCTCTCTTCACCAGACACAGCTAAGACCACCTGTACAGAGGTCACTGAAGATCACCTTCATTTAAAGGCAGCATGACACTGTCCTAGAATTTCCCAACACTGACAATGTCCACATTTTGCATAATTGGTTTGTTAAACTCATTATTTGTTTAAGACCAGAATGGAAGGTTCTATAGTTGTCCTTCCCTAACAGGCAGAAATGACTGGACCTTGAAGCATAATCTGCAGTAATGGCCCCTGGAAGCATTTCTTAGCCTGTCACCCTAGGGGCTGCTTTCATTTCACTGCCCAGAAGTTTCTGGCAATTCTAGGGCAGAGACTCTGACAGGTCATTGTCAAGTGAAGGAATAATACTGAAATCATGTGCTCTGGTTGGAAAACAAACCACCCAAGTGGCTATAGGGTTAGTAGGAGAAAACACATCCTGTGAGGTGGATTATGATAAAGAATACTTTTCTTTAATTCCAGCACTCAGGAGGCAGAGGCAGAGAATCTCTATGAGTTCAAGGCCAGCCTGGTCTACATTGCCAGTTCCAGGCCAACCAAGGCTACACATTAAGACCTTGTCCTAAAAACAAACAAAACAAACAAAGCAGGTGAGGCAGAGCCCAAAAATTGGATACCACAGTTTCCAGATTCTACAGTCTAGAGGTAGGTTCTGATCTCAGAATTTTCTTCTCCAGGAAAGAGTTTTCTCTTTCTGTTATTTTTTTTAAAGCTCTAGCCTAAAATGGAACCAGAAGCTGCTCAGAGGATTTTTCTTAAAGGTAGAGACAAAAGTACCCCTAAGAAAACTAACAATTTGTTTGCTCAAAGTCCTGTGACAAACACTTCAGAAATGAGTTTGCTTAAGATTCCTTCTCCCATATGTGTTCATGGAAGATCTAACATTTTTTGAAAACAAGAATTTAAACTACATGCATGATGCTAAACTTCATCAAATGACAATCTACAGGGGAATCAATCATTCATCATTCAGATAATATAGAGAATTAATATAAAACCAGTGACAATAATCACATCAGTAATGACCAATGACACAGAAGAAAACTAGTTTTTATATTTAGCCAGTTACCATCTTCACTTTAATTCAGTATATTTCTATGTGTTATATAGTAAGATTTAAAGATTTATCACCAAAGCCTGCTACTAGACATGTTGACCACAATCTTGGGACTCAGTTATACGTGGCCTAGACTGATACCAAGGGTTTTAAGGTACAACAGATTATGTTGTTTCAATTATCTATTTTTAAAACAGGGTTTCACTTGACAGCTCATGATAGCCTTGAACTCAAGATCCTCTCTCTCAACCTCAGAAGTGCTCTTGGCAAGTAATTTACCAGCATAGAGGTAGACAAAGAATTTCCTTCACCAGAGTGAAAGCTGAAGCCGCCATGCCTCTTAAGGGCCATACCCAGAACTGGTGGAACACTCTTTAAGGGCCTGCTGATTCAAATGAAGCAGAGAAAATCACTTCCACCTGCTGAGAGAAGCAGGCAGTGAGGCTGTGCTAGGTATCTCCGGAAGGAAATTTCCACAGATTTAAGTGATGGCGCTGAGTCGCCTCTACCATGCTGAATCCAGGATTGGCCGATCTTGAGAAAGGACACTTCATCTCCACAACCATAACTATTTCTAGTGCATCACAAAGTTATTCCAGCAAACTGCTGGACACTTGGAACGCTTACCTCTGCAAACAATGGACTCCCCTAACACTCCAGAGAAGGTTCCAGAAAAGGCCTCCCTGAATGAACTCCAGCACTTCCTGGAGTCATTTCACACCTTACCATCTACGGCTATGGGAGCATGAGAATGATCGTATTTTTAAGAGTATATCTACTACCCCGAAACACAAAAGTAGTCTAGTAATTTGAACTGCTATTCAAACTATCTAAATTCTAGAGTCAAGTAGAACTTTGGCAGCTTCCATCCCCAAATATTGGCTAGTGGCTTTCTCTTTACAATCTGAAATCTATGTGAACTCTGCAACTCCCCAAATTTCCGAAGCAAATAGAACTCACACCCCAAAATACGAAATGTCTTCTCTAGGTAGTAAATTACAAATTATGTACATTCTTCTTTATATTTATTAACATTTTCTAAAGTTTCCTCCATTCTCTGCTTGGAAACTTTTTACAAACCGTACACTGTGGCCTAGATATACTTGAAAACTTTAAAATTGAGTCCATATTGTTAGTCAAATGCATAGTAGATAATTAACTGACATCTTAGGAAATCTATTCGAGTTCAAGTGAAGCAATTCTCATCACATCCCTCAATACAGAGAAGGTAATGTAACACTTTAAGAATTTAACCATAGAACCCGGTAAGAGGGAAAAGGTGTCTCAATGTCTTGGATGGCCTCTAGACTCAAAGGCCCAAGCCTTGTTTCCCATGCTTCTTTAAAGTACCGGATACAGAAGGAGCCTTTCAATTTCATGACTCTCAGATAAAGATTCCATACTTCACAGCTCCTGGAACACACAGGCACTCAATTAAAAATCTTAAAAAAAGAAAAGAAAAGACAGATTTTAAGCTACAAGCTCCATAGCTTTGGCTTTTCTATATATTTTCTGAGATTCGTGTTACTTAACCCTTTGGATCATAAGCCATGAAAGCCACTTGCAGAAGAAACACTTCAAAGATGAATACATCACTTCTTCCTCAATAGGCACAAATTAAGAGGGGAAAGAAAAAAGACCGGCCCAGAAGTACTAATAAATTCACTGGTGATTCACACAATAGATTAAAAGGCAGTCCCCATGAGAAGAGAAGCTAAATACAGTTGCGATTTACGTTGAAGTTAGAATTTAAAGCATACTCGAAACTCCCGTCTGGGTCCAAGCATCTTCTCATGCCTGCCAGCATAATTGCTTTTGATGCTATTCCCGCTACAACACACAGCAGTCCCAGGACCTCAGATTTTTACCTCCTGACTAGCTTTAGTCCTCGTAACAACAGGGCAAAGGCAGGGGAGACCGTGAGTGGGTTTTGTTTTAAGCGAGATGTATTGTCTCGTAAAACTGCAACCCTCAGCTCCTAACGCTCCGCAGCGGACAGCTTCCCACCGCTCCCCAGCGTGCCTCGATGGTCCCCTCCAGGAGGGCAGGCCGCGGGCAACGCCATTGGCTCCGCTCACCGCACACCTGGCTCAAGTCCCCGCAACCCCGAATCCCGGCGTGTGGGGTCCGCGGAGCGCGCCCGGTGCCCCGCGGCCCTCGGAGGCGGCCGATGCGCGGACCCCGCAGCCGCCTAGCCAGGCCTCGCCGGCCCGCCGGTCCGTCCGTCCGTCCGTCCAGCCTCTCCGCACCGCTCTACCTGCCAGGCCGCTCCGCCGGGCCCACGCTCCGCCAGCCCCTTAGCGCCGCCGCCGCCGCCGCCGCCGCCGCCGCCGCCGCCGCCGCCGCCGCCGGCTCCGCCCGCAGCCCGGGTGCGAGCGCAAGCGCCGCCGGTCACGTGGGCGGGGCCGCGTCACGTGACGCCCGGGCGGCGCGCGCCCTCTGTCCCCAGAAGCCTGGGTTTTTTTTTTTCTTTTTGGTTCCAGGCCCCCGGGCCGGAGGGGCGGTGCAGAGTTACGAAGGCTCGAGTAGCCCCGGGCCAGGATTTACCTCTCTGGGCAGAACCGGAACACCAAGGCTCCCCAGCATGGCGGCGAGTCGTAGCCTTCCTCCCGCCCCGCGCCCCGCCAGTTCCAGGCCGCTGTTTATCAGAACACGTGTTTCTCCGCCCCGCCCTGCCCGGCATCCAAAGCACCCGAGGGAAGCCTGGACATCTTAGCCCAGGGGACCAAGAGGCCAGGATCCTGAAAGCGATCTGCCACAACACGTCTCTTGTGCTAAGCAGGTAAACTGAGGCCTGAAAAGGAGAGGCTGCTCTGGGCCGCACAAGCTTGTCAAAGAACACCATCTGCTGTAAAGTTCCCTGCTGCTCTAGGAGCTCCCATTTGGCACTAGAGAATGAAGTCCAAACTTGTTGGCACAGCATTCATTCAGGCAGTCTTCTTGTTCAGGCTCACCTTTCCCTTTGGACCTCCCAGAAGTAACTACAAATCTCCCTTGTTTTCTGTGTACCTCTAGGCCAGTGGTTCTCAACCTCCCTAGCGCTGTGACACTTTAATAGTTACTTATGTGATGAACCCCAGCCATAAAAGTATTTCATTGCTACTTCACAGCTGTAATCTTGCTGGCTATGACTCATGTAACTCGTATGAGACTCCTAGGTCGGGAACCGCTGCTAAGTAAGCGGATGTGGTCCTACAAAAACCTTGCTCTCCGCTGATACTTCCCTGACCACAACACTGCTTTCTGCCTTTAGAGAATTCCTGTTTCTCTTGAGTAGTTAAACTTTCGTTGGATTACATTTTTCCTTAAATTGCTGTAGGCCTCTCTGGGTTCGTTCATTCTTTTTGCCACGATCTGGAATGTTCACAATCATCGCCTTCTTCCTCGAAGAGCAACAGGAGGAGGAAGGGGAAAAGCCAGGCAGTGAAGAGGTTAAAAACAAACTTTATTTTAGAAATTATTGCAATATAGGAATTGAGCCCTGTTCTATATTCTAATGAGTTCCCCTATTGTACTAGTTCCTGAATAAAATCTATTTTTACCAGTTTAATGACTCCGGCTCTTTTTTTTTTTTTTTTTTTTTTAAACAACTCCCAAAATACTCATCGGTCCGTCTCTTCTCATCTTTCAAAATTGAGGTCAGACACCACCTACTCTTCCTTCTGACTCAACATCTTCAGTTATTGAAGTTCATTCACACAGCCTCGGCTGCACTAATTTCTGAAACACTGCATATTCAAAACAGGGATTCCACAACACAGGGAAGTGTGCTACTGTGCATTTCCTCCGAGATTCTCTCCTGCCACCTGCTCTCGTATGCTATGAACTCTTTGAAACAGGACTGTATGGGCTCACATTAACTGACAGCTGGCTAGATTCTACCTGCTAAATGGAGTAGCTCCATCCAATGAATGGCAATTTGGTAGACTTGAGGGAGGACAGAAAGGGAAAATTATGGGGACATAATTTTCTCCCTTATTTCAGAGTCTTTCTGAAGCTCTTTGGCAGCTGAGAATCAAGATTGCCTACAAAGAGACAATATTCCTTTTATATAGAAATATTTTCAAGTGAGAATGCTTAAATGCCAATGAACTACAAGGCCTGAGTGTATCTTTCCCAGATATTCTGTAGGATTCTCACAGTATATTAATTTCTGTAAACAATGAAAACATTCAGCTTTTCCACACATCCCTGTGATCTAGATTTTGTTTTTACCTAACAGCTGTAATCCCATCCAGTGCCCATCAGAATCCTGATAGTAAATCGAACTGATTTCACTGTAGTCTCATTTATATGTCTTAGGAGCCCTTTGAGATGCAACTCCAGAAGTCACCAACATTGATTATACACAACTATAGCAAATTCAAAATATGGTGGGGATTAAAACACACACAAAGATTAACATGGAAGAAGCCAGTTGGCAAAAAGACTGGAAAGCCCTCCCAGAAACTACATGAAACAAAGCAGAGCATGCTGGAGAAAAGCCTTCTGGATGGTCATCTGAATGTAGAAGGATGAACCTATTTAAATAACCTACAATGGGGCATGCCACTGGGGACCCGCAGCATTTGAGGCTTGGTCCTGTCCCACCTCTCTGGACTGCCACCTCTCTGAGAAGAGCCTCTCTCTTCTGTTATGAAACCTGTATTTCCATCATATTCCTGCGTCCTGGATCAATTTTATTGCATGAAACAAGAACCTGGAACCTCAGCAGCTGTCCCCAGACTCAGACCTGTCTATACCACAGCTGACAAAAGACAATCATGGCACTGAGAAGCAGACACACATGTGCTTGAAGGTATATTCCCCTCTGTTCAAGGGCCTCTCTATTAACCCTATGCTTAAATCTGTGTTAAAAATCACTTAATAGACATCAACTCTACTTCTTTTTAATTGACATTTTTGATAATTTTATGCATGAGTACTGTATCTACATTATCTGTTCCCATCCTTCTTCCCACCCTCCAACTCCTCCTATGTCCCCCAAGTGCCTCTCAAATCACTGACACCCCCAGTGTGTGTGTGTGTGTGTGTGTGTGTGTGTGTGTGTGTGTGTATGAGCACATGCAAATGTTCATGCACGCAGATGTCTTAGCACAAATGTGGAGATCAAAGGACAGCTTGTGGGAGTCAGTTTTTTCTTTTCACTATGTGGATCCTGGGTATTGATCTCAGGTCATCAGCGTAGCAGCAGACCTCTTTACCTGCTGAACAATTTCAGTTGTCTGTCAGCTTTATCATCAGCCATGCTTGCACTGGCACAACAGATCCACGAACAGAGATGACGCAGTATGAAGAGAATAACAAACTACACATAGACCTACTCCATGATTTCTCACTTACCAATGTTAGTTTAACAACTGCAAACTGCCACCAGCAGAAACCACTGCCAAGATCCAGCATGGTGTAAAGTGGGTAGGTAACACTTGAAAATACCAACCAACCAGTTGGTGGTAGGTTAATCATATTGGACTCTTAACACACCAGGAAGGCCAGCCATTTATTTTAATAGGACAGGCAGGTGTTGGGGGATATTTGATCACACTGTGAACCCAGAGTTTGCATTTGTGTTAATTAAGTAAAATTAACCTTGGGTCAAGAGGCTGAGTTAGCAACTAGTTGACATAAAATAACTATAGAGCCTCAGAGAGCATCTGGAAGAGATAGAGAGATGCACTGGAAGTAGTAGGGAGGGATTCTGAGTGGCATGGATTTTTTTGTTTTGTTTTGCTTCTGTGGAGCTGAAGTGTGCTCTCTTGGGAAGACACCAGCAAGGACAGAAGGCTAGCTAGTTGCTACTCAACTTCTCTGAGCTAGCAGGTTTTCACTCCAGCCTTTGAATCTCGAGTCTTATTTATAAATAGAATGACAGAGATTTAGTTAAAGCTAAAAGCTACCTTTAGCGGTAACAACACAGCCAGTGCCCGTGAGAACAGAATTTCTACCAGGCTGCAACCTGAGCTGGCGGGCCACTGCCAGAGAAGCAGGCTGGTAACTACGGGGTTGCAATTGCTGGCTGAAATAGCAGTAGATTAAGGCACAGCCACTATGCCAAAGTTAAAACAACAGGCAAGTATACTCTTTATGAGTTTAACTTCAGGATCTCAGCCAATATGACTATCCAAGGGCTTATAGTTTATAATTAATTTTTAAATTTTATTATTGTTGTATATATATATATATATATATATATATATATATTCACATACATAATATGGTGTATGTGTGTCTGTGCGCGGTTGCACATGTACCACAGTGTGTGTGTAGAGATTAGAGAACAACTTTCAGGAGCTGATTCTCTTTCATCCATGGATCCCAAAGATTGAATTCAGGTCTTTAGGCTTGAACAATCTCATCCATTTATGTTATAGCTGATCTACCAACACAGCATTCCACCTATCATGGTATCAGAACAAGGGACCTACTTAACAGCAAAGGAGACATAGTCTTGCTCACATTTCCACAGAATCTACCAGTCCTGTCACATGGTACACCACCTGGAACCTTCTGACCTCATGAGGAATGGAGCAGCCAGCTGACAGCATGACTGAAGAGTCGGCTTGGAAGTGATAACCTGTGTAGATAAAGCACTACCTGAAGGGGACAGTGATGGCCTGACTCACTGACCATTGTATGGTTCTGTATTGCTAAAAAGAGCATACCCAGAGTGGGGGTATGGAATCATAGAATAGGTAATATCCCTACTTATCATCAACCTAGTGAGTAATTGGGAAACTTCCCACTTTAATTACATCTATAGGCCACCAGATTGTAGACGAATTTCTAAGTGGTCTTATTAAATAAAAAAACATGGAGCCAGAAATAGGGGTGAAAAGGTGTGTAGAGATCAGAGAAATCGGAACCACCATCTAACCTTACCTCATCAGGCCGCAGCTTCCAAAGTGTGTTACTTCCTGTCTACCTGTGCCTTTATTGCCTTCTTTTCTGCCCTCTCATTGGCTTTTAGCCCAGTTACCTCACTTCCTTGTCACTGCCTGTCTATACAGACCTCCAGGTCTCTATGGTTGGTACTTGGATTAAAGGCCGGTGTCACCACACTTGGCTCTGTTCCTAGTGTGGCCTTCAATACACAGAGATCCAGACGGATTTAGGGCGTGTGCTAACATTGCATGACTTCTGTTTTTACTAATAGTGGCTGACCTTTATCCTCTTATCCTTAGATAAATTTTATTGGGGGACATAGATAAATTATCACCACACCAGTTTAAAGGTCTTTGTTCCCAGTGGGGAATCATTCCTAAAGGGAACACAGCGAGAGTCCTCACTGAAATTGAAGTTATATCACTATCCAGATACTTTGGGCCCTGTTGCAGAATATCTGTACACTGTGTGAAGATGTATTGCTGTGACTGGTGTAATAAAAAGCTGAATGGCCAACAGCTGGGCAGGAGAGGATGGGCAGAATTTCCAGGGAAAGAAAGGGAGAAAGAATCTAGGTGTGAAGGGAGTTGCCAGCCAGATGTGGAGGAAGCAAGATGGACAGTATGGAGATGAGGTGACGAGCCATGTGGAAGAACATAGGTGTGGTGATATTTTATTTGTGCTGAAATGTGGTGATATTTTATTTGTATGTTAAGAAATAAAGTTTGCCTGGAGATCAGAGGAAATAGCAAGTCATTTTAAGTAAACAAAAAAAGTCAGGCAGTAGCATATGCTCTTAATCCAATCACTTGGCAGGCAGGGTCTCTGTGTGTTCAAGGCTATACTAGGGAACAGAACCCAGTGTGGTGACACACGCCTTTAATCCCAGTACCAACCATAGAGACCTGGAGGTCTGTATAGACAGACAGAAAGTGACAGAACTGTGTAGAAAGAGGAAGTGAGGTACCTGGGCTAAGAGCCGATGAGAGGGCAGAACAGCAAGGCATATAAGCCTGGGTAGACAGGAAGTTGTGGCATTTTGGAAGCTGCAATGCTGGTGAGGTAAGGTTGGTTGGTGTCTCTCACTATTTCCCTGATCTCCAAGGCTTTCACCCCTATATTTGGCTCCGTGTTTTTTATTTAATAAGATTGCTTAGAAATTTGACTGCATATAGGTTAATTTCAGTTATAAGAACTAGTTAGGAATAAGTCAAGCTAAGGCCAAGCTTTCATAACTAATAATAAGTCTCCGTGTCATTATTTGTGAGCTGGCAGCCCAAGGAAAAGCCCAACTCTGGGGCCCCTCATGCCAAGGGCCAACATTTAACGAGGAACAGGGTCTTGCTTAGAGTAACTGATTGTCACCCAGAGACCTCAGGTCGGCCGCACCACTGAAGCATTGTTTGGCACTGAGATAATCAATGCACATAACTTTTGGTGCTGGCAGGTCCTGAGAAGGTAAGCAGGAAGGGAAATAGAACAGTTCTGGGATTCTGAGGCACTCCACTAGATAAAGCACTCAGACTTTCACAAGTGCTCGTCCCCAGCAAGGATCTGGAAGGCACAGCACAGAAGGGAGAGGTCTGTGGTCTGCTGCCGCAGCAGGGGCTCTACGTGGTCCACTGACCTTCTCTCTAAGTCAATACCATGAAAAGAGGTCTTCTAGCATCCCGGAGGAGCTGCTTCCAGAACTCAGCTGAGGAAAGAGGCTCCGCTGCCACAGGCCACAGACCATCTTGGAAGATGCCTTGCTCTGCCTTAGTTAGAGCAGTTTGTGCTCCTTGGATTGCTTCAGCTGAGGAAAGCTGCTTCACTCAAAGGAAGGCCTCTTCTGGGCAGTCACCGATTGACTCCCAATATTGTTTCTTTTCTGTTCACCCATCGTCGATTAGGTGGCTTCTTGAGTATATTTATGTGTGTGCATGCAGACACACAACATGCCATGCCACAGATGTGGAAGTCAGAGGACAACTTTTAGGAATCAGCTTTCTCCTTCTGAAAGAAAATAAGGGGGGAAAAGACCCGTTATTGGATATTGGTTTATCAATATATTTAGTGATTTACTAAGCACTGCTTGTACTGTCTGTTTGCCAAGCATGACTTCACTTGCTACCTGGAACAGAATGACTTGGAGAAGTAGCTGAAACCATGGGCTGTAGCCTTTAACAATCTGCTGACTGCCATGTGTGCTTCTGTAAAATCTTGCTTAGCTGCTCGGCCGACCTTGTCGTTTTGTAGTACAAAACAAGAATACAAACAAGATCTGACATTGAAGCCTTTAAGGAGCTTTGGTCTACCAGTGACAACTCCTCTATTCCACTCTCATTGGTGTCTGAGTGCTTATTCCAGAAAGATTCCCATAATGCTGGTACCGTCAGAGGTCAAAAAGGGGCATTGCATCCCTTGGACTTGAAATGGTTGGTAACTGCCATGTAGGTACTTGGAATCAAACCCAAGTCCTCTGCAAGAGCAGCAAGTGGTCTTAACCACTGAGCCATCTCGCCAGTACTTGAAGACTTGGATTTTATTCAGGGCCACTTGAGGGATGTTCAGGATCCAAAATGTAGCATACATACCTTCCTATCATCTATCTGACAGTGACCTTTTTATAAAGTCCATTTATTTATTTTTTATAAAGTTCACTGATATATTTTGAGATAAATAAATCTCATCATGTATCTATCCCTTACTGGCCTGAAACTCACAGAGATATACCTGCTTCTGCCTCTGCCTTCTCCCAAGTGCTGGGATTAAAGGCACATGTTATTAAGCCTGGCTGAAGTCCATTTTGATTATGGTAGACCTAATTGATAATGCAGGATAATTTTCCAACATAAGATCTTTAATCACATGTAGTAACCTTTGCCATGTAACACAATATATCTGTAGGCTCTGAAGCATAGATATCTTTGAGTATTGTTCAGTTTATTGCATCTTATAGTCTTAATGAAAAGATTTACTTATAACATGCTTAGGAAGTTCCCTTAGGATAGTCTACATGATTCCCCTAGATCTAGAGAAATAGTTTCACTTTTTCTATTGAATTCTTTTTAACTTGCAATCTGTGTGCCCTGCCTATAACATCCCAGGACATATGTATGGAGGTGAAAGTGAGCATCCTTGTCTTGTTCCTGATCTTAAGGAGTGTTTTAGTCTCCTTTCTATTGCTATGATAAAACATTGTGACCAAAAGCAACTTGGAGAGGAAAGGGTTTATTTCTGATAATAATAGTTTATACTTCTATATAACAGTCCCACATAGAAGGAAGTGGAGGCAGGAACCCAGAAGCAGGAACTGAAGCAGGTGCCATGGAGGAACACTGCTTAATGACTTGAACTCAGACTCGTTCAGCTTCCTTTCTTGTACCTTCCAGGATCCACTGCCCAGGTTACACTGCCCATATCAATCTTTAATCCAGTAAATATGATTAAATTTAATCTTTAATCCAGTAAATATGATTAAATTTAATCAAGTAAATGTGGTCTGGAACCCCCCCCCCCCATAACAATCTTTAATCAAGTAAATGTCACATAAACATGCTTCCCTGCAGGTGGCAGAGACAAGCAGATGCAGGTAGGCCCGCGGTGGCAGCCAGCAGAGACATACAGGCCTGGCGGCGGCCTGCAGAGGTAAACAGGTACAAGCAGAGGCAGGTAGGCTTGCAGCAGCAGCCAGCAGAGACATACAGGCCCAGTGGCGGCGGCGGCCCGCAGAGGTAGACAGGCCCAGCAGTGGAGACAAGCAGATGCAGGTAGGCCCTTGGTGGTGGCTGGCAGAGGTAGATTGACCCGGCAGAGGCAGGCAGGCCCGGAGTGGAGGCAGGCAGGAACAGCAGGCGGCGGCGGTGGTGGCGGCGGCAGTGGCAGCGGCGGCGAAACACAGTCGCAATAAAGACCAGAAACAGAGCTATTACCCGCTGAAGAGCTAGTGAAAACAAACTCTTAATCAAAAGCTTGGAACAGGGACGCCTCTAACCCCAACACCCGGGGAAAAAGCTATCTCCATGGGACGGAACCAGAACGAATCTGAACACTCTGTCTGAGGCCAACCCAGGGCCCAGCTGCTGATCCTGCGAAACCCAACAACTTGGAGGCGTTGGTGAGACTACGCCGCTCAGCTGAAATCCATCCAGGAGAGGATTCAGATCCCTACAGTTTGAAGTCTGAAGACACAGGATCAGCTGAGGAGTTGACGAATGAACAAAACGTGACCTGGAAACACAGAAGAAGGCGCTGCCCAGCCACCAAACCAGATCACCAGAATCATAAGTATATACTTCACCGACTGAGATCAGCTGCCCCTGAAGAAACAGCCCAATAGCACCAATTTAACCAAGAACTCCTACTGAACCAAGACTAAAAATTAGAACAAGAGAGACACTCTCAGACACAGACACCACCTGCACCGCACAGAGGAAAAGATGAGTAGACGCCAGTGCAAAAATACAGGCAACAAGATAAAGACCTATATGGCAACATCAGAACCTAGTGATTCTACACCTGCAAGACCTGAACATACCAAGACAGAAGAAACAGAAGAAATCAATCCTAAAAATGACTTTAAGAAGATGATAGAGGCTCTTAAAGAAGAAATAAAACATTCCCTTAAAGAGGAAATAAAAACTTCTCTTAAAGAGGAAATGAAAAACTCCATTAAAGAGGAAATAAAAACTTCCCTTAAAGAGGAAATAAAAAACTCCCTTAAAGAAATGGAAGAAAAAATGAACAAAAAATGGGAAGAAATCAAAGAAAGTCAAGAAAAAGCAATTAAACAGATGAAAGAAACATTCCAAGATCTGAAAAATGAATTTGAGACAATAAAGAAAACATATGCTGAGGGAATGTTGGAAATAGAAATCTTGACTAAACAAACAGGAACTACAGAAACAAGCATAACCAACCGATTGCAAGAAATGGAACAAAGAATCTCTGACACTGAAGACACAATAGATTCGTCAGTCAAAGAAAACACTAAAGACAAAAAAGTCGTAACAAAAAACGTCCAGGAAATTTGGGACACCATGAAAAGACCAAACCTAAGAATAATAGGGATAGAAGGAGAAGAATACCAACTCAAAGGCACAGAAAATATATTCAACAAAATCATAGAAGAAAACTTTCCTAACCTAAAGAAAGAAATACCTGTGAAGATACAAGAAGCTTACAGGACACCAAATAGGCTGGATCCAAAAAAACAGTCCCCTCGCCACATAATAATCAAAATACTAAACACACAGAACAAAGAAAAAATATTAAGAGCTGCAAAGGAAAAAGACCAAGGAATATATAAAGGCAAACCCATCAGAATAACACCAGACTTTTCAATAGAGACTATGAAAGCTAGAAGATCATGGACAAATCTCATGTAGACACTAAGAGGCCACGGATGCCAACCCAGACTATTATACCCAGCAAAACTCTCAATCACCATAGGTGGAGTAAACAAAATATTTCAGGATAAAACCAGATTTAATCAATACCTGTCCACAAACCCAGCCCTACAGAAAGCACTAGAAGGGAAAATCCAACCCAAAGAAGCTAAACACATCCATGAAAAATCAAGCAATAGGTAATCCCACACCAACATACACCAAAGAAGGACAACACAACACAACCACAAAAATAACAGGAATTAACAATCACTGGTCATTAATATCCATCAACATCAATGGTCTCAACTCACCTATAAAAAGACACAGGCTAACAGAATGGATAAGAAAACAGGACCCATCCATTTGCTGCATACAAGAAACACACCTTAACTTCAAAGACAGACACTACCTCCGAGTAAAGGACTGGGAAAAGGCTTTCCAAGCAAATGGACCTAAGAAACAAGCTGGTGTAGCTATCCTAATATCCAGTAAAATAGACTTCAAACTAAAATCAATCAAAAGAGATCAGGATGGACATTACATATTTATCATGGGAAAAATCCACCAAGATGAAGTCTTGATTCTAAATATTTATGCTCCAAATACAAAAGCACCCACATTCATAAAAGAAACACTACTAAAGTTTAAAACGCACATCAAACCCCACACATTAGCAGTGGGAGATTTTAACACACCACTCTCACCAAAAGACAGATCTACCAGACTGAAACTTAACAAAGAAATAAAGGACCTAACAGATATTATGACTCAAATGGACTTAATAGATATCTGCAGAACATTCCATCCTAACACAAAAGAATATACCTTCTTCTCAGCACCCCATGGAACCTTCTCAAAAATTGACCACATGCTTGGACACAAAACAAATCTCAACAGATACAAAAAAATTGGAATAACCTCCTGTATCTTATCAGACCACCATGCCTTAAAGTTAGACCTCAACAACAACAAAAATTATAGAAAACCCACAAACTCATGGAAACTGAATAGTGCCCATCTGAAACATCAATGGGTCAAGGAAGAAATAAAGAAAGAAATTAAAGATTTCCTTGAATTCAATGAAAATGAAAGTACAACATACCTAAACTTATGGGACACTATGAAAGCAATGCTAAGAGGAAAATTCATAGCTCTAAAGGCACACATAAAGAAGATGGAGCAATCCCATACCAATGAATTAACAGCACAACTGAAAGCTCTAGAACAAAAAGAAACAAACTCACCCAGGAGAAATAGACGCCAGGAAATAATCAAATTGAGGGCTGAAATCAACGAAGAAAACAAGAGAACAATACAAAAAACCAATGAAACAAAGAGTTGGTTCTTTGAAAAAAATCAACAAGATAGACAAACCCCTAGCCAAATTAACCAAAAGGCAAAGAGAGAGCACCCAAATTAACAAAATCAGAAATGAAAAGAGAGACATAACAACAGACAACGAGGAAATCCAGAGAATCATCAGATCATACTTCAAAAACCTGTACTCCACAAAAATGGAAAACCAGGAAGAAATGGACAATTTTCTGGATAAATACCAAATACCAAAATTAAATCAAGACCAGATAAACCATTTAAATAGACCAATATCCCCTAAAGAAATAGAAACAGTCATCAAAAGTCTCCCAACCAAAAAAAGCCCAGGACCAGATGGTTTCAGTGCAGAATTCTACCAGACTTTCAAAGAAGAACTAATACCAATACTCTTCAAAGTGTTCCACACAGTAGAAACAGAAGGAACACTACCAAACTCTTTTTATGAGGCTACAATTACCCTGATACCCAAACCACACAAAGATGCAACAAAGAAAGAGAACTACAGACAATCTCCCTCATGTACATTGATGCAAAAATACTCAACAAAATATTGGCAAACTGAATCCAAGAATACATCAAAACAATTATTCATCACGACCAAGTAGGATTCATCCCAGGGATGAATGCATCCTTGCAGGAACCATGCAATGATGGTTCAACATACAAAAATCAGTCAATGTAATACACCATATAAACAAACTGAAAGAAAAAAACCACATGATCATTTCATTAGATGCTAAAAAAGCCTTTGACAAAATCCAACACCCCTTCATGATAAAGGTCTTAGAAAGATCAGGAATACAAGGAACATTTCTAAACATAATAAAAGCAATTTATAGCAAGCCAACAGCAAACATCAAATTAAATGGAGAGAAACTCAAAGTGATACCACTAAATTCAGGAACAAGACAAGACTGTCCACTCTCCCCATATTTATTCAATATAGTACTAGAAGTTCTAGCTAGAGCAATAAGACAACAAAAGGAGATCAAAGGGATACAAATTGGCAAGGAAGAAGTCAAACTTTCACTATTTGCAGATGATATGATAGTACACATAAGTGACCCCAAAAACTCTACCAGGGAACTCCTACAGCTGATAAACTCCTTCATTAAAGTGGCAGGATACAAGATCAACTCAAAAAAAAAATCAGTAGCCCTCCTATACACAAATGATAAAAAGGATGAGAAAGAAGTCAGAGAAACATCACCCTTTACAATAGCCAAAAATAATATAAAATACCTTGGGATAACACTAACTAAACAAGTGAAGGACCTTTTTGATAAGAACTTTAAATCTCTAAAGAAAGAAATTGAAGAAGATATCAGAAAATGGAAGAATCTCCCATGCTCATGGATAGGTACGATTAACATAGTAAAAATGGCAATCTTACCAAAAGCAATCTACAGATTCAATGCAATCCCCATCAAAATCCCAACACAATTCTTTACAGACTTGGAAAGAAAAATACTCAACTTCATATGGAAAAACAAAAGACACAGGATAGCTAAAAGAATCCTATACGATAAAGCAACCTTTGGAGGCATCACCACCCCTGACCTCAAACTCTACTATAGAGCTATAGAAATAAAAACAGCTTGGTACTGGTATAAAAACCGACATATGGACCAATGGAATCGAATTGAAGACCCTGACATTAATCCATGCACATATGAACACCTGGTTTTTGACAAAGGAGCCAAAACTATACAATGGAAAAAAGAAAGTATCTTCAACAAATGGTGCTGCCATAACTGGATCTCAATATGTAAAAGATTACAAATAGATCCATATCTGTCACCATGCACAAAACTCAAGTCCAAGTGGATCAAAGACCTGAACATAAATCCAGTTACACTAAACTTAATAGAAAAGAAAATAGGAAGCACTCTTGAAAGCATTGGCACCGGAGACCATTTCCTAAATAAAACACCAACAGCACAGACCCAGAGCACAACAATTAATAAATGGGACCTCTTGAAATTGAGAAGCTTCTGCAGGGCAAAAGACACAGTCAATAAGACAAAAAGACAGCCAACAGAATGGGAAAAGATCTTCACCAACCCCACATCTGACAGAGGATTGATCTCCACAGTATATAAAGAACTCAAGAAACTAGACATCAAAATACTGAACAGTCCAATTAAAAAATGGGCTAAAGAGCTAAACAGAGAATTCACAAAACAAGAATCACAAATGACTGAAAGACATTTAAAGAAGTCCTCAACATCCTTAATCATTAGAGAAATGCAAATCAAAATGACTCTGAGATACCACCTGTCAGAATGGCTACGATCAAAAACACCAATGACAGTCAATGTTGGAGAGGATGTGGAGCAAAGGGAACACTCCTCCACTGTTGGTGGGAATGTAAACTTATACAACCACTGTGGAAATCAGTATGGCGGTTTCTCAGAAAATTAGGAATCGAACTACCTCAAGACCCAGCCATCCCACTCTTGGGCATACCCAAGGAATGCTGATTCATACCATAAAGATACATGCTCAGCTATGTTCATAGCAGCACTATTTGTAATAGCCAGAACCTGGAAACAACCTAGATGCCCGTCAACAGAAGAATGGATGAAAAAAATGTGGTACATATACACAATGGAGTACTACTCAGCAGAGAAAAACAATGAAAGCATGAAATTTGCAGGCAAATGGATGGAACTAGAAAAAAATCATCCTGAGTGAGGTAACTCAAACCCAGAAAGAGTAATGGTATGAACTCACTCATAAGTGGATTCTAGATATAAAATAAAGAACAATCAGACCACAACCCATAGAACCATGGAGGCTATATATATAGCATGGAGGTTCCTAGGACGACTGTGGCTTATAATAAATTTCAGTTTTACTCAATTATTGAAAAAAAATAGCCAAATGAATGGAAACACATGAACTATGAACCAAAGGCTGAGGGGCCCCCAGCTGGATCAGGCCCTCTGAATAGGTGAGACAGTTGATTGGCTTGATCAGTTTGGGAGGCAACTAGGAAGTGGGACCGAGTCCTGTGCTCATTGCATGAGTTGGCTGTTTGAAACCTGGAGCTTAGGCAGGGACACTTGGCTCAGTCTGGGAGGAGGGGACTGGACCTGCCTGGACTGAGTCTACCAGGTTGATCGCAGTCCTAGGGGGAGGCTTTGCCCTGGAGGAGGTGGGGATGGGGGGTGGGCTAGGGGTAAGGGGAGGGTATGGGAGGGGGTAGAACAGGGGAACCCATGGCTAATATGTAAAATAAAATAAAATAAAATAAAATAAAATAAACATGCTTCCATGACAACCTGATAGAGGCATTTTTCTCTTTGAGGGTCCCTCTTTCCATATGATCTAGCTTGTGTAGTTGAAGAAAATAAATGAACAAACCTACCTGACCATCACATGGAGAAAGCATCAAAGTTTCACCATTCAGCATGGTGTCAGCTATGGGGTTTTGCTGATGGATTTTGTCACAGTGAGACCATTCCCTTCTATTCCCAATCTGGTACATTTTCTTTCTGTCATTAAGGTACTGGGCCTTGTCACTTTTCCTGAATTCTATGCACATGGATTTGATATAGTATTTCTATTGTATTCTGACATTTATTTAATCTTGAATTTTTTAGAACAAATTCTATGTGGAATATAATCCTCTTTATATGATGGTTCATCTGTGAGTTTTTCTTGAGGCATTTTTTCATGTATATTATGAAGAGAAAATATATTGTTTTGTGTTTTCATTATCCTATAAGAGCTTTGTTTGGTTTTAACATGAGGATATTCCTGGCTTTAGCTAAGCATTGGGAAATGTTTGCTCCTCGATACTTCTTATGGAAAATTGGTACCAATTATCCTTTAAATGTTGGGTGGAATTCAATGACAAAGCCATCTGTGGTTGAGGCCTTACTGTAGAAGTGTTAAAATTCTGTTTTTAAAGAAATTATTTACATAGGGCATGAGTCTCAGCACTTAGGAGACAGGAGGTAGGTGGATCTCGAAGGCCAGCCTGGTCTATACAGTAACTGAGTTCTGGGGCAGCCAGAGCTATGTAGTGAGACTCAGTCTCAAAAATAAAAAAAAAAAAATTCTTATTCATCTAAGTCATCTAACTCATAAACTTACATTCATTCATATAGTTCTAAATGATCCCTTTTGTTTCTATAAAAATCAGTGCTGATGTCTACAGCAAATGATTTTAATAATTTGAGTTTGTTTTCTTCTCAGTCTAACTAAAAGTTTGACAATCTTATTGATCTTTTTAAGGAATCACTTTTCATCCTGTTTACTCTGTTTTCTTTTCCAATGCATTAGTTTTTCATCTGAACTACATTATCTCTTTCATTCTGCTCACTTTATGTTTATTTCCCCTTTTTTCAGAACATGAAAGTGCCAGACTAGGTTATTGGGATAAGATCTTGTTTCTTTTAAAATGTAGCCATTTGTGGCTGAGGAGAGGTGTACGGGGTGGGAATGGGAGGGAAGGAGGGAAGGGAAACTGATGCATTATTTAATTATTCTTTATCAATATAAAATCTGTAATCAGGTATCAGGGAATGATCAGAGAAGCTGTGGAAAAGTGACCATGACCTCCTATCTCCTCCATCCCTCCAACCAAAAAGCTGATCCTCTCTGAGATCGTTACTGCTTCTGTCTCTCTATCCGTCCTCAGTCCTCCAAAACCTCTATGGTTAATTTTGGTCAGCTAGTGGCTTGCTCCACCCTCTGATTCAAATCAAACTTTATTGTCAGAATGCAATCAAAATATCACACAACAGGAAACTCTGGTCAGATGTAAAATAAATGAATAAATTTAATTAATAAAAAATGTAGCCATCCAAACTATAAACTTCCTCTTTACCATAATAACGTTGCATCTGATACATTTAGGGATGTCTTGTCTTCATTCTACACATTTTCCAAGTGTTTTCTTGTTTCTCCTGTGATTTTCCTTCCGTTCATCTGATACCTGGCAGTGTACTGTTTCCTTCTGTTTCCAAGCCCATGAATATTAATAGATGTGGTGGTTGAAAGAGAATGGCCCCCAGTAGGATCAAATATTTGAAAGCTTGGTCTTTAGGTGGTAGGACTGTTTGGGAAGGATTTGCGGTCTGACCTGTTGGAGGTGTGTCAGCGGTGTGGGGGTGGACTTTGAGGTGTCAAAAGCCAACACCATTCCAGTTGGCTCTCTCTGCCCCATGGATGTTGCCCCAGGATGTGACCTCTCAGCTAGTGCCTCAGCATTATGTCTATCTAGCTGCTGCCATGTTTCTGGCCATGATAGTCATGGGCTAACAACCCTCTGAAACTGTCAGCAGGTCCCCAGTTAAATGCTTTCCTTTGTCCCTTGGTCACGATGTTTTGTAACTGCAATAGAAAAATATCCAAGACAATGAATTTCTCAGTTCACTTTGTCAAATACATTGAACTATCACATGCTCATTGCAATCACTACAGAGCTGCAGTTTGTTACAATTTGTCGAAATATCACACTATGAACTGACTGATGGATTTGAACACAATTTGCTTACCTTTAGTGCTTTTGTAGAGAAACTAGTGACTTATATGGGATGTACAAACACAACTCAACCTCTGAAGCCATCTTAGGTGAGGATCACAGGTCCATCCCAAAACTATCACAAAAATCTAAAGCTTTCTATCATGCCACACCTCACTAGGTAAGTTTTGTCTTCATGGAAATAAGTTCTAGGTAATTTCTGTCACAGCTAGCATCAACTACATTTTCCCAGAAAGTATTGGAAATGGACATAAAAAACGAGACTATATGTGTTCAAGGCTTTCACATAATGGATTGCTCACCTCAGCAAAAGTCACAGAATAGTTACCTGACCAGACATGTTTAACCACCTGCTTCTCTCTGCTCAACTCCTACCAACACCACAAGTCTACTGACTATAAACTAGAGGGTTTTAAAATCAGTTCAGCCACTGTGCCCCTGGACTTGTTGAAAATACCTCCCCCAACTTTTCTCTTCTGAGACATTATCAATTGTTTCCTATTGAGATTTTTTTTTTTTTTAAATTGAAGTAGGTTCAATAGATTTGGAAGTACTTAGTTGAAAAGTATATTACTTACTTTTCTCCTTGCTGTGATAAAATACCTGACCTAGAGAAAATAGCATTTATTCTGGCTTATCTTTCTGGAGGATCATTCCATTGTGGCTGGGACACATGGCAGCTGGCAGAGAAGGCTAGTAGCTAGTGACAAGACAGAGTAGTGGCATGGGAAGGGGTGGGTGTGGGTGGGTGGGGTAGTCTGTGTACAGGCATGCTCAGTGGTGGGAGGTGGGAGTCTGTGTCCAGGTGTGCTCAGGGGTGAGAGGTGGAGTATGTATCCAGGCATGCTCAGTGGTGGGAGGTGGGAGTCTGTGTACAGGTGTGCTCAGGAGTGAGAGGTGGAGTATGTATTCAGGCATGCTCAGGGGTGGGAGGTGAAGTCTTTGCATACAGGCATGCTCAGGATAATGCCCACAGGCCAGCTCCAGTGACTCACTTCCTCCAGAGAGCTCCACTTCCTCAAAGTTCCACAACCTTCCCAAACAGCACCACAAGCTGGGAAACAAGTGTTCAACAGGCAAGCCTGTGGGGAACCATTTCACATTAAACCACAAGCAATTATCCTGGCCAACTTCTTCAGACTCAGTAGTCAAAAATCTGAAAAGGGACAGAAAAGGCAACTCAGATTCATGTAACCTTACACTCTCTGTGAATATTATCTTACAATCAAACAGAAAGGTAAGATCATTTCCCTTAAAAATTAAATCCCAGTTTTATGTGAAATCTCATGTAAAATAATCTCCAATTCACACATTTTGCATTATCTGTATTACCTATAATTAAAAAAAATCATCTCAAGTCCAGTTTTTCTTCTTAAGTAGTTTAGGGAATGGAGAGATGGTTCACAGTTGGTTAGGAACAGTTGCTATACTTGAAGGGGTCCAGCTCCCAGCACCCACACACATTAGGGAACTTACAACCACCTGTAACTTCATCTCCAGGGAATCCTATACCCTCTCCTGACCTCCACAGGCACCCAAATGCGTAAGTACATGCATACATATATGCACACCCAAAGATGAATACATTAAAAAATAAATCTTTAAAAATAAAATGTGTTTGCTTAAATGGATGTTGTCAATAAATATGTTCCCATTATTGTTTGCTTTTGTTACATAATAAGAAGCTCAGAAATACCTTACATTTCTACAGTTACAGCCAGTAGGGTTAAAAATCTGTTATCCTGTTAATATCATAAAGTTCACTCTTAGTATTTGAAGATTTGTTTATGTTTAGTTTATCTGTATGCCTGAGTGTCTGCATATATGTATGTGTACCATGTGCATGCTTAGTGCCTGCAGACACTAAAAGAGGAAGTCAGATCCCCTGGAATTGGAATTACAGGTGGTTGTGAGCCACTTGATATAGGTGCTGGGAACTGAACTCAGGTCCTATGCAAGCGCAGCCAGCCAGCGTTCTTAACCACTGAGCCATTATCTCAACTCTACCTTTCCTCCATTTATATTTTATTTACACCTGTTCTATGTGGTCTCTATGTCGCTTATATTTTTCCAGAAATTTTTTTATTTTGAGACAGGATTTCTCACTATGTAGACCAGGCTGGCCTGGGACACACAGAACTCCACCATCTTCTGCCTCCTGAGTGCTGGAATTAAAGGCATGAGCCAACATGCCTGGCTCCTCAGGAGTTTTTAATCATAAAAGATACACATTGAAAATAATCCCTGTGTAGCCGGGCGGTGGTGGCGCACGCCTTTAATCCCAGCACTCGGGAGGCAGAGCCAGGCGGATCTCTGTGAGTTCGAGGCCAGCCTGGACTACCAAGTGAGTCCCAGGAAAGGCGCAAAACTACACAGAGAAACCCTGTCTCGAAAAACCAAAAAAAAAAAAAAAAAAAGAAAAGAAAATAATCCCTGTAAGATACTATGTAACAGTAAGGAGAGTTTTAAATCATAAATTTATGTTGCTTCTTGTGGAATTACAGTTTTCATTCTGCATGGCTACTGAGTTGTATAGTCTTTGAGTACAGTTAATTTAGGTATTTATGTGATTTGTATGTGTATAATTTTTATAATAAAGTTCAAAATTTTAATTAAAAAAGTCATAGATGGGAAATTATTTTTGAAATAAATACATTTTTTGTTTGTTGTTTTTCGAGATAGAGTTTCTCTGTGTAACAACCCAGGCTGTCTTGGAACTCATAGAAATAGGCCTGCCTCTGCCTCTCAGTGCTGGGATTAAAGGCTTGTGCCACCATACCTGACATAAATACCTTTCTTATTATAATTACATATGGGATTAGCAATATAGTCATAAATTTTGAATCTCTCTATAGCAATCTCATCAGAAACTTCTACTTTGCCGTAATGTATTTATTTATTGAAAGGTTAGTGAAGAATAAAATAATCAAAATTCATGAATACGTATGACTTCCTTAAGATACTACTGCTTATGTATCACCTGGGATTGTGTTTAATATATTCCTTATCAAATATTTGGCTTAGGGAAACTAACATGCTCTTAATTCCTTTCCTCCAGCCAATAAGGAAAGCATCATCCCAGTGCTGGGAGGACATCCGAGAGAATTCTGAAATAGTACCTGAGATACATATAATAAATATAGCACAGTCATTGTCATTGTCAGCAAACATAAGTATAATAAAGTTAGTTTTAAGCCCAATTGAATTTTATTCATGGCTCATAACTCTGGGCAGCTTCCAGTCTACCTAAAATAAAGTTTTATTCATTTTTTAAATTTTCTAGAAAAAGTGTTTAATGGGATTACAGTTCCAGAGGGTTAGAGTCCATGAGCATCATGGCAGGGAGCATGGTACTGGAACAGTAGCTGAAAGCTTACATCTGGTCCATAAGCACTAAGGGGGAGGAGAGAGAGAGAGAGAGAGAGAGAGAGAGAGAGAGAGAGAGAGAGAGAGAGAGAGAGAGAGAACTTATATGGTATAGGCCTTTTGAAACATCAAAACCTGGCACCCACCAACACACATCCTTCAACAAGGACACATCTTTTATCCTTCCCAAGTAGTTCCACCAACTGAAAACTAAGTGTTCAAATATAGGAGCCTACCCTAAGAACCACATTCCATTCCCTGGCCTCTATAAGCATGTAACTATAATGCAAAATGAATTTTGCCCAACTTTAAAACTCCCCATATTCTTTCAGTCTCAGCAGTTTAAAAGTGCAAAGTTTGTTCAGGGACCCAAAGTCTGTTCAGGGACCCAGTCTCTTAACTGTAACCCCATATAAAACCAAAGACCAATTACATACTTCCAACACACTGTGGCACAGAATACACATTACCATATGAAAAAGAGGAAAAGGAGCGCAGTGAGGAGACACTGGGCCAAAGCAAGGCTGAAACAAAGCAGGAAACCCTCTCAACCTTAACTTCCATGCCTGCTGTGAAAGGGCTTAGATAGCTCTGCACTCCCAGAGTTAATGGCTGAAACACAAACTCCCCTGTGCAGGGTCCACCCCCTGTGTGCAGCACTCCTGGGCAGCTATCCCTCAGCTCTGGCATGCCTAACATCTTAGAGTCTCTGGCACACATCCAAGCTCCACTTTCATGGCCGCAGGAAATGGCTTCTCAGGGCTGTAGCTGGAGGGCTTCTCTCCAGGTTCCCCAAGCCCCGCAGCCCCACAATCCATTTATAAAATAATCACTTAGACGCTTATATCACTTATAAACTGTATGGCCGTGGCAGGCTTCTTGCTAACTGCTCTTTTATCTTAAATTAACCCATTTCTATAAATCTATACCTTGCCACGTGGCTGGTGGCTTCCCGGCGTCTTTACATGCTCTTCTCCTGGCGGTGGCTGCAGTCTCTCTCTCTCCCAGCCTTCCGCTTCCCAGAATTCTCCTCTCTCCTTGTCCCACCTACCTCCTGCCTGGTCATTGGCCATCAGTGTTTTATTTACATAGAGTGATATCCACAGCACAGGGCCTTCAATGCAGGGCCTCCTCATCCACACACCAGGGCTCAGCAGCTACCTTTAAGCCTGGATGAAGGTTTCCGAAGCCCTTTGTTTGTTTGTGTGCCCTTCCTGACGCTAAAGCCAGAACCAGGCTGCCAGTGCTGTCAAGTTCTGCTGTGCCCCTGGGACGGCACCCGACCCCTTCCTTCAATTACTTTGTAGAAGCTTTGATTTGTTGCTGCTTTCTGGGGACAGATAATTCCTTAGGCCTTTTCATTTTACAAGTTGCAGAATTAACTGGATGGGGACCGACCCTGAGGGCAACACTCTCTTTATTCCATTTCTGCTCATCTCTTTCAGCACAAGCCTTAGTTCTAACGTTAAATGTCCCAGTTCTCTTTCTCTCCTCAAACTATACATTTTATATCTTTCTGCTCCATTTGTTCTTTTTTCCTGTAGACCAGCATAAGAGTGATCACTAATAACCACATGCCACAGTCAATCCTAGGATATCTTGGAATCTCCTCTACCAAAGAAATGAGTCCAGAGCTCTTCAGTTTAGCTTCAGGCAGATTCTTGGGACAAGGGCAGATAGCTGCCACATTCCTTGCCAAACTGTCACAAGAATGGTCTTTAGCCCAGTTTGCAAATATTGTTTCCCTCTGAAACCCCTTGAGCTGGGGCTCCATGGTCCACATTGCTCTTGGCAATATTGTCTTCCAAGATCCTACTAGATGTTCCATTAAGCCCTAATTACCAAAGTCTTCTCCTTGCTCTGAAACCTATTGGACCCACTGAGGTTTCCTAGTGGCTTTATGAAGCAAGATTGCATAAGAGAATATTGGACCACGGGCCTGAATAACAGGTGTTTGGAAGGGTCTACACTTGGCTGTATCTAGCAAAGGGGAGGTCTTTTGTCCCTCCCCTAGGCATTGTTATAAAAAGCCCTTTTGAATAAAGTTCTAGGCTGGTGGGTTTTGACCCAGGCCCTCACGAGTCTATCCTGTGTTTTCTGTCTTTCCTTTCCTCGTCTAGGTTATCTTTTTCATCTAATATTTCTCACTTCTCCCTACTCAAGAGTACCTGGGTCGTAAAAGTGGGGGCTGGTCCGTCACAGAAACCATGCATGATCAGGCCTGTCACAGCAAGACCAGCACTCTCTGATACTACCTCTGCTTTAGTTACTGGGAAGAGACACCATGGCAAGGGCAACTTACAGAAGAAAGAGTTTAATGGGCTTACAGTCCCAGAGGATGAGTCCATGACCATCATGGTGGGTAGCATAGCAACAGGCAGGTGGTCATGATGCTGGAGCAGTAGCTAAGAGCTGACATCTGATCCATTGACAGGAGGCATGAGGCAGAGAGAGAAGTATGGTTTAAAAAGGGCCACACCCACAAAAAGATCTCTAATGCTATTTGTTCTAGTCTGTAACATGAAAACCCTTTAAAAAGGCACTTCAACTGATGTCCGCACATTTTCCTAGTTCCTGTTTTAGGACTGCTGCCCCAGGACCCAGGCACATGGACCCAGCCCACGTGTCTGACTGGTCTACACCAGTGAAAGGAAAACATGATCCAATGGTAAAGACTAAAGTTACAGCCGCGCCGCTCAGTGCCATTTGCCGTGGTTGCTCTTACATGTCGAGCCTGAGCCCATTTCTCTGGGAGGTGGGGCTGATGTACTGGGGGACCAGAGGGGGGGTGTGTGCACTTCACAATGGACATTCTGTCATGGAATGAGGCTGGTCTGTGACATAACTGCCACAGCAGACCTAGCCAAGCTCAGTCACTAAGTGCCATTAGTAAAGGAAGGGCTTTGCAGAGTTCTGGGAAGATGAGAAGGAAGCACCCGAGAATTTTGGGAAGTCTACGCAATCCTCTCCCCCATGAGGCTTACCACCAGCCCTCTAGTTATCCAACCAGCATTCACCTCATCCCTTCTCAGCCACCCACTCCTCGGCCTATTTTTCAGTCCAATCCTCTGTCTGTTTTCTACCCTACCTCTTTCCCTGCCCTGAAGAACACTTCCTACTTCCCCACCTTAATCATGGCTATGCCCAGCTCCTCCTGTGTAGACAAACTTTTCTCTAAGCGCTCTGCTCTCTTTGAACCCTCTTCCTGTTTGTCTACCCTCATGACCACCTCTCCGAAAAGAACATCACCGGATAGTTGCCTAGTCTCTCTTTCCTATCAAGAAGCTGGCTCCCCACAGCCAGACTGGGTAAGTCTACAACCTCAGACAAGGAATCCTTGCAGATGGTTCACTTCAGAGATGCCAAGATTGTTTTCCTAGCAGCCCATCATGTGAGCACAGGGAAAGCAATGTAGTCAGCTGATGGTCTGGATCTCATCTCCTGATTTTTGTATTGGCCTCTCCTCTCACTGAATCCGGTCGTAACTGAGAAACGGCCCAAAGGGTTTAGAGAAATCAGAATCCCAAGAAAGGTTTTCCATAGTCATCAGAAAGCCTTCTTTGGAGAGATCCACACATGATTTCTGAATGTCTTTCCGCAAATCCTTCAGGAATTGAAGAATTCTTCAGCTACAGAGCCTGGAATGGGAGGAAACAGATGGGACCCCACAGCCTTGGTAAGCATGGCTTAGTGAGCACGAGGAAGCCTGGCAGTGTCGCAGGGGACAGCCAAGAGGAGCAGGAGCCAGCCTGGCCTGAGTCTGACTGAGTTCTGGGTTCAGCTGAGGATTAGGCTCCATTGGGAGGAGAATCTTCAGCCATTTCATGACTCAGGTTCCTTGCCATGAAGTGGAAATGCTGTGGAGCAAGTTCTTTTCCTAGTGGTTAATGATGTAGTGACAAATGCTATCAATTGTGTGAGGACACCAGTAAAAGTTTAAAATACTTCACAAGAGAGAAAAGGAAAAGCCAGGCAATGAAGGAGCAAGGTATTCAATTAGAGCACTTCAAACACACACAGGCACACATGTTGCAGAGAAAAGCGTTACTGTCCAATGAGTTAATTATGCAACTCTCCAGTCGAATGAACATATTGTAGTGGTAAAGTATTGTGTTGTCTCAAGAGGAGGATTGTGCTCCGAGAGTATGAATATCTGGATGGTAAATCCAGGGCAATCAGCAAGAAGTTTACAAAGGAGGTATAACTGACGGGGGAGAAGAAAATGCTTCCCATAAAACACTTGTGCAAATCTGGGGAACAGCCTGTGCTGAGAGGAGAGCAACACAGTACAGGGACGACAGACAGCAGACAGTTCCAGAGGCAGCAGATAATGATGCAAAAACTATATGGCATATTGCGTCCACAGTTAAATGACTGAAATGGTATCCCTGAACAAGACAAGACCCACCAACTTCTTGTCTATGAGAAAACTGGTTTGAATAAGGACACATTTGTGTTAAAAATCAAAGGCTGGGGTGGCTTCTGAGCAGACCCCCCCTCCTGTCATGGTCTGCAGATTCCTCCTGCTTGATAAACCGGAAGAATCATCTCTTTTCCAATTGCCCGAGTCTCCCCAGGGCTGTAAATGGTATGCGAGGCCTCTGGAAGATGCCTTCATGCAGCACTGACTCTTTTCCTGATTCAGGGACGCTCCCCCAGGTCCCAACAAGTTTCCTCTGTCCCCTGCTTTACCATCTGAAGGGAGATGCCTGTTATCCCAAGCACACACGAAAGTTACTAAAGCTCCGTTTCTTTTATTTGCCACTTGCCCTGATCACTCTTAGACTAGACAGGGGAGCCTCTTGCCTGGTTGGTCAGGTGGATGCACAGGACGAAGAGGGAGGCAATGGTGGTGCTTCACAGTGTCTGTCAGGCACCACGGGACATGAGGTGACCTGGAAGGTGACTGCCACAGCAGGTCTGGCCCAGGCAAGGTCCCTCTCTGCTTTTACTGGAGAGGTTTGGAGAGTCTTCCGGAAAGATGACAAAGTGACTTCCTGGCATTTTATATATTAAAGCTCATTTCCCACTCCTTTCTCCTTGTTCTTGTCCGCCGTCCTGTCCTGCCGGCTCTGTAGCCTTCAGCCTGTCCCCAGCCAACCCCTCCTTTCTGTTCTCTGTGCCACCCTCCCACTCTGATACACAGCCCCCCACTTCCCATCATCCCACCTTATCTCTACGCCTGGCTCTTCCTCTTTCCAGTCTTTTCTCTGAGAACCCTGTTCACCTTTGTTTCCTTCATCAGTGGACCCAACTTTCCCTAACATTTCAGTTCAATAGTTCCTTATTCTCTTATCCCCAGCACAAAGCCAGCCACCCTCCACCAGACTGGATGAGTCCGTCTTCCTCCATGGGAGGGGTTACCCGCCATACCTGAGGTTCAGCAGTGTCAAGGCTGTACCTTCCAAACAGACTGGGTGGCGGGAGGTGGGGAGGCTGACATAGCCAGCATGCCTTTCAGAGCATCACTGTATCCATTTCCTCACTGGCTTCCCCTGCCCCCTATCTGACCATACCTGAAATGTATCTCAGAGATATGAGTGAAACCAGTGCCCTGAAGATTTTACTGCCAACTGTCACGCTAACGGTCTAGCTTTTACCTGATACTCTGAGGGACCTACAAGTGGCCATGGATCCCGTTCACTGTTTCCTCAGGCACCAGTGGAGCAGCACCCAGAAACACAGACTGGAGGCCATGAAGTGGAAGAGACTCAAGCCCTGGCTAAGCCTGACGCCTTCACTCCGTACGTACAGCAGTGGAGATGCCGTCTGAAAAGACAGGGCGGAGGTCCAGGCCTGCTGGGGTTTCAATCTGGACTCAGTTTACCACTTGGTTTGGCTGGGGACCACTGTGATGACACAGTAATCTTGTTATAACTGGAGACTTGACTGTGGTCTGGGGCTGGTTAGGAGGGGCAAATAAGTAGCCTCGATGATTTCTCTGTGGTGCCTGTCACCCTGAAAGGCCTCAAGAAATGGAGGAGTCAACTTGTGGATTTGGGTTTGCATGACTAACATTGGCTTATAGAGAGTTGGAAACCTAAAAAAAGTCAGGTCTATCGGAAAAATACCTCAGGATAGCCTAAGTTCTCGTTGGTCAAGAACACAATTTCTATCAAATAACAGTTTTGGCATGGAGAAAGGAGAGGGTAAGATAAAAACTTACCCCCATTGGCAAGTCAGGAAACTCAGACCCTCACACTACTTCTGCCTTCATAGATTATATCCTGGTGTGCATGGGCAGACACTAGGGTGTGGAAGGGATGCAACTTGAATCTGCCAGGCCATTTCATAACAACTTCAAGATAAGAAGCACAGGTGTGAGCTGGGGGTGGTGGCGCATGCCTTTAATCCCAGCACTCGGGAGGCAGAGGCAGGTGGATCTTTGTGAGTTCCAGGTCAGCCTGGTCTATAAAGCAAGTTCCAGGACAGACAGAGCTACACAGAGAAACCCTGCCACTTCTGCACATTTCAGATCAGAGGCTGCACTTGTCCAAGCTACAGATGCTCAACAAGTTCCACATACTTGTTCATCATTATAAAACTGGAGACAATGCTCCTCTATTGGCACTATTGGCAAACACAATACCCCAACGAATATTAGATCCAGGGGTTCCAGATCTTTAAGAAGTAATTAATTTGGAGTTCCAGAACAATGTGGCTGTGGCTGGAAGAGACTCGACTGTCTCCCATGTAGGGTTCTTTGCCCTGGAGGGTCTTACATTCTTTAATATAGGGGAAGGGAAAGTCATACCCAATGGGAAAGTTTGCCCCATGTCAACTTGTAACATCTGTTGAATTTTTGTCTTTTACATTAATTGCATAGTATAGATTCTCTAAAATTCATTGAGGTTTTCTTCTTTTATTCATTTCTTGGTGAGACTTCAACAGACTCATTCTTTCATTAAATATGCATTAAGATTGCATCCTTCCTGTAAGCGGGGTGCATCCCCAGGATCTAGCGAGGCAAGCAAGCAGAAAGAATAGCTAGTTCCAGTCTCTTCCACGTTACTAGGGAAAACCAATGTGATCAGGTTTGTCACGGCACTGGCCCTTCACATCAGTCCCTGCCCTAGGTTCATTCTGTCGCTGGATAAAATTCCCTGAGGAAAAGCAGCTGAGCGAGAAGGGTTTTACTCGGTTTTTCAAGTCTGTTACAGTCCATCATTGTGGGGAAGTCAAGATGGGAATCTGAAGCAAGCTAGTCAGTCATATCCATAGTCAGGAGCAGAGAGACCATTCACTGTGGCATGGGACTCTAATAACAGTCATGTCCCCACAGGAGAATTATTCTCCCTCTCTCCTCCAGCAGCCATCAACAGCCAATAGCTCTTTCACTGACGGTGGGGCAAAGGGGCCCTCCACACACCCAGGCTGAATTTTGACTGCCTTGATCTTGTAAGGCTGTGTGTAGGAACCATAACAGCTATAAGTTAATGTGTGCAGTAACCAAGTCATGCTCAGCAGCTGGCACTTCACAGCTCTCCTCCCCATCCAATGGCCCTCACGTTCTTTCTGTACTCTCTTTCATGATGCTCCTTGTTCCCTGGAGATAGGGAAATCTATTATAGATGACCCCACATGAGTTACTCATACGTGGCATTTTGACCAGTTATGAGTGTGTCTGCATTAACCATTACCAATTAATTGCAAAGGGAAGTAACCATATACTACCTTCCCTCAAATCTCATTAAGAGCAAGGGCCAAGCAATAGTCCCGGCCCCCAGGTCACTTTACTCGGTGGCCATTGCCTCACTTGCAGTGTTTTCTGCCTTGTTCCACGGTTTTGCTTTCAATGTCTCCCTGCTGCTTTTGCGATCTATAATGTACATTCATTCAACTCCTTGGCTGAGAACATGGAAACATCCCACCCTGGACACTGATCACCAGTAATACCAGAATCCTAACAAGACCGATGCACCAACCACCTCTTCAAACCACTTCTCCCTGAGAGTTCTCTAACTATGCTCTCTTTTGAAGCTGGCTAGCTCTCTATGTGGAAGGTAGAGATACTCGACTATACACAGCACATTCTCTTTGAACTTCATTACACGTCTGATGTCATGTGATAGCTCCATTGTGGAAACATTCAGTACGCAAAGGAAATTCAGAGGCACAGTTTAAACCAGGTCCAAATCATTGCCATCCAGACTGTCCCGGATCCCTATGAGCTCCTGTCTGACCCTGCTTCCTTCTCTCCAGGGAACCCTGCAGTGAGGGGAACCCGGAAGTTCCCAAGTAACTCCAGGACCCCAACATGATGTTACTGTCTACAAAGCTAAAGTCTAACACCCGGGACAAGATGATCATCAGAAGCCGCATGCTTCCGTGTGGCCATCCCATGTATAAAATAAAATAAATGTTTCACTTGCAAATAAATTATTAGTAACAGAATCAATAATTTTAGACTACAGATTTCTAAACAAGAGGGAGTGTTATTTTTTTTTTATTTTTTATTTTTTTTTACTGATAATGGGTCAGTACTGAAGGAAGAAAACATAACCTTTTATTTGTATTGAAAGAATATAGTGTGTCAAATTTTTTGAGGAAAAAACTATGAAAAAAAAAGTAGAAATAAGAAGAAACTGCTATTTTCACTGGACATTTCAACTTCCCTTCAGAAGTGGAATGAAGGAGAGGATGAAAACCAGCAAGGACAGAGCTCCACCTGATCGTTGACTTCCTGTGTCAGCAGCAGGTCATACATTCTTCTCCAGGTCATGATAGACCACAGTCAAGGTCAAAGCACATCTTATAAACTGAGAAAATTATGGTCTCATTATCCCTTGCTCATATAATCCCTCCTCCCTCTTGCCGATTGGATTCCTGGAGCTCCACTTGGGGTTTGGCCGTGGATCTCTGCATCTGCTTCCATCAGTCCATGAGAATTCTATCATGACAGGGTGTTCGGCCATCTGTTCACCAGAGTAGGTCAGCTCAGGCACTCTCTTGACCATTGCCAGTAGTCTATAGTGGAGGTATTTTTGTGGATTTCTGGGGACCTCTCTAGCACTCTGCTTCTTCCTATTCCCATAGTGTCTTCATTTATCATGGTATCTCTTTCCTTGTTCTCCCACTCTGTTCCTGATCCAGCTGGGACCTCCCACTCCCCTAAGCTTGCTTCCCCCCCCTTCGACCTTTGCCCTCCATTACCCCCTCTCATGTCCTGTTTGCTGATGTAGATCGCATTCATTTCTCTGTTGCTGGGTGATCCCTGTCTTTCTTAGGGTCCTCTAATAGATGGGATGACAAACTAGAAGTGTGGGTATCTAGAATAGGAGGAAAGTAGTGGCCTCCACCAAGAAAGGGAGTTGGCAACTTTAATCCAGATATTTTGATTCCTCCTGAAGGAGTCCACGTGGAGACAATGTGGCAATGGTTGGAGTGATAGCTGCAAGTTTTATTGGGTTCCTAGATTAAAAGGAGCTGCCAGAAAAGGTGAGCTTCCTTTCATAGAAGCTCGAAAATTGGATCAGGTCTTCCTTGGAATTGTTGGGATAAGAAGGACAAAAGTTGCTGACTTGCAGGGACAGATTTCTTGTCTGAGGTCATTGTGGCCCACCAGTCATGGGCGTGGTGTTTGCAGAGGGCTGAAGAGGAGCTTAGGCAGCTGCAGAGGTCTTGAGGTCAGAGCAGACTGTGTGAGAAGGAAATGACTATCTGGTACATTAACCATTGTTCTGATTTTCACCCTTTTTATGAAATTGCATGTTGCTAGCCTCTGGGTCAAGTGCTCAGAAGATTGTATAATCATTAATAATAAAAATAGATTATGCTTTCTTTGGTGATAAGTCTGGGATAGTTCCTGTGTTTAGTTAAAGATGATGAAGAATATATTGGTGATTTTCTAAGAATAACCTTTGGAATCATGAGAATATTTCGTATTGGGTGATTTCCCCTTTTCTTTTGTTTCCCCTTTACTTATGATAATAAAAGACTGAGGTTACCAGGGCAAAAGCAGAAGCTAAAGAAGCTGTAGGGAAAAAGCTACTTAGCAACTGCAGAAGCCCGAAGTGACCTGTCAGCTTGCAAGGGAAAAAAAAATGAGAAAAATAGAAATCAAAGTTTCATCTCTCAAACCCTAGGAGGTAAATCTAGAAACTGGCACCAAGACATTAATACAAATTTTCTAGGTACAGAGATGAAATCATATACTTTTATATAAAGTAATAGTGAATAAAGAATTCTTAGGAATTGTAAAATATTTTTAAATAAAGGGGTTTTAAAACAAAGTTTGTGTGACTCTGTGTGAAGCATAATAATTGCATAGAGGAAAATTAACATCATATAACATTGACAAAAGGAAAACAGTTATGCTTTTATATTAAAATACAGATGCTACAAAATGAATTAAATTGAAAGTAAACACAAGGAAAACAAATGAGATAGAAAAATATACTCAGGCTGATTAGGTGAAAAGATCAATCACATCAAGTTTCTAGCTAATCTAAGAAAAAAATAGAAAAACATGGATATTAAAAGTAAAAAACTTGCCTAACTCTGAACTAACATACATTAAATATAAAAACAAGCTAATCCTGAAAAGACACAATTAGGAAAAAAAGTTATATATGCACATTGTTGCATATATCAATGTGCATATATCAAATCAATTATTGGGGTTCAGGATGTAACCCAGTGCCACAGCACTTGCCCAACATGTGACTGCACAGGTGTGCCCAGAGAGTAACCTAATCTAGATGTTCCCTCACAGGCTTGAGTAGAATTTAACCTAATCTAGATAGTGCCACATACATTCTTCTGGAGGCTTCGTATCATTTGGGATTCTAGATCCTGTCAACTCGGCAATACAAACTATCACTGGTAACTTCCAACCATCATATAAGAAATGAAGGGAACTTTTCATGGGCCAATGAGCAGATAACACATGGACTAGGCAAACTCTCTGAGACCAAAGAAGCTACATGAAATTTCTGATATTTGAGGAAGAATTAGCAGGGGAAAAAATCAAAACAGAATAGCAAAGAACAGTCAGGAAACTAGAAAACACCTATTGTATGTGTAGTAGAATGCCAGAAAATGGAGGAACGAGCATAATACTTGAGGCAATTGTAGTGGGTAGCTGTTCCAGCTTTGACCTGGAAGTACTACCCCTAGTGTGGCTTCTGGTAACTGCCACACCTACCTATGACCTGCCCAGGGGCAGGGCTGAGACGGGAGCCCTTAAGACCCAAGATCCGGATGTGATGGCCCTCTTGATTCCTGGTGGTCCTGGATGCTGGATGGTAGACCGAGCAGAGTTCTCCAGAGAACCCTGCTGCACTGCACTTCACCTCTCCTGGATCCTATAACTAACCCCTTTACTGGCTGTAAGTTACCCCCAAATAAACCTCCTTAACTATGTGGAGTTGCCTTGTTCATCCCCACAATAGGCAACAGTGGGTAAGAATTTCTTCTAAACTAAGGTAGGTCCAGAGACAACATCGCCATGAAAGTCAGAGGGTTGTAGGGCAGGTAAACACCAGAAAATTCTACCTATAAAATGATAAATGATCAAATGATACCCACTGCCTCATATAAAATTCATAAAGATGATTAAGAAAATACTTAAAAGAAGATTAGGGTCAGGGTCACATGACCTGCAAGTGAGCGAGAGAGTCAGCCTCTGGATCTATGGGGACAGCTCAGTGGCAAAGTGCTTGATTCCCAAACACGAGCAGTGGAGCTCAGTTCTCAACTCCGATGGACACAGCTGGGCACGTGCAGCGCTGTGCACCTGCAACCCCAGCACTGGGCAGACGCAACACAACACAACACCCTGGGGTCACCTGAAGCCAGACTAGCTAAAAGTGCTGAGTTACAGGTTCAGTGAGAGACTCTGTCTCCAGTCTCAATACCCACAGTCACAGGCAAGTGCACCAACACCAACACACACACACACACACACACACACACACACACACACACACACCCCAAAAGGAATTATATGTAATTTTATACAAAATACCTAAGAGCTGGGGGGAGGGGAGCTGTGCTAGTTAGGGTTTCTATTGCTGTGCAGAGACACCATGGCCACAGCAACTCTCATAAAGGAAAACATTTAATTGAGGCTGGCTTACAGTTTCAGAGGTTTAGTCCATTATCATCATGGCAAGAGGCATGGAGGAGTGCATGCAGACAACGTGCTAGAGAATGAGCGGAGAATTCTACATCTGTTTTTTTTTTTTTTTCTTCGAGACAGGGTTTCTCTGTGTAGCTTTGCGCCTTTCCTGGAACTCGCTTTGGAGACCAGGCTGGCCTCGAACTCACAGAGATCCGCCTGCCTCTGCCTCCTGAGTGCTGGGATCAAAGGCGTGCGCCACCACCGCCCGGCGAGTTCTACACCTTATAGTGCCACTCCCTATGTACCAAGCACTTAAACACATGAGTCTATGTGGGCCATACCTATTCCCACTACCACAGGAGTGAATATGATCAAAACTTTTTGAACAAAACTACCAAAGAACTAATAAGATTTTTAATCTTAAAAATATAACATAAAAATTTAATCCAATAAATGAGTGAATACAATTTAAAACATTACTGCTGATTCATCTCACCAAAAGCAACCCCTCCAAATACGAGCAAGAACATCTTGTCTCTTCATGTCCATGTAGGCAGCAATGTAAGCAAATGTAAATATAAATGAGCATGTGAGTGTTTGTGGATAAGATAAATGACATGAGAATGGAAGGAGGGGAATTAAGGATATTTTCAAATAGAGGGAATTATAACACATGAATTTGAGCAGGGGACATGTGTGTGTTTCTGAATTTCACAGAGAAATTCATTCAACTGTAGGCCTAATATGAGAAGAATTAAAATAAAAATCACAGATAATATTTCACTATTACATGTACTACACATAAAGTAGTGCAATGTGATGAATTAGTCTGAAATGTGTATTTTAAATATGAGAATTCAAAAACATCTTTTAAACAAGCCCATGTATGCAGAATGTAGACTATATGTTCTAGCATGGGCAAAAATGGATTCCAATAAATATTCACTAGTAAGGGAGGCACAAAATATGGGGCTGAGAGAAATGGGAACAAGAAATATGAGAGGAAGAGAAACATGTAAGAGGCTGGATAGGTATCAGTTCAACTAGGAAGTTGCCTTAAATCCAATGCTTTACATTTTTTTTTAATGGTTTGAGAATTTCATACAAACCTATAATGTGTTTTGATAAAATCTACTCCCTAATCCACTGCTCCCTAGCCCCTCCCATATCTGCCCACACTATCACTTCCCTCCCAACTTCACACACTCTCACTTTACAAAAGTGAGTATGCCCTCCCCATGCATACTGGAATTTTTGACTGGCTTGATCTTGAGCAGGTCTTGTGTGCAGTGAGTTCGTGTGTGTGAAAGCTCTGTCATGCCCAGTAAATACCATTTTATTGCAGATTCCTGTTACTTCCGGCTCCTACAATCTTTCTGGCCCCTATTCCATGATGGTACCTGAGCTTAAGAAAGAGGATATGATATAGATATCCCTTTTAGGTCTGAGTAGTTCATGGTCTCTTATTCTTTGCATACCGTGAAGTTGTGCATTTCTAAAACAATCACCATCTTCTTTGATGAAGGCTGAAAGATGCACTGGTCAAGGGTGAGACTTCAAATTCAATGTTTTAAAATAATTAAAGAGGATGAGTAGGAAAGGGTAGAAAAATTAATTTTGATGATATGTCTGAAAATTACAGTTTAAATGTGATCACATATATGTATTTGAAATAAAATGACTTTGCATGTGGATAGGAAGAATTAAAGTTGTAAAAATGGCTATCTTATCAAAAGCAAGCTACAGATTCAATGCAATCCAAATCAAATCCAACACCATTTCTCACAGACATAGAAAAAATGATCCATCAATTTACAGGGAGGCACACACACACACACAAATCAAGGATGGCCAAACAATCCTGAACAAAAAGAGTAATGAAGGGATATCATCATACCTGATTTCAGATTATACTACCAAGCCATCATAATAAAAACAGCATGATATTGGCACAAAACAGACATAGATCAATGGATTAGGAATAAGAACCCAGATATGAGGCCATGTAACTACATTTATCGGATTTTGACAAAGATGCTGAAAACACACAATGAAGAAAGCATGGTGTTTTCAACAAACGGTCCAGGGGACACTGGATTTCCGCATGCAGAACAGTGAAATGAGTGAGACCCTTGCCTTTCACCCTGCACAAAACTCAACGCCATTTGGACCAAGGATCTCACCTAAGACCTGCTACCCTGAGACTGCCAGAGGGAAAAGCAGGGTGCTCTTCCACTTACGGGAACAGGTAAGGACTTTCCGATTAGGACAAAGCACAGACAGTGAGGCCAACAGTGGATAAACAGCAGAGCAGCAAAAGGAACAATGAGGGGACCGGCAGTCCTCACAACGGGAGAAAATCTTTGCCAGCTGTGCATCTGACAGAGGACTGCTGTCTAGAATATACAGGCATCTCCCTTCAGTCAGAACGGCCATCACCAGGAATACGAGTGTCAACCAATCCTGGCATGGGTGTGAGGAGAAGAGTTACACTGAGTACAAACTAGTTCAGCCACTTTAGAAATCAGTCTGGAGGGTTCTCAAAAAACTAGATAGAGAACTGCCACAAGATGCACTCTTGGGAATATATCCAAAGGACTCTCTAGCCTACTTCAGAGACACTTGCACCGTTCATTGCCATTGTTAGCAATAGTGAGGAAGTGGGATCAATCTAGATGGCCGTCAACAGATGTGTGGATAAGAAAAATGTTGCCGGGTGATGGTGGCACATGCCATTAATCCCAGCACTTGGGAGGCAGGGCCAGGTGAGTTCAGGTCAGCCTGGTCTATAGAGTGAGATCCAGGAAAGGCACCAAAAGAACACAGAGAAACCCTGTCTCGAAAAAACAAAAAAACAAAAAACAAAAAAGAAAGCGAAATGTCATACATACATACAATGGACTATTACCCAATTGTAAAGGGAAAATGAAATCATGAAAATTACAGGTAAATGTCAGAACTGGAAAAACATTGCAACTTAGGCCTAGAAAGAAACGTGTTCTCCCTCACTTTCAAATCTTTTGTGTTTTTAAGTTCAAGCACAGAGCCAGAAAGCTGGAAAGATATGACAGGGGAGAAAGGGGAACAGATTATAAGGCAAATGAAAGCAGAAAGGTGGAACACTGGGTGTGAAAAGGTTCATGAGGAGGGTCAGGAGGATGGAGGAAATCAAGGGATAGAAAGGAGGACTAACCCAAAGGAAGGTGTATGAAAGCCATCTGGAAGCCTACTTCTCACAACCCAATTGAAAATATCCTGGAGAGACGATATTAAAGGGGGGGGGGGGCCCGGCGCGCACTCGCGCACGCGCGCGGGGAGGGGGGGAACAATAGTTAACAGACTAAGCAGGGTTGAGGGTGGGGAGAAGCGGCAGGAGTAGTGGGTAGGTTCACCAGAACTAAGGTTACCTGTAAAGGCCTGATGGGTACCAACTAGTTAGTCAGTTAATTTCATAATATCCTTTAAAAGAGTTTGTGTGGAAAACAATGCTTCTAGAATAAATAGCTTATTAAAATTGCAGTACAGAACATGGGATACCATCCTGTGAGTTATTAGTCAGAGAGGCCAGGTCTCCAAAACAACACAGGCCGTGGTCACTTTTCTCAGTTAACTACCACAACTCCAGGGTAAGACCCTATTGCTGAAGACACCACAGACTTTGGCTACAGGATATACAGAAATCGGCCTCAGATCCACCAGGACTCCTCTTTCTTGCTGGCTAGATTTCATAGTGCCAAAAGGTTGCCATGGAGACTGCCTGGGAAGCAATGGACTCATGCAGTGCTGGACCTCACGTGTCAAAATACTGATCTGTAGGCAAAATCCCCTCATTAATGCAATAGTGGCGATGACTATTTTGAGACAACTAACTTCTTTCTGATTTGAAGACTGATTGACAGGAGGGACATTTCATACCTGGTACTGCAATCCTGATTAGAAGCCCATGGCTACCAAGGCCCTAGGCCCTGGGTAGAAACTGCTAATGTTCTTTTGCCAAGAGGTGGTGCTGTGAAACTTCTCTGTAAATATTATTTTTATGCCTATAAACTTGGTCTGTTCTCAACTCTGGTCAGAGAACTTCTCTTCCCTCTGGGAAGCAGTCAATGCAGAGATGCATAACAAGTAAAAACTTAACCTGAACCCTAAATTGGACAGCTCTATCAACACTGCCTCCACCCACCACGGCTCAGGGAGCATCCAGCAAGACAGCGGAGAAAGAATGCAAGAGTTGGACAGTGGAGGAGAGCTGTGCGATGCTGTTTTCCAGATTACCTGCATAAGATCTGTACAAGGATAAACCAGCTAAATGGGAAGAGGAGGGACTTCTCAGGTCTCACCCCTTCCTGAGGAGCTATTGGCAGGTAATAACTGCTGGAGAGCCAATCATTCTTTTTTGAGGGTGTGGCCACTGGGGGATTTCCCATGCTCCACAGATGACACCATACCCATGCTCATATTGGCAGCACCAATTGGACTTAGTGGGTTATTAAAAAAACAAAACAAAAAAGAACATCCGAAGTTGAGAGGGGGATGTGTTGGAGGGGACATTGGGAAAGTTGGAGGGGAGAATATTGGGTAGATAAGATCTTATTTTATTGTATGCATGCATGACATTCTTAAGAATAAAGAAAATTTATCAATTGAAAAAGGAGAAAAAGAGAAATAAAAGAAGCAAGTAGAACGACATTCTTCAGAGAAATGGAAAAAAATTTCTAAATTTCATATGGAGGACAAAAGGCCTCAGATAGCTACAGCAATCCTGGAGGAAAATAACAATGTTGGAGGGATTACCACACCAGATTTCCAGTTATATTCTAAGAGGCCTTGAGACCTTAACACAACTGAAGCCTTGTTGGAGGCATCATTCTCATCTTAGAACCCAACATATAGGCACCAACATCTGCCAAAATGGAAAGAAAGACTTAATCCATCCAAGACCTAGCCCATGTTTCCAGGATCTGGAAAAGTCTTTAAATACACCAGTCTTGTCTTTTCACTTCCGTAGTTTTGCTTCTTGCCAACTGTTCTTGCTCACCTTAGTGTACCAACCAGGATGTGGTTTTTTTGTGCATAAAAGGCAAATAATGGTGAGGCCCGGGGCTGCATGATTTGGGTGACTTCCCCATGCAGTCACCAGCTGGCAGTACAGACTTTCTATTTGGTTTTAAGAGTGTAAGTGTTCTCTAGTGGAATTACCACACAATATTACAAAGCCATAGTAATAAAACTGGTATTGGCACAAAATAAACATGCAAAGAACCATGTAACAGAACAAAAGTCCCAATCTTAAGCATGTCTAATTACAGCCATCAACATGACAAAAACACACATTGGGGGAAATACAGCATCTCCAGCAAATGGTGCTGGGAAAACTGGATGTCTACATGTAGAAGAATGAAATTAGACCCACATAGATCACCCTGCATAAAAATCAACTCCAAACAGATCAAAGACCTCAACATGGAACCTGTAACCATGAAGAAAGCATAGGAAGTGCCCTACGTGGTATAGGAATAGAAAAGGACTTGCTGAAGAGTGCCCCCTTTGTTTGGAAATTAGTTCCAACAATTGACAGATGAGATGTCATAAAGCTAAAAAGCTTCTCTACAGCAAAGGAAACAATGTAAATGCAAATAAATATGAAATCTTCAGGTAGTGGATGGAACTGAAAAAGATTGTACTGAGTGAGGTAAGCTAGACTTAGAGAGACAAACAATGCATGTACTCCCTTATTTGTGGATCCTAGCTTCAAATCTCTAGGTTTAAGTCAACAGCTTGGGAAAATCACAGAAGAGAAGAAAGTAGAAACCGACTACTTTTAGGGAGAGGGAGATCTAGACATGGAGACAGAAAGATACAGGTGCAGTGAAGGGGGAAAGGGAAAAAATGCACATGAGTGCTTCACTGAGAGTGGAAGGAGAGAGAGAGGGAGAGAAAGAGAGAGAGAGAGAGAGAGAGAGAGAGAGAGAGAGAGAGAGAGAGAGAGAGAGAGAGAGAGAGAGAGGAGGGATAAATAATGTTAAGTATGTTTGGGAAAGCTTTAGGGAAACATCATTTTATAAGCTTACTTAAACACACTTACACTATATCACCACATAAATAGCTTGTGTGTGTGTCTCATAAACACACACACACACATACTTTATCACCATATCACTATAAATAGCATGTGTGTGTGTGTCACATAAACACACATATACACATACATACACCTACATATACATATACACAGTTTTAATGCAGTTGCTGTACAAGACAGGATAATATCCTCCCACCTCCAACTAGTCATAGATCTAACGAAAATCCCCATTGCTAGATCGGGACAGATCCCTTTGAGTTGTTGGTCAGGGGGGTCCAAGGGCCCCTCCAAACAACACAGGCAGTTACAATTGTTCTCAGTTGTCTGCCAGAACAGGAAGCTAGGACTCTGCTGGAAAGATAGCACACATTTCTGTCACAGGGGGTGGAGAAGTCAAGCTGGAACTGACCTCCCTGACAGCTAGCTCTCACAGCTTGGGTAGTGTTATGCATGCTACAAAGGGGAGAAAAGCTACTAACAACCCTCTGCAGCTCAAAAGCCTGAGAAGCATAGAAATGATGGGACAAGTAAGATATCCCCCAGTAGGGCTACAGTGGCCCTTGTAATCTTGGGGGCAACCAACAGCTGTCTTGCTGGACCTAAAGCCCACTTACTGGGAGGAACTCACACCCAGTGTTGTAAACCTAGGTAAGAATCCATGGCTACAGAGATCAGAGTTCCTAGAGGCAACCCAGTACTATAATATTACTGAAGTATCGTAGTTTTCAACTGTCTTCCAGATGTTCACCCTCATACCCATAGTCGAGTGCAGCTCTCACATCTCACCAAAGTAGTTACTTTTCTGCAGCTGATGAAGACCACTAGGGTGATGCATGATGAGTCAGACTGTAGAGAATAAGTCACTGTAGGGTCCCCAGCTCCAAATGAGACATCTGTAATCCAATCCTAGGCCTAAGGTTCAGGAAACATGAAGAAGGGGCAGAAAGATTTTACAAGCCTGAGGACCAGGATGACTACTGAATAACAGGTTCTTCAGACAAGACAGGATGGTTGCTCCCATCAACTAATAAGAATATGCTTGCTGAATAAGACAACACCAAATGATTTGCCAACATGGACGGAGGAAAATTTCAAAAGGCCTAAGCCCTAGATGAAGATCTACAGGCACTCAATGATTACTGAGAGAGAACCAGTTTTTCTTTTTCTCTTCCTTTCTTCCTTCCTTCCTTCGTTCCTCTTTCTTTCTTTCTTTCTTTCTTTCTTTCTTTCTTTCTTTCTTTCTTTCTTTCTTTCTTTCTCTCTCTCTCTTTCTTCTTCCTTCCTTCCTTTCTTTTCTTCCTTCCTTTCTCTCTCCCTTCCTTCCTTCCTTCCTTCCTTCCTTCCTTCCTTCCTTCCTTCCTTCCTTCCTTCTGGCTGCATTCCTGCTGAGCTGTACCTGGCCTGCCCTCAGAAAGCAGCACCTAGCCCTAATCCATCTTTTGTTTAGCAGACACCTTTGGTTTCCCTTGTTGCCCTCTATGTGAATCTTGTCTCAGAGTCTCCCAAGGATACAAAGGCCTATGTAAAACTTGGTTCAGGAAACCCAGAAAACCCTGGTACCTGAGAAATTGAGGAATTTGCACTTGGCCTTGTATTGTTGGGAGCTCCTTTCAGGTTGTTTTGAGTATATGAAAATTAACTGCTAAATTGTAATGGAGAAAAATAAAAATGCCCAAGGCGAAGGGATGGTTCTTCAGTCCTTCGAGGCTGGATCCCCCTGCAGCGATGAAAGGCTAGATTCATTCTTAAGATGCCTCTGAGTCTGCATTCCATGGATCTGCATTAACTCACACATTCGTGTCGTGACACACAGCGACATTCCCTTCCTTCCTTTCTACCTTCCTCCTTCCTTCCTTCCTTCCTTCCTTTCTTCCTTCCTTCCTTCCTTCCTTCCTTCCTTCCTTCCTTCCTTCCTTCCTTCCTTCCTTCCTTTCTCTTTCTGGGAAGAAACCCCAATCCTCAGGGGTCAGCTCCAAATATAGATGAATAAGGGCAACACTAATTAGACTCAGTATGTTTTATGTGTGCATGTATATTTATATAAAAATAATTCTATAAGAAATAATGAATTTGAGATGGGTGGTTGGGGGATCAGTGAGGAGCTAGTAAGGGAGAAAGTGGGTAGAAAGAATAAAAATAGGTTGTACTCAAGTATGAAATGCTGTGGGATATTGCTTTTGTACAATGGTTTAATAAAATGCTGATTGGCCAACGGCTAGGCAGGAAGTATAGGTGGGGCAAGCAGATGGAGAGAATTCTGGGAAGAGGAGGGCTGAGTTAGGAGTTGCCAGCCAGACGTGAGGAAGCAAGATGACAAGGCAGAACTGAGAAAAGGTACCAAGCCACATGGCTAAACATAGATAAGAAATATGAGTTAAATTAAATGTAAGAGGTAGTCAGTAATAAGCCTGAGCAAATGACCAAACAGTTATAATTAATATAAGCTTCTGAGTGATTATTTTATAAGCAGCTGAGGAACAGTGCAGCTGAGCGGGACACGGAAAAACTTCCAGCTACAATGAAATCCTCAAATTAAAAAAGAAAAACATAGGAATTAAAGATTAATGACTATAAATTAAATAAGTAAGATAAAATGATGAAGAGGCCTGCCTACTATAGCTCCCTCATGGTATACAGTGTTATCATAATGGACAAGGTTATTTTTCTGAAATCCTCTTTCCATATTTCCACAAAGTGATGAAATAGGTAGAAAGCCCTGGAAAATGCATAGTCAAAGTGGGGTACTGGCTTGTTCCAGGTCCAGGTCTTTCAAGGTCCAGGAAAGCTCCCCAAGGCCTCAAACATGTGAACATATACCATGCTTGGGCCCAGTCTTGGCCAACAGACTGCCAATATCCATGTGATCCCAGGAGCAGAGCCATGGTCAGCATCCCATTCTTGCTCAGTACACACACACCCTTACACCCAGCCCCTGGCTTGACTAGCCTGGTGCTCTGTCCCAGAGGAAGAGTGCATACACATCATAATGCGAACTACGTCATAGGTGAGGTCACCTAGGAGATAACTGCCACATTTGCCACAAGCTCAGCTGCTGCTCACAGATTTCAGCTGTGCCTTCTGAAGAGATGACCAGAAAGCTTCCTAGACCTCTGGGCTCTCTACGAAACCCACCTTCTCCACCTCCTCCTTCCCCTCTTCCTCCCGTCTCCTTTCATTTCCTGCCTTTGCCAGCAACCACCCCTAGACCTGCTGCAGAGACCAATTCCCTCTTTGTTTACCAACCTACCCATTTCCCTTCTATAAGGCATGCTTCCTTCTTCCCCACCTTAAGGGTCCACATGCCCTCCTCTTCCTCTATTGACAGACTTCCCACTAAGTGCCCTGATCTTGTTTTTTTCCCTTCCCCCAACTCCTCTAACTTTCCCCTAACTCCTCCCAATAGCCCTACCAAAGCCGTGCATTTTATCTCACGACCACAAAAAAGGCAGCTACTGACTGCTAGATTGGGTAGGTCCAAGTTTGATTCTGGGAAGACTTAGTTGGAAGGGGCATGGACCATGGTTTTCAGTACTTCAGGCTCCTAGCAGTCTGACCTGCTGAATCCAGGGAAGGTGAAGACGATGAAGCCAGGACTCAGCCTGGAGCCTCCCAACACTGACTTCTCTCCTGGGCTCTTCTCTTCGTCAGGCCATCATTGAGAAATACCCCAGTCAGTCGGAGAGAAACCAGTGTCCTTAAAGGCTACTTCGCAGAGTCACCCAGGAAGCTTGCTCTTTCACAGGACGGCTTGGAAAAGTTTTATGTGGTGACTGAATCTCCTTCACTGTGCTTGTTCTTCAGGACCAAGGATGAAATGTCCCAGGAGACACAGACTATAAGTGAAGAAAGTGGTTGGGAATTGGAGCCTTGAGTAAGTGTGGTTTCCTCACCTGCGAAGCTCTGAGAGGCACAGCAGCAATGCAGTGTGGGTAGGAAGCTGAGGTCTATACCACAGTCTCCGGGTAGGATTTGGGACCCTCACTATCGTATGTGACTGTGGGTAACGTCAAACAGCTTCATGAGACAGTTTCCTTGTAAGTAGATGGAGGTATTACGAGCTTGAGGCAGTGAATGAGGTAGTACTTGCAGTGTGCCCGTGACTGTAAAGGAGCCACTCAGTGCTCGAGGGTAATCTTCAAAGGCAGTGAAGCAGGACAGGCAGCCATGAGAATGGACCCTGCTGATGCCTGTGCTCTGCACATCTCATATGTAAAATACGGCTGAGAACATGTTGTTTTGCACAGTTCCTGTGAGTTAAGTGTATAAAAAAAATTTAAGGACTATTTTGCTCTATTAATGTATCCTGTAGCACCTATGACAAAATACCGTCATGTCAACATGAAATTCAATGGCTTTGTCTGTATGCCAAAGCATATGCCTGAGTTTCCGGTTAGTTGCTTGATTTCTGTCTATCTCTCTGCCCTGCTTCCCTTCCAGTTCTCCTCTTTCCATGACCAAGATGACGTCATTTGGCAAAAATCTGCACAAGCTGTCTCCAACTATATTTCAACTGAGACCGACTGAGGAATTTCATGCAAGAATTTCAAGGCAAGAGCTGGAGTTTCCAAGAGGAAGTGTCACTGATAAGGAAGGGCTTATAAAATGGTTTATCTAGGTACTCAGTTGATGTCCAAGTGGCCGACAAGCTGTCGCTGACGATAGGAACATCCTAGAGGGACAACTGCCAATAAACTACAAAGAAGACAGAACTGTTTGTCCAACTGGAATGAGTTACTGTCTTAAGCTGACCGAGTTTCTGATGAGACAGGACAAGAGGCCCAGTCTACCCGGTATCTATACAGTCCAGGATTGCTCTGTCTATGACAGCTCCGTTCTCAGTGAGTTCACCTTGCTGAAAGGACAGAACATTGTATTTCTATTCACCAGTGATGAGGATAATGACGACAGCCTCTGGAGAAATGCACTCAACCATGTTAGGGTACTGACTCTTTCCCATTCTCCCAGTTCCTGGTTTGGAGTCCTCATTAAGAACACAATTGTTGCTTGCTCTGCAGCTGGGGTCCTAATGTCTCTGATCATTAGGGGGGGAGGGGGTTGAATAGATGCAGAACCAAATAACACAGGCTCAGGGAGATTGTAAGCAATCTTGCTTATTAAACAAAGGACTGAGGTATTTATGTGTGTACGTTTTGGTGGGCTCTGCTTCCAGCTGCTGTGGTGTTTCCTGGTTGGCTCTGGATCATATGTCAACAGTGGTCATCTTGAGGGTCCAGTTTCAGGGTCCTCTGGGTCGGGATACTGCTGTGGGATGTTCTATATGCTGTGAATGTGTTGCTCTTATTGGTTGATAAATAAAATGCTGATTAGCCAGTAGCCAGGCAGGAAGTATAGGTGGATAAGCAGAAGAGGCGATTTCTGGGTAGAGGAAGGCTAAGTAAGTAGACGCCATCCTGCCATCCAGGGAGCAGCATGTGGTGGCACACAGGTAAAGCTACAGAACACGTGGCGACATATAGATTAACAGATATGGGCTGAGTTTAAATGTAAGAGCTAGTCAGTGGTAGGCCTGAGCGAATGGCTAAGCAGTTTTAATTAATATAAGCTTCTGAGTGATTATTTTGTAAGCAGCTGCAGGGTCTGTGGGGCTGGGGAGGACTGGAGAAAACTCAGCTACAGGATACTACTGAGCATGTCAGAGCTCTTTGTTAGCTTAAGTCATGGACCAGTACTTTAGGCCTTATCCGCTGCACACAATCATACTCTCTGCCTTCATCCCCACCAAGTGGCAGCCACACAGAGTTAAATGATTTATCTAGATACTCAGTTGACACCAAAGTGGCAGACATGCTGTTATTGACAAAATGGAAACACACTGGAGAGACAACCACTTCTCTTCCTGCTGCCTACCAATCCAGATGTAGGACTCTCAGCTACCTCTCCAGCACCATGTCTGCCTGCATGCTGCCATGCTCCCTGCCATAGGATAATGGATTAAACCTCTAAAACTGTAAGCAAGCCCCAATTATATGCTTTTTAAAAAATTCATAAGAGTTGCTATTGTTTTTTAAAAATTCATAAGAGTTGCTATGATTTTTTAAAAATTCATAAGAGTTGCTATTTTTTTAAAAATTCATGAGTTGCTATTGTCATGATGTCTCTTCACAGCAATATAGCACTGACTAAGACAAATGCATAGTTCAAGAATATTTATGTCAGTTCAGACTGACATAAAATATAATGCAAAATAAATGTTATCTTTTTGTTGATTGACTACACTAAAAACTTTTCTCCAAATGATGGTAGTAAAAGGATATTGTTTACAGATTTTCATGTTAAAAACTAGAAATAAAAAAGAGTGTTCATACATATACAGGAGACTGTATGACATGTGTGACTGGAGAGTTAGTGTTTTATAAGACTGAGAATAAAGGCAGATAGCTTTGAGTACAGGAAGAAGAATGTTTGTGTGAGAATGTCACAGAGAAACCCATTCAGCTGAGGGATCAATAACTAGAAAACTAGAATAAAAAGTTTACAGCTATTCCACTTTTCATTGTGATGTGGAAGTCAACATGAATTGATTTGTTTTATACATATATTTTCAGGTCTACTGAAAACTTCAAAACATGTTTTTTAAAAGTAAGTATAATCTGCATGCTAAACTATAAAAAGATGAACTGATATAAAAAAATGGTCAAAAATCCTGAAAAGGCAAGAAAAATGGGGTTGACAAAATGGGAATGAAGAACACAGGAATCAAATGGAAAAGCTTAACATTGATATTGTTCTAACCATTAGCAGTGTGGTGGTTTGAAAGAAAATGGCCCCAAAGGGAATAGCACTATTAGGAGGTGTGGTTTTTTTGAAGTAGGCGTGACCTTGTTGGAGGAAGTGTGTCACTGTGGAGGTGGGCTTTGAGATCTTACATATGCTCAAACCATGCCCAATGAGTCAGACCACTTCTTGTTGCCTTTGGATCAAAATGTAAGGACTCTCGGCTCTAGTACCATGTCTGCCTGCAGGTTACCATGCTGCACCATGATGATAATGAACTAAAACCTTTAAACTGTTAGCAAGCCCCAATTAACTGTTTTCCTTTATAAGAGTTGCTATGGTCATAGTGTCTCTTCACAGCAACTGGAACCCTAGCTAAGATAAGCAGTTGTTACTGTAATTAAAATTTTAAATCACCAGGTTTGGAGAATGATAGTCAAGATAAAACAAAAATTGATTTGACAGTGGAAGCTTCTTAATACAGGGGATGGTGGTTAATGCAGAGACTCATGACTGCTCAGAGTACTGAAAAGAAGCAAATGTGAGTGGTCAGCTTTAGATAGGACATTTACATCTACCCCAAAGTCAAGAGAGAATCATGTAAGAAGGGAAATAGAAAGACTTCAAGAGCCATTGAGATGGAGAGGAATGCTATGAGAGCTAGCCTCTGGTCACGACAAGGTTACACATGAACTCATACCAGCTGTGGTTACCTGCACAAGAGCCATACAAGATCAAGCCAATTAAAAATTCAAGCACGGAGGGAGGAGTTATGGCTGATGCCCCACCCCTTACTCAGTCTATATTGGCAGTTAAAGTTTGCTTGGGGAAGGAGATTCACTATCTTTGGTGGGGTGGCCACTAACAAGCTGCTGAAATGTCTGATTCCATACCCATGCACATACAGGCAGCACTAACTGGGTTCAATGGGCTACAAGAGAAGAGGGTGTGAAGTTGGGAGACAGATGCATTGTGGGTGTCTGGGGGAAAATTGAAGAGCTGAGTAGTGGTGGATATAATTAAGATACATTGTATACATGTATGAACTTTTCAAATAAAAATGTTCGACTCTATGTCACCATTTAAATATCATATACACATGTAAAATTAAAAAGATGGATGAACCTGCTATCATAGTTGATGGTTCCCTCCCTGATACACAGTGCTGCTGCAATGGACAAAGCCATCTATTCTCCAATCAATCGTTCATTTACCCAGTGACACATGAGGCAGGAAGATCTGAGAAATGCATTTAACCATAGTATGGCGCTATCTTCCAACACTTTTCCCAATTCTTGCCCCAGAAATGCTCCCCCAGTCTCCAAACACATGGGCCTATCTAATGTATGGGACCAGGTCTGACCAAGAGATAGCAACCTCTATGTTACCCAAGATACAGGCTAATGTTAGAATCCAGTGCTGTTTGCCAGGGTCATTTCATTCCCCTGGGTGTCAAGGAGGATTCATCAGGACAAAAGGAGGGGACATTCACCTCACAATGGGCATTCAGTTTTCTGCCCTACCTGCTTCCCTCCCCTGAAACATGCTTCTGCTCTGCTTCTTTAATGACTGCCATGACCAGCCCTTCCTCCTTCCAACCTTTTCCTCTAAGCAACAGATGAGCTCTTTCCTGTTTTTTCCTTTTCCCCTGTGGCATCCTGCTAAGAGTCCTTCCTAATAGTCCCCTGCTCTCTAAGCCCTACCATGCACCAGCCACAGTATGCCATACTTGCTGAGTCAAAACACTCAACCTGAATAGCCGGATTCCTTGCTAATATTGCATTTCATGAATTTTCAAGGACTGTGCCTTGCTAATAGATTGAGCCTGGTGAACACAGGATCACAGGCTAATAAAACCTGCAGAAAGCTTGGCAAAAGACCCCACTTATTTCTCTGTGGATGTTAAATCTGCATGTAGCCATAATGAAAGTAAAGGCAGACATAATGGAAAATAAGAGTTCTGGTAACTAGACCATGGTGTCCCTCTACTATAGGACCAATAGTCTTTGATATCTAAACTCCATCTCCAACCATGGGAACCAATCAGACCTCCATCTAGTCCCTAGTAACCAAGAACTCACTCAGCCATTCCTGATGACCTCCATGTGCCTCCCATACTGTCCATGACCAGCATCTTCCAGCACTCAGAATCTGTTAAACCTTTCTCCTCACCCAGTCCCTTGTAACCTGGATCTCCTCATATCCAGTCCCTCGTCATCTGAGCCAGTTTCTATTAACATTTCTACCAAACACTCCCTGGTAAACAAAATCTTCCCTGACCAAAAACCTGGCTACCAGCCTTCTCTCACCCAAGGCCTCTCTTCGAATCCCTGGTAATCAACATTTTTTCCATCAATGGTCACTGGGAACTAACATCTCCTGCCACCATCCTGTCCCTGGCAAACCACCTCAGTTCATCTGGTCCCTGCTAACAGCTCCCTTTATCCACATCACTAGCATACTGGTTAGTTTTGGTCAACTTGACACAAGTTTGACACATCTGAAAAGAGAGAACCTCAATTGAAGAACAGCCTCCACCAGACTGTCCTGAGTGCATATCTGAGACCCTCTCTCCTCTCTCTCTCTTCTTCTTTTCCTCCTCCCTTCTTCTTCTTCCATTCTTCTTTTTCTTCCTCTTCCTCCTCTTGTTCCTCCTCTTTCCGAGACAGGGTTTCTTTGTGTATAGTCCTGGCTGTCCTGGATCCTGCCTTGTAGATTCAGAGATCCGCTGGCCTCTGCCTTTGGAGTGCTGGCATTAAAGGTGTGAGCTGCCATTGCCTGGTTAAGAGGCATTTTTCTTGATTGATAATTGATGTAGGGGGGCCCAACTCACTGTGTGTCACATCCTTAGACAGGTGGGCTTGGGCTACATAAAAAACCAGCTGAGCAAGCCAGAGGTGGCGAACCAGTAAGTGATGTCCTTCTGTGGTCTCTGCTTTAGTTCCCGTCTCTAGGTTTGTGCCTTGGTTTTCCTTGATGATGGACTATACTTTATATGCTAAAGTGAACCTTTTGGGCAGTGTTTTATCATAGCAGCAGAAAAGCAAGCTAGAGCATCTGGTAACCAACATTTTCCACCATCTTGTCCTTAATAACTGATATGTTTCCTGGTCCAAATAAAAGTTTCCCACTGATGCAGTAAGCCAAATTACAAATTCAACAAGTTCAATAAGAGCATAGCAACTCCTGGGCAGATTCACTGGTCTTGGAGAAAGAAACCAGAGAAGTTGCAACCCTCAGCAATTGGGGAACATTTTATAGGTTGTAGGCAAGGGGTGATGACGTGCCCACCGTAAGTTTGGTTTGTGTGTAAGTATGGTCAAAAGCTGAGGACTTAGGTGGGGAACTTGGGAGGCTGGCAACTTTAGGAGAGGGACTATGCAGGGGCAAGCCAAATGTTCCAACGGAACAGTAACCAGTATCTCATCTACCACATCCTTGGTAACATCTGCACACACCAAGTCCCCAGTAACCACTATGTGCCTCCACGCTATCAGCTGTAGCCAACATCTCCCAACAGACAGCCCCTGCCTATATGTTCACCAACCCAATCCAGGGTAACCATCTCTTCACACCCTGGTAACCAACATGCCCGTTGCTACCAAGTCCTTGGAAACCAATCTCCCCACATTCAGGCCCTGGTAACCAAGACCACCCACCCAGTTCCCGAAGACTCTCACATGTCTCCGTACTCTTCCAGGTAACCAATTTCTTTCTCCTCTCGGTCCCTATGTAACAACCTCTCCTCTCACCAGCCCCTTACTACCTGGTTCTCACCGATTACCTGAAACCCTTCTAACTAACTCTCAGTCACGAAGATCTCCCAATCCACTTGTCAGTGTAGGGTAAAGGAGGCTAAGGAAAAACACTTTACCCCTGACTTGACCCCAAGACCAGGGACAAGGACTTGAAATTCCACCAATCCCTGAGCTTTCCCCAGAGTCGGACCACAGAATCCCACCAATCCCTGAGGTACCTGAGCATAAAATCCCACCAATCCCTGAGCCTGCCCCAGAAACAGTTTTCAGCAGAGCAGGACTGTAACACATTCGCTGCGGAACTTTCCCCTGGTGGAGCAGAGTTGTTATACTCCGGGGGACCTGAGCAGAGCTGTAACTCGAGCCTGACTGGAGCAGAGCTGCCAGGGTACCTTTCCATCAGAGCTCCAACGCTTACAGTCGTCACCGACACCTTCCTCTAAGGGGGCTCTGGTGTCCAGATCAGGGATTGCTTTGTTGACCAATATCTCCCTCTACCAAGTCCCTGATACACAAAGTCTCTCCTGTCCTGTTCTAGTAACCAACAGAACCCCCACTCAGTCCCTCAGCCTTGTCCCTGGTAACTAACATCTCCATCCATCTAGTTCCTGGACAATATCATCTTCCACAATGTAGTCTGAGTTAACCAAAATCTCTGTCCACAGTATATCCCTAGTAAGCCACCGGTTCAGGCATGTAGTCCCCTGTAACTGTGATTTTCTTTCACCTAGCCCCGATACCATGCAACTTAAGGAGGCACCATTTATTCCGGTTTAGGTTTCTAGGAACTCATTCCATCACAGGGTAGATTGGAAGACTTGGCAGGAGATAGAGAGGACTGGAGCTGGAGAGAAGATTGGAAGGCATGTTAGCAGAAGCAGCAGGAGACAACCCCGCTGTCACGCCCACTTGCGAAGTGGAGTGGGCAGCAAGTGGGGCTGGGCTATATAGCCTCAGGGCCCGCCCCCAACGACTCACTTCCTCTAGAGAGCCGCCACTTCCTGGATGTTCTAAAAAAAAAAAAAAAAAAAAAAAAAAAAAACCTCCGCAAACAGCGCCACCCAGTGTTCAAATATTGATAAGACAAAGAGAAAGGGGCTCAGGCTCCAAACTCCCTACAAGAAATGAAACCCTTTAAATCGTGCATATTTTAATGTGTAAGTTACAGTGTAATAAAAACGTACTTGTGTAGCTAATATGTTAGGAATAGCAACAAAGGATTTATTTTTCAATGCACTGAGATCAGTTTTTAAAGTCCCCGGAGCCATCATAGTTAGCTGTCAAGTTGTTAAGCTCAGTGTGCACACTTCTGACTTACGCTGTCAATTTACAGCCTTGGCTGGGTGGAATGTACACAGTTTCCATAATTGTCTTACGAGCCTCCTGAGGCATTCATAATCAGGGTGAAAATAAAAGAATTTGTCATACTGACAAGTAACAAGAAAACTACAGCTTCATTTCCAAATTGCAATCGCCACTGCCTGTAATTTTATGCGTTCAGCAGGCAAATTCTTCCTACTCCTAGAAACCGTACACAGCACTCTGAGCCCTTTTATTGGTGGTGTTTCTTATCTCTTTTACTTTGACTTACTTTTTCCTCTGTGTCTCTTTGTGTCCAGTCTTTGCGCATGCATATGTTACATGTTTCTGTACACATGTGTGCATGTTGGTTATCACACACATGTTGCACTGATGTCAGGCATCTTCTTTGATCACTCTCCATCTTATTTTGCTGTTTTCATGTTTTGAGTCGCTTTGTTCTTTATTGGATCGAAAACTATCAATACAATAGTAATAGCTGTGACCCGACCTCAGGTGTTCTGAGTACATGCTGCATTTCTTAACACATATGAATACAAAAGCCTTAAAAAAACGAACAAACAATGAAGCAAGAATACTGGACCACTTCTTCACACTCCTATTCATTGTGCAACTTTTGGGAAGGGGTGGGCTGTAAAAATAAAGCTGCAATTCGTTTTCTGTGCGTATAAAGTGGCTGCTAAACTATTTAATGTCCTTTCTACATGTTCCTTCCCTTGTTCAATGCATGTTAGTTGAACTGTTCTGTGAGCACTTCTTCATGTATCACCCTCACTGTGTTCTTTTCTTCCCGGATTCTCCCTTTTTCCTTAAGTTCCCCGCAAATGTCTGCTCAAGCCATTGAGACAGCACAAAGGTCTGCCTCTGAGAAGTTTTTTTTCTAGTGACCACAGACAGCACAGAGCACAAAGAAGTACGTTGCCGCTTGTGCTTTGGTGTGTGGAATGTTCACGCACTCCACATGGGCTCCTTTAAGAAATGCTGGTCATGGCAGTGATGGAGTCTAGGGTTGGTCATTCTTTGCATTGATGCTTCTCTTCTTGGGCATCGCCTTAACGCCTTGGTATTTTCATTGCTGGTCCGATAGGACCAGTCCACCTTATTTTTTGATACAGGCTCTCTTTCTGAACCCAGAGCACATCTGTTTGACTATATTGGCTGGCCAATGGGCTTCAAAGATCTACACGTCTCCCTCCTCCTTTCCTGTCAACACTGGGCTTATGGGTGGACATTGCTGTGCCTGGCTTCAGCATGGGTAAGTCCTGGAGTCCTCACACGTGCATGGCTTCAGCATGGGTAAGTCCTTGAGTCCTCACACATGCATGGCTTCAGCATGGGTAAGTCCTGGAGTCCTCACACGTGCATGGCTTCAGCATGGGTAAGTCCTTGAGTCCTCACACATGCATGGCTTCAGCATGGGTAAGTCCTTGAGTCCTCACACATGCATGGCTTCAGCATGGGTAAGTCCTGGAGTCCTCACACGTGCATGGCACGCGGGCACTGCACCGACTGAGCCATCTCCCCAGCCTCTGTTTGTTTGTTTGTTCTTTTTTTTTTTTTAAATTTTTTTTATTTTTCGAGACAGGGTTTCTCTGTGTAGCTTTGCGCCTTTCCTGGGACTCACTTGGTAGCCCAGGCTGGCCTCGAACTCACAGAGATCCGCCTGCCTCTGCCTCCCGAGTGCTGGGATTAAAGGCGTGCGCCACCACCGCCCGGCTGTATGTTTGTTTGTTCTTAACTGACAAAACATTCAGGTTTGTCTTTTACAAGGCGATGTATATATGGAAGAATAGCTAAGTTGATTTACTGAACATATGAACTACCTCAGGCAGCTTTCACTGTTGGTGTGCGATAAGCACACTTACAACCTTCAGAACAAAAGCATATGATACAATATTATTAACCACTAACCAACCATCTCTTGACTTTTTCATCTCAGCTCAGACTGAATCCTTTGATCAATGACCCTGTGAAACCAGGCCTTGGTATATAAGATCACCATTCACCCAGATCCTAGTGTCCAAGGTCCCGCTTTAACCCAGGACCTAGAAACCAATGTCCTCACACCCAATACAAGGTCACCATTCACCCAGATCCTAGTGTCCAAGGTCCCGCTTTAATCCAGGACCTAGAAACCAATGTCCTCACACCCAATACAAGATCACCATTCACCCAGATCCTAGTATCCAAGTTCATGCTTTAACCCAGCACCCTGTCTCTACTAATGAGTCTCTGTGTTCACCCAGTCCCCACTAACCAACATCTATCCACTGTCCCTTTATCCAACATCTTCCCTGATCCCATCTCTCCTATCCCACAGCTCCTTCAGACACCTTTGAAAACATCAGGTATCCAGAGGGCTCACATATTTCCTCCATTTAGTTTCCAAGTCATAGGTTCTCACAACCTCCTCAAAATTGACAGCTGCCTAGAGAAGCCCACTGGACTTGGGAGAACCCTGTGTTTACAATATCTTGCTCATCATGAAGAATGTCATGCAAGACACAAACAAACACACAAGGCAGGCAGAGGGTGGTGTCTTGGTAGGGTCCCAAGCAAAGAAACTTCTCTCGTGAGTTGGGATGTGCCACTGGCCAGCCATTGAGTGTGCTCACCAACACAGAAACTCTCTGACCCTATTGATTAGGGGCGTTTCTGGAGATTTCATCACTTGAGTTGTTGTTGATGGAATATTAGGCTTGGTGATGGATAGCAATCTCTGTTTCTCTGCTCTCCAAGGAGGTTGGGGCTAGAAGCTCCTATTTTTCTCCCAAGCTTTCTGGTAAAGTGTCCCCATCTTGAAACAGTCCAGGCACCAGGCACCCAATTTGCATACCAAATCCAATTTTTCCACTCTTGGAGAGGTCCAAGAGCTTGAAGACCTGTGTCCTAGGAACCCAGGAGACCAGATAATCATTTTTTATTGTTATCACCAATACGTGTTATGCCTTGGTGTACTGACTGCTCTCCTGTGTCAGCTTTGTGCCCTTACAACAGATTCTTGTGGTGATTGTTTTATAGGAAGAAAAGGGTTGCTTTGGTTCATGGTTTTGTGGGCTTCCATTTGTGGGCAGTTGGCCTCCATTGCTTTGGGTCTGTGGAGAAACAGGAACATTCTGGAGGGAGTGTGTGCAGGAGTGAAACTACTCACCTCAAAGCCAGAACACGAGAGTAAAAGAGGGAGAAGCAAAGGCCCTGGGGCTGCCTTCCAGGGCGCCCCAGTGATCTGAGACTCGAAGACCTCTCCTGAGGCTGTACAACCTCCATACACTGAGTGCCAAGCTCGGGACTAACCCTTAACACATGTGCCTTTGGGGGCATGTTCTCTGGGCAAACTAGCATATCCCCACTGCCTTTGATCCTAACATCTGTAAGCAGTCAGATATAGGTCTTATTCCCAAATACTCACTGGAAGAGTACATTCAGCTTTTTGTCTCTACTATTTATCACCTCTTGATAAATATTATTTTATCACATGTAATATTTATTTTAATATTATTTTGTCACATATATATCTCACATGTTGACACAAAAATATAACTCTCACCTTCAAGGGGATAAGAGGCAGTTTATTCTGGTGCCAAACATGAGTGACCATCATCTGAAAATACAAATTTGTTTTCAATGTGGTAACAATTTCATGAAATTTTATCATAACAGAACAAAGGGAACTGCTAATCAAGACACTTTCAAATAATACTGGAAACATAAGCAGGCAGCAAAGTGAGGGATCTGTGTTGTAAGTCTCAGATACCCTCTGAGGACGCCCTTAGCCTTTTGGTTGGTGAAAGTTATTGGTCTGTGAAGTTGACACATTTCTGATAGTTATAAGATTATTGGGTTAGACACAGAGGTGGAGGGGAGATGGCTGTTAAGAGGGTAAAATACAGCCTGGGAAAAATTATCATTAAAGTTTGAACCTAGAACATTTCAACCTCCTCATAATCACTAAATTCTAACCAGTTAGTTAGGTTCTGTGTGCTTTGAATGAGAATGGCCCCCATAGGCTCGTATGTTTGAATGCTTGGTCCACAGTTAGTGGAGCTGTCTGGGAAGGATTAGGAGGTGTGGCCTTGTTAGAGAAGGCGTGTCACCGGGAGTGGGCTTTGATGTTTCAAAAGCCTCACTGGCTCCAGTGCTGCTCTCTCTGCCTGCTGCCTTCAGATCGGGATGTAAAGCTCTCAGCCATTGCTTCAGCACTATGCCTGTCCACTTCCTGCCGTGATGATCGTGGACTCACCCTCTGAAACTGTAAGCAAGTTCCTAGTTAAACGCTTTCTTTTCTAAGAGTTGCCTTGGTCATGGTCTCTTCACAACAATAAACAACTGAGACAGCCTTGTCCATGGTTCAGTACAAGGTATATAACTTCTGGGAAGGTTTGTTCACAGTTTTCCCTGCTGGCCAAGTATCACATTTTGTGCAGAAGAGGGGGGCATGTAACACTTATTAAATATTACTCATGTCCCATGTTTTTGGAAAAGGGGCTTCCTAGGATCTGATGTGGATGAGGCTGAGCAGGCAGGAACTCTGTTTTAGGGGTGAGGAAGAGCTATAAGGCCATTAAGGAAGTAACTCGTGGATCATATAAAATTCTATTAGTTGTCATGATCTTGGTCTGATTTTTGTTAGTCCTTTGTATTAGACATAATATGAGACATACAATAGGAACTATCTAAAATTAAAATAATCAAGAACATTTCCTGGCTTAGTGAAGTCAGCAGATAAAGGAGACATATAATTTCACCAAGCACAAATTATGCTATTTCAAAACTATACTGAGTATATATTTCTCTCTGTATTTACAGTTATTTGTATTTTATGACATATTTTATTTCATATTTGGATTATTTAAGGAAGGCTATTATGGGTTTTTTTTTTTTTTAAGATTTATTTATTTATTATGTTTACAGTGTTCTGCCTGCATATATGTCTGCAGGCCAGAAGAGGGCACCGGATTTCATTACAGATGGTTGTGAGCCACCATGTGGTTGCTGGGAATTGAACTCAGGACCTCTGGAAGAACAGTCAGTGCTCTTAACCTCTGAGCTACCTCTCCAGCCTGAGGCTATTATCTTTAATGCTTTTAATTTGAAGGTATTTTTTGGGGGACCAGATTGATTTTATAGCTATAACCTCTGTGGAGTGGCTAGCTCCAATTCTTTGAAATGCTTGGTGCTTAGCATAAAATTATTATAATTCTTATTTGTGGATACTAACTTAACTCCTGGAAGTAGAAAGGGTGCCACTTTATAAATTTATCAGGGCAAATTAAGGTGATAAGGGTATATACTTGTGATAAAACATTATCAGGAAAGACAGAACTAAAAATTTATTGGACACGGCACATCAAGGAGAAGATGCAACTCATCTGGACTCCATGAAGTGGTGGATACCTGGCACTGTGATGGTGATGGCTGCTACTGACCCAGTGTGCGTGTCAAGGACCCATGGGAGATAACTACACACTGCCCTCTGGTCTTCAGCTCAGCTCCATCTCAGTGTCTGTGTGGCCTGTTCAGCTGTTGTCTGTTTGTCCTCCTGTTTGCCCATCTGAGCCTGCTGTCCTTCTGCCTTTGTAGCTGGACTCAGGTGTGCGCTTCCCTCTCAAACCTGTAACCTGCAGTGGCTTCCTCCCTGCAAACTCAGCCCCACTCTTTTCCCAGCTTTGGCTTCTCATTCTTTTTTGAAACTCCTGCTTTTTAAAACTCTTTATACTCATTCTGTAACTTACACACACGCACGCACGCACGCACGCACACAAAGCACACACGCACATATACATGTGTGATGTGTTATGCAAGATGCTAAGAGTTAATATTAGTAATTAAGATTAGAACAGCAGGACCTGTGTTTGCCCCAGCTACCATCACCATGAGAGAGGGGCTATTTGGCAAAAAGCTGCCATCACTACTACCATTCCTTATGAATTGGTGCTGTTCAGTACGTTCTGACATTAAGAAAGATGCAAGTGTGTTCACCTATGTTTCTGACGCAAGCACATTCAAACAACTTCAGTTTTGTCCAAAATGCTACAAACAAGTGTTCAAGCTTATGAGTCTGTTGGGGACATTTGACATCATGTAATGTATAATGCTTTGGTTTTCTTAAAGACGGCAGTGATTTTAACTTCTGGTTTCTAGGATTTACTCAGAGATAAATGCTCCCCTGAGCTTGTATCATGAAGAAAGCAGTCTGGGGATGACCAAGCAGGTGTTTTATCATGGATTCTTTTGATGTAAGTAGTCTATGGTCCAGACAGTGTCCAGAGACGGTAGAGCTACTGTGTGGCTGGAAAAGACCTGTTTGTTTGTGTGGAGCTTCTTTTCTATTGGAGGGATCTGAAAGACAAAGTGAAACAAAATAAAAAAAACCCTACTTCTGTTAAGTGTTGTGCAGAGGACAAAATTATCTGGTGTGATGGCTGTTCTTGGTTGTTAACTTGACTATACCTGGAATGAACTACAATCCAGAAATGGAGGGCACACCCTTGAGAGATTGTTTGGTTTGAAGTGGATGGATCCAGTTTTGGTCCAGACCTTTGAAGTAGGAAGACACACCTCTGATCCAGATCTTGAGGAGGAAAGACACATCTTTTATCTGGGCTACACCTTCTGCTGGAAGCTTATATAAGGACATGGAAGAAGGAAGGTCTTACTCTTTGCCTACTTGTCCTCACCTTGCTAGCACATCCATTCCTTCACTGGCATTGGAGCCTGCTTCTTCAGGATTCCAGTGCATGCAGAAGACCAGATGAGACACCAAGCTTTGTAGGACTGATTCTAAAGTTTGAAAAACTACTAGGTTCTTGGGCTTTCCACTCACATCTAGCCATTGTTGGATTAGTTGGACTGTAGCCTGTAAGTCCTTTATACATGTGTGTGTGTGTGTGTGTGTGTGTGTGTGTGTGTATACTTGATGGACTTTATGATAATACTTTCAGCAAAGTAGCAGGATACAGAATTAACACACAAAACCAGTAGTTTTTCAATATGTAAATGACAAATAGACAAAGAAATCATAATTGCCAGTGGCTGTGTCAGAGGAGCAGCAGATGGCAATTGAAGTTCAAGGCATCAGCCCACCAGGAGGCAACTCCCTGATAGGCAACTCTCGGATAGGCAGGCCCTGAGACCTTAGTTTGGGGGTCATTGCTCCCATACCACGACCCGTTGCAGACCCAGTTTCAGGTCAGCAGGCAGGTCTCCTGCAGGCAAGCTGGACCACCATCTGCCACCCCATCCTCTGAACTCACCTACCCTCCAAGACTGCAGCATCTCCCTGAGATAGAGCCTGCCAAGTGCTGGTGAAACTAAGAGGACCAACAACTCCGACTGGACCAAGAGTGTTGATTGGACCAAGAAAGGCTCCCTTAGACACAGACACCACTTGCACTGAGTGGAGGAAGAGATGGATAGACGTCAGTGCAAAAATACAGTCAGCAACATAAAGACCAAAATGGCACCACCAGAACCTAGTGGTTCTACATTAGCAAGACCTGAACATCACAATGCAGAAGAAGCAGAAGAATGGATAAAGAAAATGCGGCACATATACACAATGGGGTACTACTCAGCAGTAAAAAGCAATGACATCATGAAATTTGAAGGCAAATGGATGGAACTAGAAAATATCAGCCTGAATGAGGTAACCCAGACTCAGAAGGACAAACATGGTATGTGCTTACTCATACGTGGATACCAGATGAAAGGCAAAGGATAATCAGACTATAACCCACAGCTCCAGAGAAGCTAGGTAACAAGGAGAACTCCAAGAGGGATGCATGGATTGCCCTGGGAAGGGGAAATAAATGAGATCTCCATGAGTAGTCTGGGGGTGAGGAGGACAATGGAGGGTAGGGAATGGGGGATGAGAACATAAGGGAACTGGATGGAAGAGATACCATGATAGAGGGAGACACCATGAGAATAGGGAGAAACTGGATGCTAGGGAAGTTCCCAGAAATCCACAAGGATGGAGGATGAACCAACCTTAGACTACTAGCTATAGTGGAGAGGGTGTCTGAACTGGCCTACTCCAGTAATCAGATTAGTGAATGCCCTAACTCATCATAGAGCCTTCATCCAGTAACTGATGGAAGCAGATGCTGATGCTGAGACCCACAGCTAAGTACCAGGCCAAACTCCAGGAGTCCAGTCAGAGAGATAGATAGATAGATAGATAGATAGATAGATAGATAGATAGATAGAGAAGAGATTCTGTGAGTAAGGGGCATCAAGATCATGATGAGGAAAAATATAGAGATAACCAAACCAAACTAGTGGGAACTCATGAACTGTGGACCAATAGCTGTGGAGCCTCCCATGGGACTGGACTAGGCCCTCTGCATAGGAGATACAGTTATGTAGCTTGATCTGCTTAAGGGACCCCCGGTAGTGGGATCAGGATCCATCCCTAGGACATGAATGGGCTTTTTAGAGCCCACTGCCTATGGTGGAACAACTTACACAGCCTTGGTTCAGGGGGAGGGGCTTGGACCTGTCTCAACTGAGTGTATCAGGATCTACTGACTCTGCACAGGAGGCCTTGCCTTGGAGGAGGTGGGAATGGGGTCAGGATGGGAAGGGGCAAGGCTGGAGGGTGGGAGGAGAGAGGGGAGGGGATCCGTGGTTGGTATGTAAAATGAATAGAGAATTTCTTAATAAAAAATACTTTAAAAAAAGATCAGACACTGAATCTGATAGAAAAGAAAGCAGGAAGTGAGCTTGAACTCATTGGCACAGAAAAAGAAATTTATGAACGGACACTGATAGCACAGACACTAAGACCAAACCAAAGGGGCTCTCATGGAGCTAAACACGTCTACACAGCAAAGGATACCATCATCTAAAAACAATGGCAGCCTATAGAATGGGAAAAAAATCTTCACAAACTATACATCTGACAGAGGGTTAATATCTAGAATATACAAAGAACTAAAAAAAATCAAGAAAAAAACCCAATATCAAAAAATGGGGTATAGACTCAAACAGAGTTCCAAAAAGATGAGACAAATGGCTAAGAAACATTTCAATGTTCAATATCCTTAGCCATCAGAGAAATGCAAATTAAAAATACCTTGAGATTTCATCTTACACCGGTAAGAATGGTCAAGATCAATAAAACAAATGACAGCTCATGATGACAAGGATTCAGGAAAAGGAGAAACTTATTCATTGCTGGTATGAATGAAAGCTGGTACAGCATTATGGAGGTTTTTCAAAAAGATGAAAATCAGTCTACCAAAATATCCCGATCTACCACTCTTGGGCATACACCTGAAGGACTCTACATAATACTACAGAGATTCTTGTTCATACATGTTCATTGCTGCTCTCTATACAATAGCCATGAATTTTAAACAGTTTATATCCATTGCCAAATAATGAATGGATAATGAAAATGTGCTACATTTACATAATGGAATATTATTTAGCTGTTAAGAAAAATGAAATTTGCAAGTAAATGGTGGCGCTAGAAACAGCCATCCTGAGTGATGTAACCCAGATCCCAAAAGAGGCTTTCTCTTATATAGAGAAGTTAAACTTTAGATTTGTGAGTTTCAAGCAGACTAACTGGAGGTGAAGTAGTTAGTAAGGGACTGGAGGGAGTTGAGGATCTTCCAAGGAAGCATAAATAGAATATAATCTCATAAAAAAGGGAGAAGTTAGCACAGGAGAACTAAATAGGGAGGGTGATGGGAGAGCAGGGTAAAGGAGGAAATGTGGGGAGGGCAATTAACACTAAGGGCCTTTTGAAAAGTCATATGGGAGCCTACTACTATAGAAGCTCCCTAGAATACATATAATCTGTGAAAATAATTTAAATGGGGGAGATAGTGACCCAACTAGGTATTTTATGCCACCCACTAAAACATAGAGTGCCAGGAATAGGTTGCATCTAGTTGAGTAATTGACCAGAGGGGTATTGGCGAAATTATTAAGGCCACTCCACATAGTTAAAAGAAAGATTTATTTAGTGGATAACTTACAAATGAAGGGATAGGTAGGTTGCGGGGTCTGGGGAAGGTGTATCGCAATCCAGTGGTGTTCTCTGGAGCTCTGCTCGGTCAACCTCCACTGTCTAGGGTCCAGGAACAGAGAGAGCACTTGCCCATCTCGATCTCAGGTCTCAAGGGTCCTCCCTTGGCCTCACCTTGTAGGCGTGACAGTTGCCGAAGTCTCAATGGGGGTTGGAACTTCCAGATCAAAGCTGGAATGGCTACCCACCACATCTCCCCCTTTTTGTCTAAATAAGAAGGTTCTAACCTAATACAAGACTATATACAAAGGAATGGTTATCAAATATTGTCCAGGAATAATGAGGGATAATGACCTAGATAAGATGGAACTACAACCAATGTGAACAATATCAAGCAAGAAATACATACTAAAATCCAGAGAAGTATAGAGCATAGGTAAATGGCATGTTATAAAGATCATTCCAAAAGATGTCCTATCCTAAAGAACCTGAATCTAATACTTAATATGTTCTATCTAAGATTATATATATATATAAGATTTTATATATATATATATATATATATATATATATATATATATATAATAGCCACACACACACACACACACACACACACTAAGTTGTAACTATAACTGCTAGTCTTCAATCCCATCAAAGACCTGAGAAGGAATATAATGGTACCTGAGAAATGGAAGATGGATGCAAGCAACCTTCAGGAATCTTGCAAGAGTAGACTGAGACAGCTGGCAGCCTAGACAGTCACCTAATGTTTCTCAGCATTGTTGGTGTATTCAAATTGGCTACAGGCCTAGAGTACCTGACAGACCATTTTCAGAAGCAGGAATTCTGAAAGACCATCTTACCCTGTCTTGGCAGAGTACAGTGGTCGCTTTCCTGTGTGCTGCTTGTCCAGAAAGGACAGCATTGCATTTGTACTGTCAGCAGTTGAGGCAAGGGCAGTTCTTTGCCCAGTAGGCCATTTTGTGCCAAGAAGACAAACTTCCAAATGGAAATGTCTTAGAAGCCCAACATTCTCTCGGGATCAAATTGGTGCTGCCAGGAGCAATTGTGTCTCACGTCAACAGAATTCTAAGTTATTTAAATGCCATATTCTCTAGGTCTATGAAGTGTTTGAAGATTACCTGTCCATTTGACCTATGTATCTGTAAATCTGGATAAACTAACTAACATAACTATAGAGATGACAAGCATAGGTGACTATAAATCTATAAGTCTTATCTACTGAAATAACCTAAGGACTAAGGCTTCATGTAAACAAGGTAAACAGTCTATAAGCAAATGTATGGTAAAGAATGATGACTTCAAAATTGTGACAATACACAAGATATTTATAACAGAGGTAGGAATATATAGTGTGATATGCAATATGACAATAATCTTAAATATATCAATATACCAAATATCCTAAACAGAAGTAGAACATACATAAAGTATGACAGATATAAATTTACATTTGTATCAATATACAAATACTTCAAATAAGAATAAAGATATATGTACATTATAACAAATATAGTTCTGTATTTCTATCAATATACAAATTATCTTAAACAGGTATATAAAAATAGTTTACATTTGTATCAACATATAAGAATCCATAACAGTGCAAATTACAGTGCAAATTATAGTGCAAATTATCTAAGGCTGCTATTTTACTAAATTTGTTTACTAGTATATACAATAATCTACCATAATATCTTATACCTCTCCATTCCATTTCTTCTTTTCCTTTTTTTTTAAGAATAATGAGTCTAATATTTTCTTCCATCCCCAACCCTATAACCATCATCCATAACCCTGAGAATTATGAAACCTAAGGGAGAAGGGGTGTCATTTTCTTAGAATTGCTTCCTGCTGTTTAGGGAGGTGATGTTATCTCTGTTGGGTACTGTGAGAAAGCTCAGATAGTTAAATCTCAGTTAGACTAACTGTAGGTTCTGCAGCAAGTTTTAGAGTAATGTGTAAGATTGTCTGAAATTCTGGCAAGAAGTGTAGTATTATGAGGATTACCAATGCATCATTCTGGATTGGGTAGAGTTATTGTTGTTGGGGCCCCATCTTCCTTCTGGAGACTTCAGAGATTGCTTTTGGAAAAACTTATTTGTTATCAAAATGGAAAGTTTGGATTTAAAGAGGACATAGCATGTAAGAAAGGATTCTGAGAAATCAAGAGTAAGCATGGAGAGAATTAGAATCTTGAAGACAATGGTCTCTTTTTATTGGTTTCCTTCTGTCCCAGACCAGAGTGCTCTTCTGATACGGGACTGGAGAATCTCTCAACCTTTTCTTTTAGCAATATGCTTGGGTTTATAGAAGGAGTGAGCCAATTCCATCTCCAAAGCCAGCTTGGCTTATAATTGAATTGGAACCACAACTTTTCTAGATTGATAGAGAGATAGATGTTAGGCAGTGAGATTTTACCGTGTGTAGATTGGTACCAATAGATTCTTTCTTTCCGCTGTAAACATCCAGATATCCAAGGCATTATGATTTTTGGAAGATGGGTATTTCCATTATCCTGGAAAGACAAAAACAGAACCCTACCCCAACCTTTGATTGCTAAATTTTTCTTACAACTTGTAGAGATGTCACATTGGTGGATGATCTTTTACCTCTCCTCATCAAGAGGTTTTTCCTGTTCGAATCGAATTTTTATTAATTTTGTTGGTATCCATAGCTTTTTTTCTCCTGCAGAAACAAAAGCAAAACCCTTTCCACAATGTAGAACATATCCAGGTTTCCATTCTGAGGTCAGCACATCCTTGAAATAAACCGGTTGGTTTAGCTCAGGAGTTTTGTCTGTCATCCAATGTCTCTCCACAGCTGTTGTTCCTTTCTCATTAGCATTGAGAAAATTCAAGGTTAATAAAACACTATGCAATCTATTTCTAGGAGTCATTGTTACCTGTTGCTGTTTATTTAGCATATCCTTTAAAGTTCAGTTGCATTTTTCTATGACTGCTTGGCCTGTGGGATTGTGTGGTATACCTGTAACATGCTTTATATTGTAATAAGCAAAGAATTGTCTCATTATATTGGAGACATATGCTGGGACATTGTCTGTCTTAATTTGTACAGGTATTCCCATTATGGCCATAACTTCTAATAGGTGTGTAATCACAGAATTCATAGGAGTTGCCCATTGAAATCCTGAATAGGTGTCAGTGGTATGATGTACATACTTTAATCTTCCAAATTCTGCAAAATGAAACACATCCATCTGCCAAATTTCATTTCTTTGTATACCTTTGGGATTGCTCCCTGCAGGTAATGGAGTTTGCTTATAGATGGAACAAGTAGGACATTTTTTCACAATATCTTTAGCCTGTTGCCAAGTGATGGAGAAATCCTTCTTCAAACCTTTGCTATTTACATGGTATTTTTTATGAAATTCTGAGGCTTCTAGCACATTGCCTATTAGTAACTTATCAATCTCATCATTACCTTGTGCTAGAGGTCCTGGCAGATCTGTATGGGATCTGATATGTGTTATATATATAGGATGTTCCCTTTTTTCTGATGATTTCCTGCAATTGTATGAATAATGAAGTTAATTCTGTATTATCAGGAATAAATTCAGCAGTTTCAATATGTAAAACAACTCTCTCTGCATATTGAGACTCAGTGACTATATTGAGGGGTTCTGTGAAGTCCATCAGTACCATAAGAATGGCATACAATTCTGCCTTTTGTGCAGAGCTGTATGGACTTTGTACCACTTTACTTAAGTCTCCTGATTTATATCCTGCTTTCCCTGATTTATTTGAATCAGTATAGAATATGAGGACTCCAGAAATTGGCTTTTGTCATACATTGTGAGGAAGGACCCATTCAGTCTTCTTTATGAATTCTATTCTCTTGCTTTTGGGATAGTGGTTGTTAATCTCTCTCAAAAAATTACTGCAGGCTCTCTGCCAGTATTCATTATCTTTCCATAGTGATGAAGTTTCCTCATTAGTTAAAGGTACTACAATTTCTGCTGGGTCCATTCCTGTCAATTGGCGAAGTCTTAATTTACCTTTTTGAATCAAATCAGAGATCTTTTCTATATAAGTCTTTAATTTTTTATTTGGTTATGTGGTAGGAAAATCCATTCCAATATAATATCTTCCCTCTGCATCAAAATACCTGTTGGGGGATGTCTGGAGGGGAATATGACAAGAATGCATTTAAGTTCTGATCCACATGTGTTTCTTGAATTGTCTTTTCTACTAGAGCCAATTCCTTCTCAGCTTCGGCTGATAATTCTCTTGGACTATTTAATTCTTTGTCCCCTTCTAGAGTATTAGCCAACTTTTGTAGTCCATCTTTGGGTATTCCCATGATACCCAGTAAGTTGGAAATGCTTCCTAATAACTTTTGAAAATCATTAAGAGTCTTCAATCTATCTCTCCTTAGTTGTACCTTTTGGGGTCTAATTTTTCATAGCTCTATCTTATATCCTAAGTAATTAATAGAATCTCCTCTTTGTATTTTTTAAGGAGCAATTTGCAGCCCCAGCGAGGCAAAACTTTTTTTACTTCTTCAAACATGCTTTTTAATGTATCTAACTTTGGATCAGCTAATAGAATATCATCCATATAGTGATAAATTATGGATTGTGGAAACTTTACATGAATTATCTCCAATGGTTTCTGCACAAAGTATTGGCACAAAGTAGGGCTGTTTAACATCCCCTGTGGGAGGACTTTTCATTGATATCTCTTGACTGGCTGAGAATTGTTATAATTAGGTACTGTGAAGGCAAATTTTTCTCTATCATTTTCTTGTAAGGGTATGGTAAAGAAACAGTCTTTTAAATCAATAACTATAATAGGCCATTCTTTGGGTAGCAGAGAGGGCAAGGACATCCCATTCTGTACGGAGCCCATAGGCTGAATTACTTTATTAATGGCTCTCAGATCTGTCAGCATTCTCCAATTACCAGACTTTTTTTTAAAAATAACAAATACAGGAGAATTCCAAGGCCTGGTAGATTCTTCAATGTGTTGAGCATTTAACTGCTCTTGAACCAGCTGTTCTAAAGCTTGTAGCTTCTCTTTTGCCGAAGCCTCAATAGGGGTTGGAACTTCCAGATCAAAGCTGGAATGGCTACCCACTACAGAGGGGTCCCATGAAACCCACCCCCAAACATCACAGGGTATTTCCAAGGCTATTGGTTGCTCTCCACAACCTGATTGTAAATCCCTGTTGTTTCAGACATTGCTTAGTTATGTTTTTGAACACGGAGAAATTGAACTGTTGCCCAACTCTGTTTCACCTTTGTTGGGATTGCAAAGATCCTTGTGCCCACAGATCTCCAGGGAAACCAGGATGTTAAGCACTCAGTATTGTCTTCTCAAAGGAAAGGACATAAAATCTGTTTTTTCATCCAGACAGCTGGGATTTGGAAACTATTAATAGCCTGGTGATCTGCATTATCTGAAGGGCTAGGCCATATCAAGCTCCTACAACCAGGACTGGTGATGATTAACAGTCCAAATGATCTCTACACTGTCTACATGACTGAAACCAGATTCTTCCTTAGGTCCTTAAGCTAATAAGGGTAGCCTATTTCTAGAACCCATCTTGCTGGAAGAAATCACATGTACTTTGAGCTGAGTTTTGACATAATTATGCCTCCTTGAGCATTGGGAATTGTATTATACCAGGAAACTTTTTTTTCCCCAAATTATACCATGTTCAAATATGCTAGCAATAAACCACCTGGCCTCAGAATCCCAAAGTTTGATCCAGCCTGGCTGACTAAATTGGGCTGAACTGAATTTTCATTCTCATCTCTTTGTGGTTCATTTCCCTGTCTGCCGTGATGCTTGCAGGGACCCTGTGTATACCCCTACTCACTAATATTAATGGTGCTGGAAGGTACTTTGCATACTACTGGAGGAGAAAAGTAATCATCAATATCACTCAGCTACAAACCCTGTGACCTCCACAGTGACCCACCTGCATGATATTCGTGCAATCGTGGCACAAATGTTTGGTAGTAACCAACCACTTTTTTCATTTGATTTAAGGCCCACTCCATGAGATGGAACCCATATCTAACCCTGATGAAGTGTCCAAGGACCTGAGACTAGGCCCTAGGGGAAAATGGAATACTATTATTCTGCTAAAGAGACATAGCAATAAAGTGACTTCTAATGGTGTATTGCTGTACTTGTAGATCAGTGCTTTGCTCAACCCTCATCAAAGAGGTTTCTTCTTGCAACAGATGTTAATTAAAACAGAGACCCACAACTGGATAACGTACAAAGAATGAGAGTCTTTGGAATCACTTGGTCCTAAATGGGATGTCTTTACCCAACCCCTGTCCTCAAGGATCAGGGAATTTGTGGAAGAAGGGGTGGAAAGACTGTAAGATCCAGAGATAGTAGATGATTCCAAGGAAACAGCATCTTCTGGGCACAACAGGACTGATGCACATATGGATGCATGGAGACTGTGTCAGCATGTACAGGGCCTGCAAAGATTCTAGACAATATCCCAGAAATAGACACAAAGTCCCAGCCCCTAACCGAGAAGCTATCTGCAGTTGACGCCTGCTGGGAAAGGGAAAGTCCATTTTCTCCAAAGGAGTGTCATGAAGTACAACCACATTCCAGAGCAGGCCCCTTTTGTTTTTGTTATTTATATTTTTCTAATTGTGTGGTTTTTTAAAAAAAATTTTTTTTGGTTTTTGTTTAAGAGTGGGGAGAGAGAACTTGAAGTTGGGAGGGTTAGGAGGTATAGAGGATCTTGGAGGACTGAGAAGAGATGAAAGAAGATGATCAAAATATATTATATGAAAAATTTAAATAAAAATTAAAATGAAAAGGAAATAGGAAAAAACCCTAAAATTTAACATAAAAATTTGAATCATGATTCATTTGAGAACAGCACTACACAACTTGCGGGGTAGTTCTCCATAGGTTATGACCCATACTCTTCACTCTCCTCCCTTGGCTCAGCAGACCCTGTTACTGGACAGCAGAAGCTCAAGGGCTTCTGGATGCCGTTGTCTGAAGGTCTTTCTAGTTGTCATTATGATTGGAAGAGCAAGAACAAGCAGGCTTGCAATGCATGTGATGAGACAGCAAAATGGATTACTTGCCCAAGTCTCAGATGAGTTTTGGGAGCCCACCAGACATCCCCACGGCTGAAAGTCTGCTTGTGCGTATCTGAGTTTAGAAGCTGCAGCCACTGTATAACTGAAGAAGTTTTACATGGCTCTCATTAAAATATTCTAAAAATTTCAGAAATATAACAACCAAGCAAGTGAATAACTTTATAAATAAAATCTTAGGCTTGTATTTGTTGCATTATTTTATACATTTTAATACTTTTGAAAAATGGATAGAATTTTCATCAAAAATAACTAAAAATTAATAATTAGTTTCTCATTTTTACCACTTGATGGCAGTGTAAGCCCAGTAATAGCCTCATAGCGCCTTAGCAATGAAAAAAGAAGTAAAGCAAGTGTTTCATTGATTTATATAGAAGACAACAGCGAGTCCATAGCTCTCTCAATGTAAGTAACAGTATGCTATACCTGCATACTGTGTGTGTGTGTGTGTGTGTGAGAGAGAGAGAGAGAGAGAGAGAGAGAGAGAGAGAGAGAAAGAGAGAGAGAGAGATTTTTTTCTTAGAAGTGAAAAGACAGAATTTCAGAAATGTTAAAAAATGCATTAGACTGTAATGCACTAAATTCCAACTTATGTTATGTAGAAATAGTTTATCCTTTCCGTTAACACAGGCATATGGCCAAAGAGTTATTTCTGATTAGCAGAAGGAGACCACAGTCTTAATTGGGGCATCTGTGACTTCCTTTGCTGCCCACTGGTTTGGGGACAGGAAACAAAGCCGAGAATCAGAAAATGGGTAAGAAAAAGGGTTGCTTTGCAGTGGATACCTTCCTCCTTTTTCACCAATAAAGGCATTAATGTGAGTAATCAAGAAAGAAAGGAAGAAATAAATAAAAAGTGAAAAAACCCAAATTTCCAAACTCATTCTGAATCATAAAAGACCCCGAGTGGCCAAAGCGTTCTTGAGCAAAAACAAAACTGACTTCACACTACTTGACCTTACAATATTCTACGGAGCTATAATGGCCAACAATGTGTGGTACTGCAACAAAGTCACAGATTGATGCAATGCAAAGCAGAGCCCAGAAATGAATCCCCACACTTAAAGACACCTGATTTTCAGTAAAAGTGCCAGTAGAATACATTTGGCTAAGAAAACTCTCTTTGATAAGTGATGCTAGGGAAACTCTGTATCTTCACTTAGAAGAATGAGAATAGACCCTATTCTCCTATTACTCATGAAACTTAACTCAAAATAAAGCAAGATTTAGATGCAAAATCTGAAACAATAGAGCTACTAGAAGAAAATGCAGCAGAAATGCTCTATGACCTTGGTCAGGTGAGGATTTTCTTTGTGTGTGTGTGTGTGTGTGTGTGTGTGTGTGTGTGTGTGTGTGTGTGTGTGTATTTGTTTTGTTTTTTGTTTTCAAATCTGGCCCAGGGTGATCTCAAACTCAGGATCTTTATGTATCAGTCTCTTAATTGCCGCAATAGGAATGCACCACCAAGACTGATTTAGGCAATGCTCTTTTGGAGAAGATTATAAAAGATAGCCAATAACAAGAAAACATACAGACAGATGTTTTTGCATTAAACTAAAAGTTTCTGCAGCAGAAAGGAAGTAATCAATGGTGAAGAGACAACCTGAAGATGAAAGACACTATTTACAACCTGTATAGGAAGATCACATCCGTAGCATTTGGGGGAACTCAAAGAGTTTTACAGAAAATAAAAAATAATGAACCTAAAATGTGAATAAGAGAACCTTTGGGACCCAGTGTTCGATATCCTATCGAAGGGTCACTTGAAGGGGGGAGTGAGGAACTGTGAAATGCCAGATAGAAATGTAGATGAAGAAAAAAGACAGAGATGCAGGATAGCTTTGGAAGGGCCCTTGGTCAATACCCAGCAGCTTCGAGCTTATTTCTATTTCTTATTTTATATACTAGCAAGGGGAGAGGCAAAAGACCCCCCCCCCCCCCCCCCGCTTCAAGATCAAAGCACAACATACAACCAAGTGTAGACCCTTCAAAACACCTGGTAACCATGCCCTTGGCCAAATCATCCCATTATGCAGCCCTGCTGGGCAAAGCAAGCTCAGACTTCCTGACCTTGAGCAAGGCCTTACTTGGGAGCCTCTGTGAGCCCCCAACAAAGAACCAAACAAATAACTCCCAACAAAGACCTATAAATGGCTAAGGGTCTGTGAAAAAAATAGCCCACGTCACTAATTACCAAAGAGGTGGAAATTAAGATCACCGAGATGTCACTTCACTCTAGTTACACTGACGTTAAGGGAAAACAAACAAACAACAAAAACAGACAAACAAAAACAAAAGACAACCCACCACCACCACCAATAACAACCAACCTGCCTCCCCAAAGCAAGGCAAATAAGAACAATCCCCATACAAACCCTATGTCATGCTGGGAGGATGGGATTCTTCTTCAACAGTCTGTTGGTAGAAGTGTAAATTAGTACAGCCATGCTGGAAATACTGGAAGAGATGGGATGGAGAGAGGGAGGGACTCTCCTCCACCTCCCCTTGGGGGAATATTTTCATTTCATTTGCTCTTAGAAAGTTGAGCTAGTAATGGGCTTGCACCTCACTCACCTGTTTTTATCAGCTCTCCAAGTTAGCATACACGGTGAAGTGGTCTGAATGAGAACGGTCCCCCATAGGCTCATGTATTTAATTACTTGGTCCCCAGCTGGTGGAACTGTTTGGAAAGGACTAGATGTGTGGCCTTGTTGGAGGTGTGCTGCTAGGGGTGACTTTGAGGTTTTAAAAGCCCACTCCATTCCCGGTTAGCGCTCTCTACCTCAGTGGTGGTGGTTGTCTCCAGGTGTGAGCTCTCAGGTACTGCTCCAGTACCATGCCCATCTGCCTGCTGCTGTGTTCCCTGCTACGTGGTCATGGACTAACCCTCTGAAACTATAAGCTACTGATAAACTTTTCTGTAAGTTGCCTTCATTATGGTGTTTTATTGTGGTAATATAAAAGTAACCAAGACACAAGGCAATGGGGTTCATTATGGCATCTTTGTACATATGTGCCATTATACTTGTTATGATTTGTTACCCTTCCCCACTGACCTTCCTCACTTCCATATCCCTGTCTTGTCAGACTCCATCTTCCTTTCCCATGTAGTTTGCCCTCTACTTTCATAATACATGCATTCCATTGCCCACTTCTTCTTAAGATCTTTTCTTCCTCTCTCATGTCTCCATTCTACTTTCATGTCACACACACACACACACACACACACACACACACACACACACACCTCAATACAAACGATCTTGCAAGCATGTGCACTCACATAGATTTAATACAGTTTTAAGGTGACAAAATAGAGGAAAATGATATTACCTGGCTTATTTTCAAGCAAGACTGTTTTTTTAATAGTCTGGGACACCTTGATTATTAGGCCTAGAGAATGAGGCTGAGTACACAGGGTGGCTGACCCATCTCACCTGGTCTCTGAGAACAAGATAGCAAAGATCAAAGATGGGCACCAGAATGAGGCAGGATCCTGCTACAGGGTAGACTATCACGGAGTGCTCACTGTGCTTCCCTGCCATGTCCTTGTAACAGCTTCCAGAGCCAGCATTGCTGATCCAGAGGGACCAAGTCCTAGATCAAGACATCGGCTTTTTCTGTAGGTACTAGGGAAGGGTGTGCCCCAGACATCTTTCCAAGCCAATTTTAAAGGCACTTGCTTATTTGGTAAGAATGTAGTGTAGAGTCAACATGTCAACGTAGATGAGGGAAATCCCACAAGGTCCCACTCTTGGATGAAGAACCACAGGCCATCAACGGCTGCAGAGAAAGGGAGAATCAGTCTTCTCTGGTTGATTATCCAATCTCATATCCCTTGCTAAATAGACTTATCATTACTAAATAGACTTAGCAGATTGTATTTATATATGTATATAAGTGTATGTGCATGCGTTAGTAACAATTAAGAGCTCATGATTTTTAAAGGGAGTGGGAGGTATGGGAGCAGTTGGAAATGGAATGGGGGTGGGAATGGTGTAAATATTATACTCATGTTCAAAATGCTCAAAATATGTAAAAAAATAGTTTTTATAAAATTAAAGCTTAAAAAAAAGTGGTGTGACAGATGCAGGCATATCCACATCTTTTGACCTCAGAGTCCCTTTATAACAACACAACATCGTGAGCCCTTGAGATTAGGCCATGGAACCAAGATGGCAAAGGAACCGCTCCGGTGTGTTGCTGTTTCCATCCTAGGTTGCTGAGGGAGATAAAGCTTGGGGGGGCTGAAACAAACAGCTCACTCAGGTGGCGGGCGACAAGGAATTCCTTCTTGGAATCAAGATCCACTTGAGGAACAAGAAGAGCTTTGACCTCCTGTGAAATGGATCAATTAATCACTTCAGGTGTTTTGGTCCAACTTGGCTAACAAGGAAGATTACTGTCCTCAGAATACTGACCTTCAAGAGTGGCTTCAGGACCTTCCAGTTTCGCTTTACCTGTGAAGGCTGACTGGAATTCCATCGGATGCTTTGCCTCAAAGACCTTGGAACCTGTGCCAGCGATAAGCTTTTCCTTCACTGCTCTCTCTCTCTGTGCTTCTATCCCACCCCAAGTGACCCATTTTTAAGCTTGCAATTTAGTGAATTTTAAATCAAGCACATAACTGGAAATACAAGATGAACTTGTATTTGCTTGGCATTTGGCTTACTTTCCATCCCCTCTCCTTGGGGAGTAGGGGTGGGGGGTGGGGAGAGCATGTAGCCAAGTCCTTGTGAGGCTAAAATATGAGGCTGAAGGTGTTCTCAAAGCAAAACCAACCTTCTACAACTCTCTCTCTCTCTCTCTCTCTCTCTCTCTCTCTCTCTCTCTCTCTCTCTCTCTCTCTCTCTCCCTTCCCCAGCTCACATGATCATGTAATGAACTTGGTTCAAACCAACAGGTAATCCACCAGGCTGTGCTCCAGACAGTTAAGTGGCTTTAACGTAAACTTTGATTGCAAGCAGGAGGGGGCATGCAAGATAAAAGCATCATTTGTCTTTTGCTCACTGGCTGTGTGGCTACCCATTGTCTGGTGAGGACCCTTGGGAGGTGGGAGACTTGGCTTGTCCTGGGCACTCAGTAAGCAGTTTTTCTTCTCTTTGGCACAGAGCTGGTGTTTACTGAGCATACATTCCAGCTCTTTGATTGACGGGTGAGCTGGAGTCGGCTAAAGAGATCAAGACTTAGACAGGTCTTTTTCTGTCCAGTGGTGTCAGTGACTTAGAGCAACCAGCCTGTTGAGTCCAGGGCCTTCAAGGGGAGTCTGGGTCCGTGAGTTCACAGACAGACTAACAGAGGTTTGCTTATGCTGTGGTGGCCTCTGCTAGCCATGAGCTTTTGGACGCCTGGCTGTCACGGGGCTCCTGTCCTCCTTGGTGGTTTACCGTGGTAGTCGTCCTCTCTGACAGGGCCTGAAGCGTTTTATCTTCCCCTTCCAACAATGCTTTGAAGCTTCTGCGAGGAATGTGTTACAAGTTTTGTGGTAGACAAACTCAAATAGTTGAGCAAGAAGTGAGAGAGGATGGAGAAAGATACAGATAGGCCTGTTGATGGGAAAATAGGGGGAAAAATAATCTAACCGTCCTTGAGTTAGAGAAAAACATCCTTTGTTCCCCATCTCACCGAAAAAATTCCAGGTATGCAGGGTCACGGCCTCAAGCTTAATCTGCCTCCTCAGCTGGGCTTACGATTTGCAATAAAGTAAACCTTTCAAAGGCGTTCAACTTCATTAGGTTGTCTTGATGCTCAGAGAAGAATAGCTAGCATTGGATGTCTGGCAGCCAGCAGAGAGGGTCCTCATAATGCTCCTAATCAGCAGTGAAATTTTATTGTACGTCAACATTCTACCTGCAGAGGCCAGAAGGGTGATCAAACCTGTACTCCCATGAAATTTCTTTTATTTATATTTATATTTATATTTAAATGTAACCTCAGAGAAGAGTGCATTCAGTCTAACCCTGTAAGCAACATTAGATCTTCCATAACATTGGTGAAAAGACCATTTTGATATTGTTAAACAATCTCTGCAATAGATTTCTAAGTGAAGATATTTAAAAACCTTATCAGATGGGTGGCAATGGATCAAAGTTTGGAAAGATATGACAGGCTGCCTGGTTGGCATTTGACTGTGCCTGAAAACCTTGAAGTTGAAAACCAAATAAAATATTTTGCAGAAAAATTCAGTCTGCTGGGTTAGGAGATTTATTTTTTCTCTCTTTTGTTATTTTTCCCAAACAGAATATAGTTAAAATACATAATGGTATGTGTGTGTGTGTGCGCCTGCTTGAGTGTGTGCGCCCATGTGTGCAGTGTGTGTGTGTGTGTGTGTGTGTGTGTGTGTGTGTGTGTGTGTTGGTGTTGGAGGTTGAATCCAGGGCTCACATTAGACAAGTGTTTGACTGTCCACCTGTGTCTCCAACTCTTCTGATTTCATTTAGCGATAATGTCTTCCTGAGCTGCCCAGGCTGATCTCGAGCTTCCCGAGTAGCTGGGGTTACACATGAACCAGCTATTGAGTAGTTCTTCTCCATGGGAAAAAAACAAAACAAAACAAAACAAACCACAGCCCAATTTGAGGTTTTTCAGTCAGTGAGGGTCATGCACCTTACTTGCAGGCACTCTGTGTTTATTGAAGATAGCATAAAATGATGCAATACAATGATGTATTCAAATGACAGCTTAGCATTTTTTTTTTCCTGGTGCTGAGGCATAAACCCAGGAGTGCGCACACCTATTCTGAACCTTATCAGCAGTCTAAAAATAATTTAGCAGGGAGTCTTATTTAGCATTTTTTCCTTTGTACCGTCACTTGCCCATATCTGATGAGCAATAGGACATGAATCTCTTTGGCTAAATACACTGCCACATTCCTTTTTATTTTGGTCACCCCTCTTCTGATCTATCACGTGTGGGCCCCTGAAAAATATGCCAAATACAAATATTTCTGTATACATGCATATATTTCACTTCCTTAGTGTGCCCATTACATACGTTTGTCTACTTGCTCCTTTAGAAATATCATAGGGAATAAAGAGACTGCTCAGTGGCTAAGGGCACTGGATGCTCTTACAGAGGACTCAGGTTTGGTTCCTAGCACCCACAAGGTGGTTCACAATCATCCATAACTCTCCAGGGGATCCAATGATCTCTTCTGACCTCTGCAGGCACCAGGCAAGCATGCAGTACACATATATACATGCACACGCAAAATATTTTTACATATAAAACAAAATAAATATTTCAAAATGTTTTTGTATACCTATAAAAATTATCTTTTGAGGGTCCAGATCACACTCTTTAACCATTTTTTTTTTTTTTTTTTTTTTTTTGGTTTTTTCGAGACAGGGTTTCTCTGTGTAGCTTTGCGCCTTTCCTGGGACTCACTTGGTAGCCCAGGCTGGCCTCGAACTCACAGAGATCCGCCTGGCTCTGCCTCCCGAGTGCTGGGATTAAAGGCGTGCGCCACCACCGCCCGGCTTCTTTAACCATTTTTGAGCACTATGGTTTTAAGAGGAAAGGTGCAGAGTTGATGTTAAGAATTCATATTGTAGTTGGCTCTTAAAATCATGAAGAAAAGCACTGCACTTTGTTAAGATCATTGCCTTTAAATATGTATTCATTATTGCACTCATGGTAGCATAAAAAGGGAATGGAATGGGGGACATCGGTTTGAAGGTTATCAACTGCACGGTGCTTGTTATATTTAGCACGTGTTCAGAAAGTGGGTCACCTCGGGATTTTTCAGATGGTTTATTGAATTATTCAAAACATTTTAAGTGTTGCTTTGAAATCTGTCACTTCTTTTTTTTTAGCGATTAAATGATATTAAATGTGAGGCAAGGAGCAGCATAATTTCATCACCCTGATTCAATCTATAACATGAGTTCTTTCATGTGGTACCTTTCCTGTTTTCTTTCGCTGAAATATTAAAACAACAACAATGATCTAACACTTTCATACTCACAACCAAAATTTGTGCATTTTTTTCTTACTCTTAAGTTGAAAAAAAAAATCCCTTTACATCCTTTAATACCCATTTCAAGTCAAATTTCCTGAAACTGAGGATGTGCTCTGTCTGCCTTTGCCCTCCTCTGGCTGTAGATCCCTGGGCGATAGAGCTAAGGACCTCTCTTTCCTCATTGTTCTCACCGCCTGCATGTAGGACTTTAAAGGGGAACTTGGGAAGGAGGTAACAAGGTTTCATTGCCAAGAGTGGATGTATTCACTCCCTTCGAAAACAGGCATCGAGTGGGCTTGTATTTTGACATGGGAGCCTTTGATGATGCAGAATTCCTGTGCTTATTTTGGCTTCCCACTCACATCTAGTTAAATTCAATATAAAAAAAGGCTTTTTATTTATTTATTTTATTATTTCACCAACCACAGTTTTCCCTTCCTCCTCTCCTCCTGTTCCCTCCCCCCAACTCCTTTTTAACCCCCTATCCCCCATCTATTCCTCAGAAAGGGTGAGACCTCCCATGGGAGTCAACAAAACATGGTTTATCAAGTTGGGGCAGGACCAAGCTCCTCCCCCTGCATCAAGACTGATGGAGGCATCCCACCATAGGGAATAGGTTCCAAAAAGCCAGCTCATGTGCCAGGGACAGGTCCTGGTCCTACTGCCAGGGGCCTCACAAACAGATCACACAACTGTCACCCACATTCAGAAGGCCTAGGTCAGTCTCAAGCAGGTTTCCTAGCTGTCAGTCCAGAGTACCTGAGCTTGCAAGAGCTCGGGTCAGCTATCTCTGTGGGTTTCTCCTTTATGATCTTGACATCTCCATCTTGCTCATATCTCCCAGAGCTCTGCCTAGGGCTTGGCTATGGATCTCTACATCTGCTTCCATTAGTTACTGGAAAAAGGTTCTATGATGATAATTAGGGAAGTCATTTATCTGATTACAGGAGAAGGCCAGTTCAGGCACCATCTCCACTATTGCTAGGACTCTTAGCTGGGGTCATACCTACGGATTCCTGGGAGTTTTTTTCCTAACCCCATAATGGCCCCCTTTATCAAGATATCACTTTCATTGCTCTCCCTCTCTGTCCCTCCCCCAACTTGACCATCCAGATCCCCCATGTTCTCATCCTCCATCCCTTCTCTTTAAACCCTCCACCTCCAGTTCACCCATGAGATCTCATTTATTTCCCCTTCCCAGGGGATCCATGTGTCCCTCTTAGAGTCCACCTTGTTACCTAGCTTCTCTGGGGCTGTGGATTTCAGCCTGGTTATCCTTTGCTTTACATCTACCATCCACTTATGAGTGAGTCCATACTGTGTTTGTCTTCCTGAGTCTGGGTTACCTCATGGCTCAGCCGTTAAAGGCTAGGCTCACAACCCAAAATATATTTAGTTTCTATTCAGCAACAGCATCAGTGATGAAGTCTTGTACTGTGGATATCATTCTATATAAATAAAACACTGATGGCCAGTGACCAGGCAGGAAGTATAGGTGGGACAAAGAGAGAGGAGAATTGGGGAAACAGGAAGAAGGGGGGAGAGACACTGCAACCACTGCAGGAAAAGCAGCATGTAAAGACACTGGTAAGCCACCAGCCATGTGGCAAGGTATAGATTTATAGAAATGGGTTAATTTAAGATATAAGAACAGTTAGCAAGAAGCCTGCCACGGCCATACAGTTTGTATGCAATATAAGTCTCTGTGTTTACTTGGTTGGGTCTGAGCAGCTGTGGGACTGGCAGGTGACAAAGATTTGTCCTGACTGTGGGCAAGGCAGGAAAACTCTAGCTACAGTCTTGTAGGTTCTTCAACTCTTCCCACATCTTTGCTCTCGCAAAGCATGCTGGAATGAACACAGGAGTGCCATCTATGCTTCAACATGGGGACTTGTGTTTGCTTTGTTTAGCCACTCAATGGTGGGATTGTTGAGTCCTGTGGAGAGTCCATGTGACTGTTTGGAGAACAGTCCACCCTGCTTTTCATAATAACTGACTTCATTTCCATCATCATCACTTGTAGCTAGAGTTTTCCTGCCTTGCCCACAGTCAGGACAAATCTTTGTCACCCGCCAGTCCCACAGTCGCTCAGACCCAACCAAATAAACACAGAGACTTATATTGCTTACAAACTGTATGGCCGTGGCAGGCTTCTTGCTAACTATTCTTATAGCTTAAATTAATCCATTTCCATAAATCTATACCTTGCCACATGGCTCATGGCTTACCGGCATCTTCACATTCTGCTTGTCCTGGTGGCGGCTGGCAGTGACTCTAACTGCCTTCCTGTTCTTTCTTTTCTCCTCTCTGTTAGTCCCGCCTATACTTCCTGCCTAGCCACGGGCCAATCAGTGTTTTATTTATTGACCAATCAGAGAAACACATTTGCCATACAGAACATCCCACAGCAATCACTGTGTAGTGTTTCCTTTTCTTCATATGCTCCCCAACACCTGTTGTCCTCCCTGAAGCTCCCTCTGTGTGTGTCTGCATGAACAAGTATGATTTGATGAGTGTACCTGCAAATGTTTGAACAGGGCAGAGGACAACCTTGGCCGACGTCCTTCATCCATCATGGTTTTTGAGACAGAGTCTCTCCGTGGCCTGGGACTAACCTCTGCTGGCTGGACAGGGAGCCCCTCAGGTCTACTTCCCTCCACTTCCCCACACTGTGATTCTAAGCATGCACCACCATGCTCTGTTTTTGTTTTTGTTTTTTAATTAAGATATCAATGTGAGTTCTGGAAGTTGGGTTTTCATGCTTGCAAGGCAAGCACTTCACCTGCTGAGCTCCCTTTCCAGGCCCTCCTTGATCTTTCTAACAGTAACTCTTCCAGCAGGTGGGGATGATGGATAGAAGCAGCTTCAAGTTGCATTTCTACAATTATTAGTATTCACATTTTCTCCACAAGCCTGTTGGCCACTTGTAAGTATTTTAGGAAATGTCTACTCTGGCTCTTTGTCTACTTTGTTTTGAGCTATTTGGTTTTCGCTATTGAGTTGTCTTGAATTTCTCATGTTTACATATTAACTGCTGAGCAAATATATAACTTGAAAATATGTCCCATTTTGCCAGTAGACTTTTTAAAAAATTCTCTTGAATTTCTCCCTTTTCTGTGCAGACAGAAATCCCATTGTCTACTTTTTGTAACTTTTGGGTTTTTTTCTTTTATTGAAAAGAATTTTTTTTTCATTCACTATAGTTTGATCATGGTTTTCCCTTCCCTTACTCATCCCAGTTCCCCTCCACCTCCCTTTCATCCAGATCCACATGGTGAGTAGTTTGAACATAATTGGCTCCCATTAGCTCATAAGGGGTGGCACTATTAGGAGCTGTGGCTTTGTTGGATTAGATATGGCCTTGTTGGAGGAAGTGTGTCACTGTGGGGATGGACTTTGAGGTTTCCTATGCTCAAGATACCACCCAGTATGTGAGACCATTTCTTGTTTTCTTCTGATTAAGATGTAGCCAGCACCATGTCTGCCTACATGCTGACATGTTCTCTGCCATGATGATAATGGACTGAACCTCTAAAACTGTGAGTCACCCCGATGAAATGTTTTTCTTTATAAGAGGTGCTGTGGCCATGGTGTCTCTTCATAGCAATAGAAACCCTAACTAAGGCATCTAAGGTTTCCTTCTTTCTCTCCTTAGAAAATAAGCAGGCAACTAAGGAATAATAAAATAAAATAAAAACAAATTGGAATATGACAAAACAACCAAACAAGAAAAGAACCAAAGAAAACCACAAGAAACTCATGCAGGTACAGAGATACACACATTTGCACACACAAGACTCCCATAAAATCCCAGATCCAGAAGCCATAATATATATGTAAATGACCTGTAAGGCAAAAAAATAAATAAGTAAACCAAAAAGCTATAACTTAACATTATGAGGCAAAGAATCTCTAAAGATGCTGTTGAGTTTGTTTTGTGTCGGCCACCTACTGCTGGACATGGGGCCTAACCTTAAGAGGGGTTTGCTTCCCCATTGAATTTCCTCAAAGAAAACTAAATTTTCATTTGCAAGTGGCTATCAGTTGTAAACAGTCTCTGGGTTAGGGATGGGACCATGTGTCTACCTCTCCTTTCAGCTCTAGGATCCCTGGTGCTGACCCATGCAGACTCTGGGCATATTGCCACAGTCCCTGTGAGTTCATATGTGTGCTGGTCCCATTGTGTCCATAGGCCTTGACTCCTGGTTGTCCTACATCCCCCCACAGGCTCTTACACTTAATCTGCCTCCCCTTCCACAGAGTTCCCTGAGCCCTGAGGGGAGGGACTTGACAGAGACATCTCCTTTAGGACCGAGTGTTCTAAGGTTTTCTACTCTCTACATATTGTCTGGCTGTGAGTCTTTCTATTTTTTTTTTTTTTTTGTTGTTGCTGTTTTGTTGGGTCATATCCAAGAGGTCATTTGTCATATTAACATCATGGAAGTTTTCCCTATGTTTCTTTTTAGCAGTTTCATTGTGTTGGGTCTTAAATTAGATCTTTAATTGGAGTTGCTTTTCATCGTAGTATGAGGTAGGGCTCTACGCTCATTCCCTTGCATGTGGATAGTATTCCCATCACCATTAGTTAAGAGGCTGTCTTTTTCTCATTGGGTTTTCTTGGTGCTGGTGTCCAAAGGAAGTACTTTTATTATCCCATCTAATTTTCCTCATTAGAAAACTATACATCAGAGAGTCTAATTAAGATATAACAGTGTCGAGCTAATAATGTCTTACTATTGACCTGAACCCTGAGGCTTAAGTCACTTAATCAGGAAAATAAAATTAAGGTAATGGGTTCTTTTTTTTTTTTCATTTTTCTTTATTCTACTCACTTCACATGCTATCCACATACCCCCCTCCTTCCTTCTCCCACCCCTCAGCCCTCTTTCCCAAGCCACCCCACATACTCACATCCCCAAATCAAGGTCTCCCATGGGGAGTCAGCAGAGCCCAGCTCACTGAGCCTAGGCAGGTCCAAGCCCCTTCCCACTGCACTAAGGCTGTGCAAGGTGTCATACCACAGGCACCGGATTCCAGAAGCCTACCCATACCCCAGGGACAGATCCCGATCTCCCTGCCTGGGTGCCCCCCAAACAGTTCGAGCCAAACAACTGTCTTGTGTATCCAGAGGGCCTAGTCCAGTCCCATGGGGGCTCTACAGCCACCAGTCCACAGTTCATGGGCTTCCACTAGTGTGGCCAGTCATCTCTGCTTGTCCTCCCATCATGATCTCGATGTCCCTCGCCTGCAGTATCTCTCCTCTCTCTCATCAATTGGATTCCTGGAGCTCAGCCTGGTGCCTGGCTGTGGATCTCTGTATCTGCCTCCATCTGTCACTGGACAAAGGCTCTATGATAACAGTTAGGTTATTTGCTAGGCTGGTCACCAGAGTAGACCAGTTCAGGCACCCTCTGGACCACTGCCAGCAGACCAAGGTGGGGTCAACCTTGTGGATTCCTGGGAGCCTCCCCAGCACCCTGCCTCTTCCTATTCCCATGATGTCCTCATCTATCATGGTATCTTCCTCCCTGCCCTCCCACTCTGTCCTTGTTCCAGAGGATGTGGAGAAAGGGGAACACTCTTCCACTGTTGGTGGGAATGCAAACTTGTACAGCCACTCTGGAAATCAGTATGACAGTTTCTCAGAAAGTTGGGAATAATTCTTCCTCAAGAACCAGTTATACCACTCTTAGGCATATACCCAAGGAATGCTCAATCTTACCACAAGGACACATGCTCAGCTATGTTTATATCAGCATTATTCATAATAGCAAGAACCTGGAAACAACCTAGATACCCCTCAACTGAAGAATGGATAAAGAAAATGTGGCACATTTACACAATGGAGTACTATTCAGCAGTAAAAAACAATGATATCATGAAATTTGCAGGCAAATGGATCTAGAAAATATCATCTTGAGTGAGGTAACCCAGACTCAGAAGGACAAACATAGTATGTACTCACTCATAAGTAGATACTAAATGGGAGGGAAGGAATGGCCAGACTGCAACCCACAACTCCAGAGAGGCTAGCTAAAAGGAAAAAAACCCTAGGAGGGACACATGGATGATCCTGTGAAGGAGAAGTGGATGAGATATACATGAGTGGACTGGGGGGTGGGGATGGTAGAGGGTGAGGAGTGGGGGATAAGAACATAGGGAAAAGGTAATGGGTTCTTATGTACTTGTAAGTAGGAGCTCATTGCTGCGTTTAAGTCACGAGTCAATTTTAAGGTGAGCTAAAGGATCTATGAGTGTGTGTGTGTGTGTGTGTGTGTGTGTGTGTGTGTGTGTGTGTGTATGTGTACATGGTGGGGAGGAGAAGGGGCTTTTAAAAATAATATATTAAATTATAATTACATTATTTCTCCCTTTCTGCTTCCTTCCTCCATCCCCTCCCATCCACCTCCCCTGCTCTGTTCTCTCTCGAATTCTCAAATTCACGACCTTGTTTTCTTTAATTGTTGCCACACACACACACACACACACATTCACACATTCCTAAGTACATAAATACAACCTGCTCAGTCTATATACTGTTACCTGTATTATATAATCTCAGAACTGAACACTTGGTATTAAATCACCAGTTAGGGGGCTCTTCCCTGAGGAAGACAATTTCCTCAAGCATTCCCCAGTTGCCTCCCCCTTCAATCTTAGCATGTTCATTGGTGTTGCCATTATTCAGGTCTTGTTAGGAGTCATGTTGATGAGACTTACTAGGTGTAGCCTTTCTGACATTTCCAGGAGATACTCTTGCAGCAAACTTCCCATTCCTCTGACTCTTACAATTGTTCCACACTTTCTTCTACAGTCCCTTCTATTCGAGAGCTGTTGGTTACCATGAGTGTCACTATTGCTCCTTTAGAGTTACTGTGCCAGTGTTGGTCATTGTTGTCATTAACAGGTGTCATAGAAAGGTATTACTATGGGTTGCTTCCCTTCTTTGAAAGCTTACACAGCATCTTCTAGTACCATTGAAATCTAGTTCTCAGGGAGGGGGCATTCAGGTCATCACATTCAGGTCAGGGGTCCTCTGGATCCTGTGTCCAATATTCATGGTGTCTTCTGCAATAGGGACTTGCTTTCCACCTTTGGGAGGCAACCAAGGGCAATACTGATAACTTAAAATGTTTTGTGAGTCTCTTGGACCATCCAGACCAACAACTCAAAAGGAACATCTCACACCCAATGTTGAGTTTTCTAGATAGTCTGTGACTCTTGGGGGTGGGGCAGTGGAGCATTGACAGCCTACATGGAAAACTATATATGCATATGTATACACACACACACACACACACACACACACACACACATATATATATATATTTATATGTATGCACCTTTAGATAGATGGATAATAATGTGATTCCTTATGACATTTTCAGACATCCTTACTGTTATTTTATCCACCTCCCTCCTCCTTCCATAGTTAAAGCCTCTCCCCCATTTTCCCTATTTACCCCTTCAAATAACTTGTAGCCCCTCTTTATTGCTCCACCACGATCTCCTTTTATTTCCTGGTTTCTGCAGTTACTCCAGGTTATATACTTATATCTGAAGTCAAGTCACTGTAGTTTGTGTTGAGTTGCATTACATGCAGATGCGCTCACTCATGACAAGGCCACATTCAAGGGTAGAAGGAGGCAGCTGGCAAGTCCCCATCCTTTCTGATAGAAACTGCAAAGTTCTCCCACAACTACTCAGGGTGAGCCTTACAGCTTTCCTGTCTCAGTCTAGGCAATCAACCTTGAATCAGCACAAAACATCTATGTTTGGCTAAACATGAAGGACTAGTGTATAGCTAAGTCATTAGACTCTCAAATAAAAACTTCATGCCTATTAAATCCATCATTGAAAAAATATTATAGAGTCAGTGAGAACAGGATAAAGTTTATTTTCACATGAGTGAATTGTACCTTGGAGTTTCTTTGGTTCATGTGCATCTAAATTACTCATGATACAAAGTTGGATCAGGTGATCTGTTCTCACACCTACCTTGAGGTTATGAACTGTGTATGTTATAATGAAACTACTCCTAGATATGAGTCATTATTACTTCCCTCACATATGTGGAATCTGCAAAATATCAACCTAAAGAGAGATGATGAGTCATCAGAAATTGGGAAGAGTGTGTGGTCTTGGGGAGGTAGAGAGAATGGGTGGCTTGTTGTGACTAGTGTGCCCCATGTGTATATATGATATACTGTATAAACCCATTAATACATGCCATGAATAGATGTTGCCAATAGATGACTGCAATGAACAATTTGATGATAGTTTTACCTAAAATATATTCTCTCCTTGTGAAATCTCCTTTCTAATTTGGCCATTGTAAAATTACATATAATTTTATAAATACATAAAATTACATGTAAAATTACACATGTGCACATCTATATTTAGTTCTTACACAAAGATTTTCTCACTTTATAACAGATCAGGTGTTGTGAAACTTTTACAACAGGTAGTTACAGGTCCTCATTCAGTCCCCCCATCTTGGTCAAAGATGCAACAGCAGGAAAGTGTGTCTTCTTCCCACGTGACCTTTCAACGTCTTCCCAGTCCTCCATTCTGTCTCTATCCACACATTCAGGCAAGGGAAGGATCCATTCTCCATCACTGGAAGTCTCTGCTTAGGAAGGATGCTCCCCCCCCAGGGAGAAAATATTCTTGCCCATGCTTGGGTGCTTTCTTTCACTGTCTTAGCTAATTCATCCAGACTGTGACCTTCACCATGGCTCTTAGCGAAACGGAAGGCTATGATTACGAAGACACTCAGGCAAGTAGAAGCTCCCATGCTAGTGTGGTGAATGTAAACACCAGAAAGTCAAAGTCAGCATGATAAAGATTGTAGATAAAGACTGCACATTGACCTTAATTAACTGTTGGCCAGGATGAGACTTGGACAATGTAGACCAGTTTGCTGAATCAGCTGCCATTCCCAGCCACTCTCCTTGGTTCCACAGCATCTGTGTTCTGGAAGATTAGAGAACTCTCTAACATGCCTTGGACTCTTTCTCCTCACTCACAAAGCACGGCTTTCTGAGTGGACAAGGCTCTCTTGTTGCCACCACTCTGGTCGCATCCCTTGCTGACCCTTCGTCTTGATCAAGCATCTCTTGGCTTTCCCATCACAACAGCCACTTGTTTCTGTTTCTCTGTTTGTTCCATTATGTATTGTCTAGTATCCTTTATGTTCCTTTCAGAGTTTGGGGTAGGGGGTGAGCAGAGGGGATGCCCGCACACCCGGTGAAGACCTTGGGAGAATTAACATAGATTAAATGAATATATTAAAGGAAACGGGAGTTCAGCAGCCTTGAATGGGAGATTGTTTCTCTTTGTAATCAACACTTGAGTTGTAACTGATAGGAGACATTTTTAAGGAATGTCTTTTTAAAAAGTTTGAACAGCTGAACTGTCTGTTTCCTTTACATACAGGACTCCCTTTGAGGTCTATAACTGCTCTGAGGCTGGAGGGCCCAGCAAGGAGGTGCAAAGAATGTCGTTGAAACTTTGAGCAGAAAAACGCAGTATTTGAAGAATAGCCGTTACTAGGGATTGGGAAGGGTGTGTGCTTCTAAATGATCTAGTGCCTGCTCTGGCTATCTATCACTTTCCACTTGGGACTAGGCTACCATGACTATCTAAAAGGGGCTGAGCGAGCCTCTGACCTTGGTAGAGGCCGGAAAAACATCATCTAGGTATTGAACTGTCCAACTGAGTCCGGGTTTCTGTTCAATCCTTTGCTGATTTGGTGAAGTTTTGTGCCTGTTTCTGTGGATAGGCACCTGTTGTTCACAGGGTTTTAGTCCATGCTGTGTTTGTTACATCATAAAACTGTTAATTCTCTGGTGCCTTTCCATAAATTAACTCATGAAGACAGTAGCCCTACATGTACACACACTTGACCTGTACACTGCTGCATCCAGTCTCCCAATTTCATTTATGACAATCTTTGGTTAAACTGATAATTAGTTTTTGTGACTTATAATCAGATAACTTTCATTCATGGATGGCACATATGTTTTAAACATGCATCTCTTTCGTTTGCTTTTATTTTTATTAAAATCACAGTGTTCTACTTTTAAATTACAGGCCTTCTGAGTACCCAGCAACAAATTTTCCCTTTGATGAGGCTATAGTATTCATTTCTATTTAGTATAGATATTAGGTAACCTGGGAGTCTCTCCCTATATCTATATATCTATATATCTATATATCTATATAGATAGATTCTGGTGGCAGCCTCCTGGAACCCTTGTGCTCTGCTAGCTGTTCTCTGGGTGTGTTCACATGGCATGCATACTGCTTTATATTCCGTTATCATCTTGGACATTCCATTGGCTCCTCTCTACCAACATGGACTTTGACATTGCCTAGACAGATTTTATGGACAGCATTTCCCTGGGTGGAAATCAATCAATGGAAGGAGTTGGAGGGCAGCTAATCTAGCCATTCAGTGTCTCAGTGTCTAGCTGTTTCTTCAACCTACTGTTCTAACTTCTTTTCTCCTTCTCCTTGTCCTCCTCCTCCTCGTCCTCGTCCTCCTCCTCGTCCTCGTCCTCCTCCTCGTCCTCCTCGTCCTCCTCGTCCTCCTTGTCCTCCTCCTCCTCCTCCTCCTCCTCCTCCTCCTCCTCCTCCTCCTCCTCCTCCTTCTTCTTCTTCTTCTCTCTCTCTCTCTCTCTCTCTCTCTCTCTCTCTCTCTCTCTCTCTCTCTCTCTCTCGTAGTGTCTGGTGCTTGCCCAGTATGTATAGTGCCCATCCTCCTCTTTCACAGAATTCTGTCTCAGTATCCACCAGTAGGAAGCCTTCTGCCTCCCACTCAGGTGGTGGGGGGAGCACAGTGATTGACAAAGCCTTTTGGAGCCCAGGTATGAATGCTTCTTCTTATGCCTCAGACACCTACTTGCACACCTGCAGGTCCACTCGTAGTCTCCTCCTTGAAAACAGCTGCTGCCTAGGACTCTTTCCAGAGGCATTATCTGGTATAACATAGTTCATTTTAAAATAGACTTTTTTCCACAGCAGTTTTATGTTCATAGAGGGCACAGAACTTCTTGGTGTACTCACTGTTCCACTCACATGTCCAGTCTCCTCCACTGCCAAAGTCTTGCACACTGGGACATTTGTTATAGAGCATGAACCTGTACTGACACAGCATTATCACCTGAAGTCCACAGTGCACTCGAGTCTTCATTCATTCTGTTCGGACCAGCGAGATGCCTTGTATCTACCACATTAGTATCATATGGAGTTGCTTAACTAGACTCAGATTCCCATGCTCCACCTAGTAGTTCCTTTTGTTTTGTCTTTCAACCTTCGGCTCTGAGCAGTTAGGACTGAACTTCCTTTCCCACGCTGTCTGCCATCCCCTGTCCATCAACTTTCACTCTTCCATGGCTTTTAGTGGTATCTCATCTGGTGATACCTCTTCTCCTGCTTCATTTGTTTCCAGTGGAAAAAGTTGGAAGGGTTACTTTCTGGCAAGGAGAAGGGTTTCTTGACTAGGGATGCAGGAAAACTCTCAAATGCTGTGTCTTGATTGAAGTAATAAATAAGCACATAGATATGCTGTGGGATGTTCTGTATGTCCTGTGGGAGCCCATTCTCAGGTTCCTTGTGGCTTTACCCAGCAGGTCCACATAGAGGATGATTAGGACCAAGGGCCTGAGTGCAGGTGTCTGAGATGGTCTGCACTTGGCTGTGCTGGGGGATGGTCTGTATGTCAAGTTGCTTTGATTGGTCAATAAATAAAACCTGATTGGTCATGGCTAGGCAGGAAGTATAGGCGGGACTAACAGAGAGGAGAAAAGAAAGAACAGGAAGGTAGAAGGAGTCACTGCCTGCAGCCGCCTGCCAGGACAAGCAGCATGTGAAGATGCTGGTAATCCATGAGCCACGTGGCAAGGTATAGATTTGTGGAAATGGATTAATTTAAGATATAAGAACAGTTTAGCAAAAAGCCTGCAACAGCCATACAGTTTGTAACCAATATAAGTCTCTGTGTTTACTTGGTTGGGTCTGAGCGGCTGTGGGACTGGCGGGTGACAAAGATTTGTCCTGACTGTGGGCAAGGCAGGAAAACTCTAGCTACATAGATACGCTTGAGAAAACATATCAAGTTCAAGAGAGTGACTTGTTAATGTAAACAAGTAACTTTAAGATAGGAAAATGGACTTGGAAAAATGAAAGCAGTGCCTTAACAGATCGCACCAAGGGGACTAAACTTTTGACTTGCCTTTTTTCCAGTGATAACATATTAGGCAGTTTTATGAAGTAGAATTAGTATTTCTTCAATAAGGTTAGGAAAAAATAATAGATGCTAGCAAGGATTCAGAGAAAGGAGGGTTTTCATAATCAGCAGCATGTCAGTTACCCTACCATTTTATGGAAAACATTTTCAGTGTTCCTAAAAAAACAATGGAGTTTCTACTCAGGGGATGAAGAAAAGAGATTTGGTGAGGACATTAAAAATGTTTAATAAAAATCATAAAATATCATTAGAAAGCAGTAGAATGAATAAAGTGAATAAAAAAGAATAAAAATGTGAGCAGTCATATCAGATTTAAAATGATATTTAAATGTAACCATTATAGCGCTGTTAGTTTTAACGTAAGGAATAATGTAAACTGTAATGTGTCCTCTCCATTGTCAAAAAGAGAGAGAGAAAAAGAATGAGACAGAGGCAGAGACAGAGGAAGGAGGAGTGAATAAGGGAAAGAGGGAAAGAGAATGAATCTCTCCTAAAAGTAATGGGAGAAAAAATTCTACCAGGGAGCTCCTACAGCTGATAAACACCTTCAGTAATGTGGCAGGAAAAACAAAATCAGTAGCCCTCCTATATACAAATGACAAACAGGCTGAGAAAGAAATCAGAGAAACATCACCTTTTACAATAGCCACAAACAATTTAAAATATCTTGTGGTAACTCTAACCAAATAAGTGAAAGACCTGTATGACAAGAATTTTAAGTCTTTGAAGAAGGAAATTGAAGAAGATATCAGAAAATGGAAAGATCTTCCATGCTCATGGATAGGTAGGATTAACATAGTAAAAATGACAATTTTACCAAAAGCAATCTACATATTCAATGCAATCCCCATCAAAATCCCAACATAATTCTTCCCAGACCTCGAAAGAACAGTACTTAATTCTCAACTTCATATGGAAAAACAAAAAAACCCAGGATAGCTAAAACAATCCCATACAATAAAGGAACTTCCTGAGGTATTACCATCCCTGACTTCAAGCTCTACTATAGAGCTATAGTAATAAAAACAGCTTAGGATTGTCATAAAAACTGACATGTGGATCAATGGAATTGAATTGAAGACTCTAACATAAATCCACATACCTATGAACACCTGATTTTTGACAAAGGAGCAAGAAATAAATAATGGAAATAAGGAAGCATCTTCAACAAATGGTGCTGGCATTACTGGATGGCAGCATGTAGAAGAATGCAAATAAATTCATATCTATTGTTATGCACAAAACTCAAGTCTAAGTGGATCAAATACCTCAACATAAATCCAGTTACACTGAACCTGATAGAAGAGAAAGTGGTAAGTAGCCCTGAATGCATTGGTACAGGAGACCACTTCCTAAATATAACACCAGTTATAGCACAGATACTGAGATAGATAATAAACGACACCTCTTGAAATTGAAAAGCTTCTTTAAAGCAAAGGACACAGTCAATAAGACAAAAAGACAGCCTACAGAATGGGAAAAGATCTTCATCAACCCTACATCTGACAGAGGGCCGATCTCCAAAATATATAAAGAACTCAAGAAACTAGATATCAAACTACGCAATAATCCAACTAAAAAATGGGGTACAGATCTAAACAGAGAAATCTCAAAAGAAGAATCTCAAATGGCCAAAAACATTTAAGGAATTACTCAACATTCTTAGTCATCAGGGAAACGCTAATCAAAATGACTCTGAGATACCATCTTAAACCTGTCAGTATGGCTAAGATAAAAAAAACACTTATGACAACTTATTCTGGAGAAGATGTGGAGTAAGTGGAACACTCCTCCACTACTGGTGGGAGTGCAAACTTGGAAATCTTTATGACTGTTTCTCAGAGAATTGGAAATGAATCTACCTCAAGGCCCAGCGATAACACTCTTAGGCATTTACCCAAAGGATGCTCAATAATTCCGTAAGGACACTTGCTCAACTATGTTCATAGCAGCATTATTTGTAATAGCCAGAACCTGGAAACAACCTAGATACCCCTCAACTGAAGAATGGATAAAGAAAATGTAGTATATATACACAATGGAGTATTACTCAGTGGTAAAAAAAAAAATGACATCATAAAATTTGCATACAAATGAATGGAACTAGAAAAAAAATCATCCTGAGTAAGGTAACTCAGATCCAGAAAGACAAACATGGTATGTATTCACTCATGGGTAGATAATAGATGTAAAGCAAAGGATAACCAGGCTACAATCCACAGCCCCAGAGGAACTAAGTAACAAGGAATACTCTAAGAAGGATGCATGGATCCCCCTGGGAAGGGGAAATAGATGAGGTCTCCTGGGTAAACTGGGGGCAGGGTGGGGGCAAAGTGAAGGGGATGGGGGATGAGAACATGAGAGATCTGGATGGTCAAGTTGGGCGAGGAACAGAGAGGGAGATCATGAAAGTGATATCTTGATAAAGGGGGGGGGCAATTATGGGGTTAGGGAGAAACCTGGTGCCAGGGAAACTCCCAGGAACCCAAGAGGAGGACCCCAACTAAGACTCCTAGCAATAGTGGAGACAGTGCCTGAATTGGCCTTCTCCTGTAATCAGATAAATGACTTCCCTAATTGTCATCATAGAACCTTCATCCAGTAACTGATGGAAGCAGATGTAGAGATCCATAGCCAAGCCATGGGCATCGCTCTGGGAGTCCAGTTGAAGAGAGGGAAGAGGGATTATATAAGCAAGATGGGTCAAGATCATGAAGGGGAAACCCACAGAGACAGCTGACCTGAGCTCTTGAGAGTTCACAGTCTCTAGAATGACAGCTAGGGAGCCTGTATGGGACTGACCTAGACCTTCTGCATGTGGGTAACAGTTGTGTAGCTTGGTCTGTTGTGGGGCCCCTAGCAGTGGAACCAGGATCTGTCCCTGGCACATGAGTTGGCTTTTTGGAACCTATTCCCTATGGTGGGATGCCTTGCTCAGCCTTGATGTGGGGGAAGAGCTTGGTCCTGCCTCAACTTGATATGCTATGCTATGTTGACTCTCATGGGAGGACCTACCCTTTCTGAGGAGTCTGGGGGTAGGGCAGGTAGAAAGGAGTGGGGGGGGGAGGGAATGGGAGGAGAGAAGGGAAGGGAAATTGTGGTTGGTATGTAAAATAAATTTAAAAAAATTAAAAAGTAACGAGAGAATGGTTTCTTTGATTGACAGTGTTGGGAAAATCACTAATTGAAATATTTGGGGAAACTCAGCTTTTTCTCATCAGTCATCATTTCTCTTAATGAGAACACATAGAAAAACACTAATGTTCAATACAATGAAAAGCATTGAGGTCACAGAGGAGAATATAATTGTGTTCCAACTTGTTTTAAATCCAAAGATCAAGTTATTAAGGCTAAGAAAATTTGTTATATAAATGCTGTACCAGTTATGAATTACTGTAATATATAATAACTTGTTATAAACAAGAAAAACTAAATTAATCCACTAATGCAAATGACCCAAGGTCAACTCATAAATTTCATATAAATGACAAATCAATTCAAAATCTGATAATGTGAATATGACTTGTGATAGATAGAATCCAAAGGCCCTGACCTAGAGCATGATGGAAGTATAACTAATTTAAGGTCAGGAAAATACTTTGAGGAAATATTTTCTATGAATGCATTAGTAGTATGCTCCAAAATTTTAAATGTTTTTCATTTTCAGCCAAACAATTTCTAAGGCAGAGTCCAAAGTCATTGTTAAAGACACATTTGGAATCGACATGCAAGTATGGTGATGTAACAATAGATATAATAATGTTGACATTGGGGAACACACAGATATTTTCAGAGAGATGGACAAAAAACTGGTGGTACACTTAAATCAGTCATATGTTAGGTGGAGTGAGGAAGGATCTGATGAATTACAAGACTGTTCATGATATAATATGTAAAACACACAGGCAAACCCTGTACATTATACACATTAAATAACAGGTTCACACATGCTGTGTTTATATGTGTACAAATATTAGAAATCACATCAAATATAGTTTTATGTCCTTTTTATCATGGATCTCCATTGTATTAGTTGTAAACTTATTAGCTTAATGGATAAATAGCTGGGCACGGTGCCTCATGCCTGTAATCCTGCACTGGGATAACTGAAGCAGAGGTTTGTGACTTTTGGAACAGTTCAGGCTGTAAAGAAGGATCCTCCCTCTAAACACAGCAGCAGCAGCAGCAACAATAAAACAAAACAAAACAAAACAAAACAAAACAAAACAAACAAACAAAGTAAAGAGCAGGTTGTGAGTTACCTACAAGCTCACAGAATGTGAACAACGAGACCTCATAGCCCTAGTACTTTAAATGCAATAGCTATTATTTCTGGATAGTTGTAAACTGTTTCTAATTCCTCAATAATTGTAATGATCTCTATACTTATTCCTAAGTTGAATTCAGTTTAGTTAATTTTAAAGTAAAACTCAAATCAGGGGAGGGTAAATATACGCAACTAGTTCTGATGAACTTCGGAGTGAGAAAAAACAGACTTTATCCAGAATGCGAATTTGAATTTGCTATGAACGAAATAAGAAAAACAACAACAAACAAACACACAAACTAAAGCAAGAAAATAAGGAAATAATATTGGGGGGTTAGGGCATCTGAGAAAATCAACTCAGCAAGGTATTTGTTCAGGCTACAGATGGTGTGACGTCATCTGATGATGGCCAGTCTATGTGTAATCTGGGCCATGAAGGCTCAGAAGTGGTTCAGGATATGTCTTCTAAAGAAATAAGGAAGGTGGGCAGTGTGGGAAGAAAGGTAAAAAGATGGCACAGACATCAGCCACTGCGTAACATGTTGTTCGAATCTTAGATGGTCTTTTAATAAAAACCCCAAAGCCAGATATTGGGGTGAAAACTGAAGGATCAGAGAAACAGAGCAGCCAGCCACTAGTTCTTAACCTGTACGAAATCCTCAGTCTAAAGAGAGTGAATTCCTGTTTCCTCACGCCTTATATACCTTTTTCTGCCCTGACATCACTTCCTGGTATTAAAGGCATGTGTGCTTCCCAGTACTGGGATTAAAGTGTGTGCCACCACTGCCTGGCTCTGTTTCCAGTGTGGTCTTGAACTCACAGAGATCCAGACAGATCTCTGCCGCCTGAGTGATAAGATTAAAGGTGTGTACCACCACTGCCTGACTTTTATGTCTAATCTAGCGGCTGGCTCTGTCCTCTGAGCCTCATGCAAGTTTATTAGGGTACACAATATATCACCACAGTAACATATGCCACCTGTCCTTGACTAGACTGACAAGGACTCGGGAGGCTTGGAAGGAACACACAGCTGCCAGCAAACCGAGATGTAGGCAACACGGTCGTTGCTGTCAAAGGTCTGTGCTTTTTGCAAGGAGAATGATAAAATAAGTCCACTGGGTGGTTTTCTGCCCCCTCTGAACTGTGTGCTTAGGAAGCGCTTGGGAAACACCTGCATTTGACTCTGCCTTTTATCCTGAGAGAATGTGACATCAGCAGCCATGATGAGTCACAAGCCCTGGGAGGGGCTGGGTCATATACAAGAGGCTTGGGGATGACAGGCAAAAATTAAGATAAAAATGTGTATAGATTCTATACTCTGAGTAGGTGCAGGTGAAGTCTCTTCAGTATTTTGTGATTTCCCTAAAAAGAGCACTGAGGATCGTATGCTCAGCATCAGGAAGGGAGGAGGAAGGCTCCTGCAGTGGCTACAGCATCATTTGAGACAGTCACATCACAGTGCCAGCCTCTTCTGAGACTAATGGCACAGTCCGTGTTCAGCACGACTCTGGAATACAGGAAATCAAAACATTTTTAGAGGAGACAGATTTCGAACAATATACTGGAAACTCTCCCAGCAGATCGTAACTGATTCTGGAGTGCTTTCTTTCTATGGAGAGGTTGAAATAAAGTGTGGCTGGCCTTTCAGTGAGCAATAGACATCCAGAGGCTGTAACTGTTTTCAAGGCTGAGGATGACCCAGTGACAGAAGCTGTAAACTGGCCCAGAGGGAGCCTCACAACAGCAGGCCCTGTGGTGTGTTCCTTCGCGGGCTCCATGTTAACTAAACTGAAAAGTAAACAGACGGTGACTAAGTGATAGCGAGTCTTCCTTACCATTTTAGACACATCCTGAATTCTGGGTTACCCAGAACAACTCTTGGCTCACCACAACGCTACTGCACAAAATGAAGGTTAAGTATTTACTCCTTGGTTGGCCGAAAGGGGGGAAATGCTGTCTTTTTAAACCCAAGGGTCACATCACTATGACAAGAAGGCAATTGTTTTCTGCCCCTACAATAAAATATGCAGGACTCTGGAAACCTGGCTCTTCTCATTCCCATTGGGCTCACCCTTGTCAGCCACATGAGTCTTTGGACGTGCGCTGTCTTTGTCCTCTTCCCATCGGCTTCCTTCCGGCAGCTTCCCAGACCTCCAGCTTTCCTGCTCTGACATTTCCTTTCAATCTAACTCTAATAAATTGTACCTGCTGAATTCCCTTTTGAGTCTGTCTTTAAATTCCTTTATCAATAAGACTAAAAGCCTGCAATATAGATTCTGTGTCCCTACAATGACAGATTCATATTAATTTTAAAGCTCAACTATTTGAACAATTATAGACGCTGCTTGATTTATGGTGGGGCTACGTTCAGATAAATATAACGTAGTAGGCTGAGCAACTGGAGCCTACAATGGATTCACTGAAGAAATGCAGCCTATAGAACACTGAGCTCAGCAGTAGAGTGCACTGCACCATGGGAGTTTCTTCTGGTGGTCTGTGGTCAGTGATAGCAGGACTGACTGGAAACGGTGGCTTCTGATTTTGTTCAGCATCCTGAAAGATGATCCATCTGACACGCATGTCCAGTCTTTGATCTTGTGACAGACATTGTCATCTACAAAATTCATGCTCAAGAACAGAACAATGGAGTTTAAATATTTTTTTTTTTTTTAAATCTGGTAATGTCTTAAGTGATCTTATATTTTCATGTTGGGCCTCATTCATTGCCATCCTAGAGAGCACGTGCCTGGGGGCTGCCTATGAGACATATCAGTGCAGGAAAAATGCAAATCTGAAATCTGAAGAATAAGTCTTGCGATTGTTTCCCACCAGCACCAGCTTGAACAGAGGTGAGCCTAACCATTGTAAGCTGGCTCATTATGGTAAGCCAAGGTCAGCATGCACTGACATATGGACCACAGTATCATCTACTTTCTGAAATGTAATACATTTTTTTTTACATAATATTGCAACCATTATTTATAAATGCAGAGAAGAAAACTTTCCACAAACGCCATTTTTTGTTATTTATATCACTATAATCTATTTGAAGTTCAGTTTCTAATGTGTTTTATTCTCACCTGTTTCTCTTCTCTCACTGTGAACACAGACACACACAGACACACACACACACGCGCACACACACACACACACACACACACACACACACACACACGCATGCATGCACACTTTCCAGAGATCTATATTTTCAATATCTTTCATCTCTCTATAGGGACACATTGTTTCAAAACACTCTCTCCATCCTGCTACAAAGATTCAGAAATCTAGAATCCTCTAATTGAGCACGCAGTGCAGCTTAGCACTTTCCGACCAATACTTTAAAGCACATAGTTGGGGAAATGGTGGATGAATACAATGTTACATTATGCAAAGATCAACAGAGTCTAAGAAAGAAAGGTTTTCTTAACCAAATCCCCTTGTAACTTTCAGAGGCAAAACAGCATCCACCCGGCCTTAACACTGTGAGGTGTGTGGTCCCTTACCGGGAGGACTGACCAGTTCAAAGTTCATCAGGTTGGAGGAGCAAAGAAGGAATGCATCACAGCAGAGATGGATGATTTCAAAACCACTTCAACATGAATCCTTCTAGACAGAGGCCAGTGACTGTCTGAGAGGAGTGTTTTCAGACAGTTCCCTCATATCCAAATGGCATTTTCTGCTATGGAGTATTTACTATTGTCCATCAAAGAGGAATAAGGTCAGCAGGGTGTTCCCAGTTCTAGAGTACCCAAACATGATGGATAGAGTGCTTAAAAATTCATTTCAAGGAATTGCATTTTAATATGTTTTAAGAAGAAAGTAAATACCCCAGTGGAATGGAAAGTTAAACTTACAGCTGGGAAAAGCCTCCCAGGCCTCAGCAACGAAGTGTTTCTTTGAAATGGGACACTCAGATCAACTGTGAAGATCCAAAAGTCAATGGTACAACGATGAGAACAGGAAAATAAATTTACCTGCAAAAGTGGTAATATGTAGACACTGACGAGCTACTTCAGGCAGTGGGAAGATAAAGTGGATAATGGACAGTTGTTAAGTGTCTGGACCTCCCACAAATGTGAGAATCAAATATTACTTTGGCTCCACAGAAGCGCTTAAAGCCTTGCCGAGGAATACCCAGAATTGCTTTCACAAGGAAAGCCCACTGAGACATAAAACAGAGACTAAACAACAACATTTGAAGTCATGTTAGCCTGTGGCATCATACACACACTGGACTGCACACAGGTTCACACCGACTGAAGAACACTGGTTACGCTACTGACACAGTGAGTTCTGGGGCCGTGATCTCTGTTCATCCTTTGATGGGATGGATGCTGGTGGAGAGAAAGCACCAATAGGGATGTTAGAAGAGAGTCTTGGAGGATTCTGCCAACTGTTCTTGACTGAACATGTCACTCTAGCTGCCAGAGCCAGTAACATCTCTGAGAGGTGACCCGGGTGATGTAAAAGGTGAACATCCACAACTACCAGAGTTGCATGGCTTCTAGAGATCCCAGTCCCAGTGGCTTTTCTAGAAGGTGACATTTTGCTGTCCCACGGCAGTGAGTGATCTGTAACTAAAAGTGTGTCTGGGGACAAGAGATTAAACTCACGAACATTGATTCATTTTTCTAGGGGTGTAAAGAAAACCATAAATCTCTGAAATGAAACAAAACCAAAAGTAAAACTGGAAAAAAAAAGTGGGTAAAATCCAGCTTTTACAATACTTGGGACCAGAAACCAGACTTGAAACAGCCACATACACAGTCTCTTTCCCCACCTGTTAGCAGGAAGTGGGAAGAACAGTCTGACACACAGAGAAGATACAACATAACGGGGTAGGAAAAGCAGCTGATAGGCGCTCTGAGGAGGGCTGCTGTTGCAGTGCGTAGTAATTACAGTCTCTCTGTGCAACCCTGGGTTCTGTGGCTGGCTGCCCTCAGAGGGCTGGGGACCCACATCCTCAGGCTGAGTGATGTTTGTTTTTGTCTGCCCAGCCTCAGCTCCAAACAAGCCATGGCGTTGGCCTTGAGCCAGCACTTCTTGCTATGAGTTACATTGTATCCTGACAATATCCTTTTTAGCAAGTTGGAGTAGAGCTCCGTTTATCTCTCAATGCAGTCTTTAGATGTTCCCCCCATATTTTCAGACATATTGTCCAATTATAAAATTGTTTAAAAATACAACAAAATTTGCCACCTTAATTATATTTTGGTACAATGATGGTTGATATGAGATTCATTGGTAATTTTACTCAACCGCCACCAGCATCCAGCTCTGTAACTCTTCTTGTCCTGTGAAAGCAGAAGTCGGTACCCAGTGAACAGCAGCTTTACGTCCGTCACCCTCCCTGTGGATCTTGAAATCCACCATCCACTTGTCTCTGTGATGTAGAATGTTGTATAGACCTCACATGAGTGGAATCATACACTACTGTCTTTCTGTGACTACTTTACTTCCCATAGCATAGGCCTCTAGGATCCCTTCATGCGGCATATGTCATGTATCGTCGGCACATCCTGAACACTCACCACTTTCCAAGGAGATTCATCCCCTGTCTTTAAACACTGCTTCATCATCTCAGTCCCAGTGAGCCACCCTTACCAGCCAGATGGCCACAATGACATTCATGAGAGCTGTTGGGGAAGTCTTTCAGCTCTTGTGTTCTTTAATACCTTGGGTGTGACCATGTGCCTCGTGATGAATAGCGTGTTTCAGCTGGTGAGCTAAGGGAAGAAGACTGTGGGCATACTCAGAACTCTGTAGTTCTCCCATGGTGCTCAACTTGTCATCTAAAACTCATGCATCAAATTTCTGACCTAAATCTATTGGGCTATAAATGTTCATTTATCTGGCAACTCAGGGAATGCCAGGGTAGCTTTAGTAACTAGGCAGGACCCAGTGGGACCAGGGGAAGTGCCCTGCCACAGCCGGCTGCAGCGCCTTTAAGATGCACATTCTGCATTACCAGGTTCACACCACCCAGTCATCCTAGGTATCCTGCGGTGTGCCTAGTAACTGCCTCCCGGTGTCTGAGCCAGTGTGGCTCTGAGCCTACTGTGGGTGGAGTGGGCAGGTTCATGAGTGGTACCCGAGTTCAGCACCTCAACACGTGTGTCACTGAACAGTCAGAAGAGACCGAGAACACCGGCAACTAGTCTGCTCCGACCTTTCGTCATCAGTGCTCTGGGTGTGTGTTTATTTTTTAAAAAATATATTTATTTCTTTAAAATATACTCCTGCACTCTAATCTCAGAAAATGGACAGAAAGTCACCATCTGATTGTTTTCTAAAAGTCTATAGATCTATAGGGAAAGGTGAGGGATGGAGCCCAGAGTCTGCGTGTGAAACGCAAGGACTGCAGTTGGTAAATGCATACTGTAAGGAGAGCTCACAGTATGCGAGGAGACTTCCGCTGCTCTTGTCACAAAAAGACCCCCTGGGGGCCACTATGTGACACCAGGTGAGCTTGCTTCAGCATAGCAGCCTTCTTATGCATCATTGTTGCATACCTTAAATATATACAATAAAATGTATTAAAAGGGGTGCATTGAATTGAAGAAAAAAATCCCCCACATTAAAAGAAGGCATCACTAAAAGCCATGCTTGTGTGCTTTAATTTAAGGGCCACACGGAAGGAGCAGTAGGAGACAGGAAATGAGAAGGGCGACATCACTAATTCAATCTCTAAAGGCTTCTTAGAGTTGTAAGTGGTGAGGCAGTGTTTTATAGTTCCTCATATTTGGAAATGCTATGACTTGCTTGGGGATACAAGACTATTATATACAATAGATAATATGTCACCCAGACAGATTTTTAAGGCATAAAATATTTTGCCTAAAATAAAGCAAACCATAGACCCTTCTGATCCAATATTTTAAGCTGCAAAACAATACAGCAATGTTTTCTGTAAGCATTAGGATTTAAAATTCAAGGTTAGTCTACTGTAATGTGCTTTCAGCAGGAAAAAGCATGTGTTCTTAGGGTCTCTTAAGCTTGGGACAACACCAAGACTGTACAGTCATTCCTCGGGGAACGCTGAGCGTTTCTATCACCTTAAATCCACATTTGCTATGAAGCATTCAACCACTGTGAAGTATTTTTGATAATTGGTAAAAATCATTTTTTTTTGATGAACTGTAAATTCTCCCCCTGCCATGTGGTGGGGCTGGTGGACAAAGGTTGGTTTGTGGCTTTCGCTTTTTTTGGATGGTTGCTCTGCGTGAAATGTCACTTTCTGCAGTTCTTACTAGTTTGTCAAGTCTGATAAACTTCTCGTGGAACTCACTACTTACTTTTATATTTCTATCGATGATTCCTGCATGGCATCTCAGTACCTCAGCCCTTAAAGAGGTGCAGAGACAAATAAAAACTGGAACAACTTTTCAACCAAGAAATTCTCACAAAAAGGCAGTTATGGGACATGGTGTCTGCACTGCAACCTTAATGCCTATGCAGTAGTTTTTACAAGGTATATCATTCTTAAGACATAATACATGCTGTGGCGGTGCATGCCTTTAATTCCAGAACTCAGGGGGCAGAGGCAGTGGATCTGTGGGAGTCTGAGGCCAGCCTGGACAACACCAGTGCAACATAGGGGGATCCTGTATCAAAACAGACAAATAAATAAAAGATATTATACATTACATACTTTCAGTGGCAATGCTATTCATATGGTAGGTACTCTGAGAATACTCAGACATGTTTACTATACTCACCAACTTTTCCTCAAAGCCAACAAATTGTTACTCTAAAACCAACATGGTTCTCATTTGGAATCAAGAAACATTTGGGACAGGGTTGTGAAGATCATCTGCTTTGTTAATGATAGTTTATGTAACATTCAACCCAGTGATAAGAAAAGAATGAAGTATACCCACAATGGGAAGTACTAACACTCAGAGTGAGAATCAAAACTTCTAAGATGGATTTAATTCATGTGTACACCTTCCAGTCTAGTTTTCTAGATAACACAAGTACATAAATAATTAAATAAGATCTTACTCCAGACCCAAATCGAAGAACTATGAATTCCCAAGGGTTTGTATTATACAGAAAGACTTGGCATTGAATCAGCAACTATCTCAAAATTTCTGATTTAAAATAAAACATTAAAACATCCCATTGGCCAATTTATTGTAAGTCAGAAGCCATACAAAGGGTTTAGAAATATTTAAGAAACAGTAGACCAGTGTGATCTTTTTTAATCCTATATAAAAATCCTATGATTAAATCCAACTAAATGTTTATCACTTAATTATAAACTTATTTAGCTGTAGGCTGTGAAATGGAGCTTGACGGGTCTCCAAAAGGAATTGGCTCTCACTGGATTTTCCAGGTATGCCATGCATTAGGGAGAAAGGGCATCAGGTAGCAGAGCAAAGGTGAAGAGAAAGGATTTCACTGAAGTTTGCTGGTGTGAGGCTTCCAGGTGTGGCACAGTGCACACAGGGAGATCATTGCATTTCCAGAGGATTAGCCCTAGCCATGTGCTAAAGCACAGACTTACTTAGGTCTGTAGAACGCTTGTAGTTTATATCTCAATCCATTTGTGTGTGTGTGTATGTGTGTGTGTGTGTGTGTGTGTGTGTGTGTGTGTGTGTGTGAAGGAAATTGCATTCTACATAAATTAATAATATACCCAGGATCCAACTAGACTTCAGATTCTGTCTGACTCAGTTTCTATTCCTGAAACACATGCCCATAGGTGTACCTAGCCACTGGGGAGTGAAGATTGGTGACTAGTAAGAGTAGATATGTATACAGGAAGAAAAGAGGGTAATTTTAGATAAAATGTAAGTGGTGAAAGAACGCAACTTTTTATTTATTTATTTTTTTTAGCTGAAAGTCAATTTACAGGATAAGTAGGTCATTATATCACACAAACGTTTGCAACTGCAGAGTGCAAAGGACATATCCATCACTTCCCTAGACACTCAGACTTTGAGGGCTAAGTTCAAAGTCAAGAGTTGATGGGGGGGGGTAGGCAAAACAGAGTTACAATTCAGAATTTAAAGTATTTTAATTACTTATGGTATATGGGAATAGAAAAGTATGTAGCTAAATTTGAATGAGTGTTTAATCCTTGGTACTTAAAATGTATTTTGGATGTATGAATGAAATGAAGAAAGTCTGTGTGGAAGGGAGGACATTTGAGCTGAGTCTAAAAAAACCCATTCAGTGGGTGCATAAGATAGCAGGTGAGAGGAAGAAAACACAAAATAAATAATTAAATAATAATAATAATAATAATAAATAATAAAAAATAATAAATAATAAAAAAATTAATAGTAGGAATAATAAGAGATAATCCCTACTGAAACAATTTTATGATACTAGGGCCAATGGAGCCAGATGATTTTGATGTCAGACAGATGTTTAGGGCAAAGCAGAAACAGTCTCACCTCTCCCGAAGGATTAGCACGTTTTAACCCATGGTCACAATAGGGCCCATCACCTCTTTGACAAAAGTTTGATTGGAATATAGCCCTCCACATGGAATCTTCACAGCCACGTCCACCCCACACAGCAGATCTGAGCACTTGCAAACACTGCGTTGTAAAGTCTGGGATGTTTATTGTTCAGACCTTCCCTGAATAAGTTTGCCAACCTCTATTCTAGGATTCTGGCTTAGTTTTCTGATTTTTTTTTAAATTTAATACTGGGAAACAATAAGAGAAAAATAAGATGACTAATAAAATAAGTTGACTAAAATAAATATTTTGAATCCCAATTCTAGAAACATATTCCTGTTTGAGGATAAGACCAATGTGAGAAGACATTAAACAAAACATAAAATCAGAAGGAAGAAGAGACAAGATGGGAGAAAACTTGGACACTTCTGAGTAGTCAATTTCTAAATCGAGAAAGGCCCAAAGGAGAAGAACCCCAAAAGACTATTATTAGATTTGAGATTAACAGCTCAGGAGACAGCCTTGGACCTAAGCAGGAAGGTCACATATCCTGACAATGGTCTCGTTCAGCCTCATCAGGACTGGCAATCTCATCGGGCACACAATAATGCTTCTTGCTATGTGCAATTTCTATTCTGTTGCCTTATACATTTTGCAATTAAGGAAAAAAAGGTTTGGGGCTGGAGAGATGGCTCAGAGGTTAAGAGCACTGGCTGTTCTTCCAGAGGTCCTGAGTTCAATGCCCAGAAACCACATGGTGGTTCACAACCATCTGTAAAGTGATCTGGCTCCCATTTCTGGCCTGCAGGGATACATGCAAACAGAACACTGTATACATGATAAATAAATAAATCTTTTTTTTTTTTTTAAAGGAACAAAAGGTTTTTGTAAATTTGCAGGTGAATGGAGATGGAGCTTGGGGAATGAGAGCTAAGAGTTACAGACATGAGTCTACATCATACACACAGGTAAAATGAACAAAAGAAATGGAACATCTGGAAGGAGAAGAGACAGGAGTGGCACTGAGGTTCTCAGCCAGCTGTGCAGAGTGACAAGATGATAGAATGAAAGCTGGGGAATTCAGCATTTTATACCGAGCCAACCACAAGTAGAAAATGAGGATAATAAAGACATGCTCAGTCATGAGAGTTCTCAAAAAGCTGACTTGCCAAGTACCATTTTTCAAAGAATCCTGGAAAATGTCTTCCCCAAGGTGAAAGAATTGAGAAAGAAAGAGATGGGGGTGGGAGGAGAGAGAGAGAGAGAATATAAATTTCATATTTAGACTTGTGTTCCATCGCCAAGAAATCTCATAATGTATTTGCAAATATTCCAAACTTCAAAAAAAAATCTGAAATCTGAAACATTTCTGGTACTACGAATTTCAGAAGGGATCATCTTGGGATTACTAGGGGCACATCAAGGATGAGGCTCCAGCCTTTGGCTGTGAATAGTTAGGATTGGCATGGCAAAGGAGCTTCAGAGTTTAATATTTAAAGAACGACTATGGCAGCAAGACAGAGATGGCAGTTGAGACAACAGCAGATGTCTCTCCTGATGACTCAGGTGGCATTCTGTGGGAGAAATGAGTACACCTTGACCACCACCGTCATCTACACCTCTTGTCTATCTCATAAAACATAGGTAGTGATGGAAATGAGCTAGGCACAGCAATCAAATGCCACACATCCTCGCTCATCTCATATTTCTAGAAATAGAGTGCACAACGGGATACCAGGGGTTGAAGAGGATGGGAGTTAGTTATCAGCAACGGAACCACAGCTAGACAGGAACACAGCACAGTTGGTAGCCATGATGAGCATAACTATCACATATGCTAAAATACAGATTTGGAGTGTTCCCAACCCAGACATACAAATATTTGAGGTGATAGACATATTCATTGTAAAAATCCACCAAAATCTCATATTGTACTCTGCAAAATATGTAATTGTTGTATACCAACTATATTATAATAATCTAGTAATAATCAAAATAATAAATATAATAATAATTATAATATTACCACAGGAAGCAAATAATATTACCACTGGAAGAAAAAAGTGGCATGTTACCACTTTGAGATCTGTCCTGATGACTTGGGTCCATATTACCTTCACCAAGGATCACAGCTGCCTAAACCACACATAAAATTTTGTAATCAATTGCCAACACACAGTCCAGGTCCACCCCAGGGTCTGTGAGCTGTGGTCAGTTGTGCTAGAAGTTCTTGTAATGGCTAGCCTTCATGGTCACCTTGATTGCATTCAGAATTAGGAGACCCCTCTCTGGGCATGTCTGTGAGGGTGTCTACAGAGGTCACCTGAGGAGGGAAGACACCCTGGATATGAGATGGCCCCACCCACCCTAACCTGAAAAAAATGGAGAAAAGGAGAGAGCTTGATGAAGACTGGTGGTCCATCCCTCTGCTTCCTGACTTGCTGAGATGTGAATAAGCAGTCTCACACTTGTGGGAGAGGTGTGGTGGGGGGACAGTTCTTGGCTGTAGGGGCAGGGGTCTGAGACGGCCACTTAATTACCTGCATTGGAACAGCTAAGATGTTTATGTACAGGTGCTTATAAACGAAAATCAACTTTGCTGGTGCCGAGTCTGCTCTTCAAAGTGAAATTTGTTAGGAGTGATTCAGAATGAAACTGTCAAACTTCCTGAGATTTTGCAACTCATCGTTTAGGATACCATGTAGAAAAGAGTGAATAAAGTAATAAGCAAATCTTTGAAAAACATTACAATCTTATGAACTATCCATAATATAGGCTAGTCAATGAGAAGGAGAGCTGATTGTTATGAACTCTGTATCATCTGAGCCTAGGACTGATTTGGGGCATATAGGCTACTGACCTGTGAGCAGAGTGAGACGGGCCTGGAGCAGAAGCTGTCATGGAGAAATTGCACATTATTGGGCATGGTGGCACATGCCTTCAGTCTCAGCACTTGGGAGTCAGAGGCAGGTAGATCTAAGATTGAGGCCAGCCTGGTCTACATAGCCAGTTCCAGGCCAACCAGGGCTACACAGTCTGAAGAAGAAGAAAGAGAAGGAGGAGGAGGAAGAAGGAGAGGAAGGGGGAGATGACGAGGGGAAGGAAGGGAAGAAGGAAGAGGGGGAGAGGAAGAAATACACATTACAACAGCTCTTCTGGGGTGCAGCATTTCACATTTAGGGAGGAAATTTTAGCCTTCAGCAAACATTCCCCAGTAGGCTGGTCAGTTTTCGCGGTCAGCATGGGGATATAGTAGGATGCGACTGTATATATTAAGTAGATGCTACAGGTACTGCTAAAAATTATCCAGAAGAATGCCTCTGATACCAAAGTTGATAGGCAGTAACCCAGTCATGGCATACACTCGTGAAGCTCAAACACCCTCATCTGCCATGCAGATTCTCAAGGCCGCATTGGTTTTATTTCACCAATTCCAGTGCCAAGCCTTGCAACTGTGGCCTTGTGCGTATTAAGCAAATGTTCTACCACCGAGATATGTCTCTGGTAAAGGCAGTATGTTTAAGGCTCGAATTACTATACTGTTTTGACAATTTTTTCTCTGTGTCTGTTTATGGTACCTTTTTTTTTATGACAACACCAAATTTAAATAAAAACAAACAAACACGCAGCTCAGGTGACTTGCACGGCCATCACTAATTGGGTAACTTTCATCCTCACCAGACACAAATGTGATCAAGAGTTCTGACTTTAACTTTGGGTCTTGCAATCACACCCTCACTGAGCCCTGGAGACCCTACCGCACAGTCATGCTGTAAGTATCTGAAGTTAATTAGTACGTCCGTGTTTAGTGCGGATATCTTTAAGTATTCTGTCGTCGTCAGCTCTCCCTACAAAGGGAACGTGTGGAAGAAGTGAAGACCTCGTGCACATGGCATCACGTGTGCTGATATTTCTGTAGGACAAAACTCCGAGAAGTCAACTTCTTCTAGACACGTCTAGGGGGCCTCTGAAACAAGCCTGATCAGAGTTCATCACTACCTCATCACAAGAAGCAACAGTTGAGGCTGGAGAGAGGGCTCAGTCAGTAAAGTGATTGCTGGACAAGCATGAAGACCCGAGTTCAATCCCAAGCGACCCCCAGAAAAGCCAAGGTGGGCAGCATGAGCCTGTCATGCCAGCGCTGGGAGGCAGAGGCCAGAACACCCAGGAGTTCTGTGGTGGATCCAGCTTCAGTGAGAGACTATCTTAAACAGTACAGTGTGTGGGGGGGGGGGGATGGAGAAGAGAGCCGATGTTCAGCTCTGGCCTTCAACATGCACACCTTCCCTTCTGCCATGTGTGCGTGCATGTATGTTTGTGTGTGTGTGTGTGTGTGTGTGTGTGTGTGTGTGTGTGCGCGTGCATGCGTGTGCGTGTGTGTGTGTGTGTGTGTGTCTGTGTGCATTACTACACACATTACTGTAAAAAATAAGAAAAGAAAACAGCAGTGATGGAGTTTCTTTCCTTTAACCTTTTCTTTAAATCATTTCAACCCTCCAATTCTCAGAAATAACTTTTCCTTTTATTAATTGCTTTTCAGCCACAACAAACCTCACATGTTACTCTGATCCAGAGTCATGAAAGGCTGTGTTCCCACCAGCCTTGGGCAGGAGGGTCAGCTCATTATAATAGGGTAACTATCCCTGACAGCCATAAACTTTGTGTTTCAAAAAGCTCCATGAAAGCACATAGAACGCTACACTACAAAGAAGTAATGTCTAAAAAGAAAGGGGGGGGGCTGTTCAACCCAATAGTGTAACTCATATATAGATTGAAATGTCACCTTGTGCATTAGCATTGCTTTTTTTTGAGATTTATATATTTTTATTTTTATGTGTGTGAGTGGTTTGCCAGCATGTATGGATGTGTACCATGTATATGCCAAATACCTGCAGGAAGGAAGGAAGAGGGTGTTGGATTCCTGGAAATGGAGTTTATGAGCTGATATGTGAGGGCTGAGAACCATGTTTGGGTAACACTTACTGACTTTGTAAGTGTTTACTAAGTCAGCTAAGATAAACTTAAACTGAAAAGAGAACAAGCAAATCAATAGATTAATTAGTTGCAATAAACACTCAGTGGTTCCATTCTGGCTTTTGTGAGTCACATCTTCAAGTCTTTTCCTACTCCGGCTTTCAGCTCGACTGGGACTGAGAGCTGGGACGCCAGGACGGAGACGGGTCTCTCCTCATGGGAAAATGCAAAGAAGAGGGGGTGGGTGTTGAGAGCCAAGAAGAGAATCATTGCCACAGCGTCTGGTCAGACCACTGAACTAGGACCCCACCCCAAGCCCGTGTGTGTGTGTGTGTGTGTGTGTGTGTGTGTGTGTGTGTGTGTGTGTGTGTGTTGTGTGTGTGTGTGGTGTGTGTGTGTGTAGTGTGTGTGTGTGTGTGTGTGTGTGTGGTGTGTGTGTGTGTGTGTGTGTGTGTGTGTGTGTGTGTGTGTGTGTGACTTCTTGGTTCCAAAAGAACCATTCAGGCTTTCTCATACAAAAACAAAACACAAAACTGAGGCAGATGCTAGTCTGCCCCTTGTTTTTGAGCCGCCCTTTGGCTATCACTTCTAGGTCACTCCATCCAGTGTGGAAGCCTTGGCAGCCTTGTTAAAAGGGGGAGATTTTTGCTACATTAAGTAAGAGTAAAGATATTCTCTGTTCACTCACTGTCTAGACATGGGAAACATCTGGGAAAGGCACCAGAATTTTCACATAAATTCCATTCCACATGTCTCCGAGGCCCGCTCAGGAAGTGGTTCAACTGCTGGTCTCTGATAATAGTCTGTGGGCCCCCAATGCTCCCCTCGATGTGCTCCTCAGCCCGTGCTCTGGTCCCCATCCAATAAACGCCACCTGGTTTCGAACTCAGTGTAGATGCAAATGTGTTTCTTTAACCTTGAGCAGAGCGGCGAAGCTGAGTGTCTGCAACTTCTGTGTGTGTGTAAGCACCCTGAGCTCGGAGTCGCGGATAATGCTCCCTCAAGTGGGAATGCGTGGTCTCTCTTCCTGAAAGCTGCTTTCATTCTCGTCTCTGGAAAAAGCTGCCTGGAGCCCTGCACTGGTCAGCGCCTTCTCTCAGCTGATGCAAGCTATTGCCATTTGTTCTCGGTGATGTGAGCTTGTCTCCCTTGTCCTTGGAGAGTTCCCAGATCACTCAAATGCTCAGAGCAATCACTCTGTTAATTAGTTCTCCTGACAGTGTGGTGTGCCGCATGCATTATGAGATTGGCTTTAAAAATGCCAGTCTACATTTAGCCAGTATCCTGTGAGAGAACAGTTACTGTGCTGTGTGTGTGACTTTGCATGCTCCCCGTGTGTAACCATGATATACATGTTCTTCCTTGGCAAGGACTGTTGTCTCCTCCTCTTGAAACTCAATAGAGTGATACTTCAGTGACCCTATGGAAAGGAAGCGATGGTTGGCAGTCTGCAGGTGTCTCATACACTGTGTGGTGGAGTCTAAAGGTTCTTTAGGAGTTGGCAAGGCAGGGCTATATTTAGACACGTTGATACTTCTTCAGCTTGCTTATGTCTGACTGGAGACTCCAACTCAGAAGAATCTGTGAGATCATCTGATGAAGAGACTCGAAGAGATTTTCTAAGCTCTGTCTGTGGCAATGCAGGTCACACAGCGCGAAGCATCACAGCCTTTCTGGCGCTGCTGCCGCCGCTGTGACACTCAGGAGCAGTTCCTCCAGGAGAGACTGACAATGAGGCAGAGCAGGAAGTCCGGGAGGAGGAGCTGCGACCACAGAAAAGAGCAAGAGAAGAGTGACTTTTGTGATAGTCGTCCCAAAATGGATTTCAAATATCTCACTGAAAATACTTGAGGAATAATCTATGTGATTTATATTCATCCTCACTAACAGTAAAGAGAGTCAATTACTTCCACATTTGCCAAGATGAAGAGGAAGAGGAGGATTAAAACACACTAATCTGGAATATTTTGCATGAATTCACAAATAAAACTTAGGAACAACAACCATAAAACACCCCCAGCATTACAGTCCTGCCTTTGATACAACCGCTCCTATTGAGGAAGATGATAATCCTGATTCACCCTCCCAGGAAACTCTCAATGGTTGGTTAGCTATATACAGTCCTGGTAGCAATACACTGGCAGGTAGGTATTGTCAACTGTGTTACATAGAGATGGGGAAAGATCGACCAATGGGAACCAAGTCACAATTAAAAGAGAGAAGTAGCAGCATAACACTGAGCAGCAAGGTGACTGCGACCATTGTTATGGACTGTGTACTTCTAAAAGCTAGGGAAAAGGAATTTTAAAAGATTTATACCATAAATAAATATATGTTTTAAGAATTAAACATGTTTATTCTGACTTAAACATCGCACAAAGGTTTTCATGAAAGAAACATGATGTAAACACACATAAATATAATTTCTTTATATTTTTATGTATCAGTTACAAATAAGTTTTAAAAATAAAAAAAAAACCCAGAAGTAGACCTTAAGCATAGCATGTATTTTAAAATAGGCCATAGTGTGACAGGAAAGATGTGAAAGATTGTAGGTACCGCAAAACTGTCAGTCCTGCATGTAGTCAGTTCTCTGTAGGTGAGGGCATGTCGGGAGTAAGAAAGGCTTGTCAGCCATAGCAGGTAAACTGGGGGAACACACACAGAATGGCTACAAATCCATTCATTTTAGAATTCACCTTTCTGTGGACTTTTAGGAATGAATTAGCATCCTAGTACATTGAGAGGGAGTATCTGTCTACCTGCTAACGTTGTTTAAAATGGGGTAAACATAGTTAAAATAGAAGGAACTTGATTAATAACAAAACTCCATCTATGGACTTAGAGCATGATGCATACTAAGCTCTTGTCAGCGTGATCAATTGCTATGTTATTGCTGTCTCACGTGTCCTTATTTACTCTGCAGGACAGTTAATACCTCTGAAATCTCATGGGAATATTTAATGGGGACCCCGTCACCGATGGATACAGGTTGAGGCTTTGGCAGCCAAGGGGTTAGTGTGGAGAGGAGGTTTCATTACAAAGATAAAAGGATGAATTTAAGGAAAGCCCCTCTTCCTACTTTATGCAACTTCTCGGTGGTCCAGGGCCTCGCATGCAGGCTGCTTGCTTTCCAAGGCTTTCCATAAAGCCCAAGAGCTGGCAGGGCTCATCTCATTCTGCAACTGTCAAGAAGGTAGAATCTTTATACATAGAATTGCAAAGAAAATGGAATCATTTGCTCTACTAAGTAGACAGTGGGTCTTTTGATACTGCTATTTGCTTAGTGCTCTCATTTTATTTTTTATTTTTCGATGATGGGAATGAGCCCAAAGCCTCATAAATGGTAGATGAATGGGTACTTTACCCGTAGGTCCATTCCCAGCCTCAACAGTGACTTCGCAATGAGATTCTGGGTAATTGGAGAGAGGGTTAGGAAGGGGGAAAGTTAATTTTCTCTCCTTAGCATTGAAGAGTCGTATGCACACAAAGAATGTATGTAAGAAAGACAGTTTCAAGCTCTCATATTACATAGTACCAGGTTAAAGAGAGGCAAACAGAAGTGGATAGAATAGAAGAAGTGGATAGAATAAGAAGCCATCATTTCATCATTTCATCTCAAACCACAACGTGTGCCCGTTTCTTTATGGATTACTTCCCTGTTGAGTTGAAGATTAAGTTGGAAAGGATGATCAGGGAGAGGCCGCTAAGTCACTTTAAAGCATTAATACACAGAAAGGAAGCTGCAAGCCCATTTGGCAGTGAAAAGCCTCTTAAAAATGTTTTAGATCACACTAACTGCTTACTTAGAAAAAAAAATATTTTCAGAAATAAAACTTAAGGGGCTGGAGAGATGGCTCAGTGGCTGCTTTTCCAGAGGTCCTAACATCCACATGATGGCTCTCAACTGTCTGTAACTCCAGTTCTAGGGAATCTGATGCCTTCTTCTGGCATCTGTTGGAACCAGGCATTCATATGGTGCATAGACATATATGCAGGCAAAATATCCATACACAAAATAGAAAATAAAATATAACTTAATACTGTTGTTGGCATGGCATTTCATGGAGTACTTTTGCTGGCTGCAGGATATGTTAATATTTCCCCTGAAAGAGACCAATTTTGATTTTATTTTTAGCATCTTTCAGCTAATACATCAAATTAGAATTTTTTTAAAGTCCTTCTATTTAGAGGTTACCCTTTGAGATTCAGATCTTCCATTGAACACTTTGCTTCCCATGCACATAATGGAAATAGTCATGTAATGAAGTGAAAACTATTTTTACTTTAATCCAGGTTTCTGTATTCTACCACACACACCTAAGTCTTTTCCTGGAAAATGCTAATGACAAGTAAAGCATAATGACTTAATGAGGTCTCCTCTCTCTCTCCTAATAGTCTGTAAAGACTGGAAAGGATTCTCATTTAGACGAGGAGAGGTTGAAACTTCACTGGTACACACAACAAATGCTCAGGATGCATTACGATGGAGTTGATAGGTAGCAATTTCTGAACTGAAACATTTCATACCAGGGGGAGGGTCCTTAGACTCTTCACAGGATATCCCGGAACCTTAGTGGATTCACAAGGCATCTTATTCTAAAAGATTATGTAAGCAGTAAGGACTTCTGATGAAGAGGCTCGCCAACTCACTGACCTATGGGCCTGTCTGACCCTTGTGTAGAGAGCTCAAGGAGGCAGCTTCTGTGGGTCTGCCAACATCCAGGCTGAGCTGGGCTTTTTGGTGATATAGCTGCATTTGAGTGGTCCCTACTCTAGGAAGTAGCCCTCATCTGTACTCATGGGCACAACCTCAACACACTCACTGGCTTGCCAAGTTGCCCTTTGTTAGATTGTTATTTTGGTCTGTTGCTAGTTCCTTATCTGGAATGAATAGATGTTTCTGTCACATTTCTCTGCGGATTAAGTCTCACACAACATATAGAGAACATCAGAATTGGCAAACAGAAAGCCAGGCATGGTGGTGTGCCCATGTAATCTCGATACTTGGGAGGAAGAGATAAAAGTACAAACATGCAAGGCAAGCCTCATCTAGATGCAAGTTTGAGGCCAGCCTCAACTTTAAGAGATCCCATCTCAAAAAAAAGAGAGACAGATTTGCCAATGAATAGATTGATAAATATAGAAATGTTAATAATAAGGTTAATATTTGGGCAATAGAGTCTTTCATTAATTGAAATTTGGGGTTATAAATGAATATAAAAACTTGTTTTATTTTGCTTTGATGAGTATCTTCCCAATGTAGACTGCTGTGGGATGTCCTGTATGTTGTGAATAAATAAAATGCTGATTGGCTAGTACCCAGGCAGGAAGTATGGGAGAGGTGGGACAAACAGAAAGGAGAGGCTGGGAGGTAGAATTCTGGAGGAGATGCCAGCTTGCCGTCCAGGGAGCATCATGTAAAGGCAGCAGGTAAAGCCACAGAACACGTAGTGACATATAAATGAACAGAAATGGGCTGAGTATAAGGGTAAGAGCTAGACAATGGTAGGCCTGAGCTAATGGTGGAGCAGTTTAAATAATATAAGCGTTTGTGTGTTTATTTTATAAGTGGGCTAAGGGACTGCTGGGGCTTGGCTGGGACCCGGAGAGAAAAACTCTAGCTATAGTAGAGCAATTTATTTTTACTGCATAATTAAGTTCAGCAAAAAGAATTTTAATTTTCTTAGTGATTGTTGATGGTACAGAACCCGACTTCTCCAAATCCAATGCTCAGATTGCAGGGAAAGGATGGAACAGGCATATGATGACAGACTGTGATACTGAACTCAAGTGTATGTCTAGGTGAAATGGGCTCCGACGCAAGACCAGGGCCATTTCAGGGCTAGGGACCAAGAGCAGGACATTCAGACTGAGGTGACCCACCTTAGGAACATCCTGAATGGACTGACGTTGCTCTCAAATTCTATCCTTTTCTTTTTATTAAGAAGAGGATTTGACCTTCTCTCTGATCACTGTTTCTTCCCTTTCTGGTTGTCAGCCTATCCTTCAACAATCTTTGTCCTTTGGGAACGAAAGCTTAAATTTGGAGTCTTGGTTATGCTAACCAAACACTCTACCATTGGGTTACACAACAGCCCTGTGTTAACCTTAATTCTGTAGAAATCCATAGCATAATAATAAAACAATTATAGCTGTCAGAGCGTCACTTGCTGGTATATTATTTTCAACGCTCAGTCATCACAACTCCATGTGATAGATTCAAGTTATCTACATTTTTTTTTTTTAACCAGGAGGAAAAATGGGCCCAGAGAGAATGTGTGACTTTCGGATGGTGACACAGCAGTTGTGTTGTGGCACTGGTTTCTGAGAGCACAGCTGGAAACAAGTTTAGTCAGTATAATCTGTTAGTGAAGAGGCCCACTTTCTATTGCATACGGACATGTGTGTGTGTGGTCTCCTGTACGGAGTCTCTATTCTCAACTAGAACAGAACTGTCCCTTCCCTTGTTATCCCATTCTCTACTAATCCAATGCTTTCCTTCTCCCCCTGAGATGGGAAGTGAAGAGATTTCTATTTGTTTTGTGTGTTGGGTATGGCACCATTAGGCTAGCAAGACCTTTTTGTTCTGAAATGATCTATAGGAAATATGGGAATCTATCATAAGAATGTTGAGAATTCCATAGAACACATCCCAGCAAAGTGGGTCAAGTTCAAAGACAACTGGAACAGGGCATTTAGTAGTCAGAGCAATGTTTTTGCATCTCCTTAGTGTCTTTTGTACACATTCACTCCTGCCGGCCCGACCATCACTCTCTCCTCACCCTGCACACTGCTTCTCTCTACTTCAGGGATATCCTCTCAGTCAATGGACAAATGAAGGGTTAGTACAATCCATACATCATAGTCAAAATGAACTATAGCCCCCCCCAATTCTATCCAGTGTCATAAAGTCATACTGAGTAGTTTCTTTTTTTACAACATAATTTTTACTCCGTTTTCCTCCCTTCTTCAAAAGGAGTGAATTAAACAGTCTTTTCAGCCCATTATAGGCAGATGGAGATTGTCCACGTCAGAGTGATGACTCTATTTGATTTTCACTTGAGTGTGATTGTAGTAGTTCAGCATTCACTTTTATAGGATTACAACTGCCCAACTATTTATCCTTACATTGTGTTTCAGAGCCAAGCATGAAACAAAAGCTTTCTGGATGCCTGCTAGGCTGTTAAACTATTTTAGGAACACAGCACATAACTATTTATTTTAAATGATGTCTGATTTGGTCAAAAGAGCAAAACTACACCATGATAAAAGTCAAGCATGTAAAATTAGTTGTAAGTAGTATAAAAATTGAAACACATATTTGAATGTGTGTGTGTGTGTGTGTGTGTGTGTGTTTTGCAGTTGGCAGACATATAGTATCTCATTAGGGTCTCTCAACAACCCACTGAGGAGTGTACACCATTTTGCTAACATTTGGGTTTTTCCAAGATGAAGTGATGTGCAAGAATTCACAGGCTTCTAAGAGTTAGGATTGGCCTGGAGCCCAGGACCACTAGTTCAAAATGCATACCAGTTTCTATTGACTGTGGCACCATCACCTTTGAAAGAATATGAAAGTCCAATAGTCAGAAAATCGGAGCTCTTGTAGAAAACCCTGCAAGAACTGCTAGAGACAGGAATGGAGAGTGCGGCAGTTTAGGCTTATTGAAAGTGACATAAAATAAACCCAAAACACATTAGCAAAAATGAAAAGAGACTCTCAGAGAGAGAGATCTGTCTGTCACTGGAAGCACTGTGTTCTTGCAGTTGTCTCCACAGAGAACACATCACTCAGTGTAAAACCCATTGTTGGAGACGGGCTGTGAGCTTGAAATGGCTCGCCACAGCAGGAGCTGTGCCATCTCAGTTTGGCTTACCACGGCCTTGTTTCAGCCTGGATGCAGGGCCCAACTCAAGGAACACAGGGCAGGACTCAACCCAAACAACCTGTCTAGACTTTTCCCCAGAGTGTCCTAGAAAAGACCATTTCTAGGCGCTATCCACCGTCTCCAGCAGCTGTTACTCTCTTTGTTACGTTCTTTCTTGACCCCCACCTATACATATGAAGGTCTAGTTGGGATAAGAAATGCATTCTGGGGTGACTGTGGCTAATCTTAAGACTCTGTGTACCTCAAAATATCTTGAAAACAGGGTTTTGAGTGTTCCCATCATAAAGAGTCAATATTGGAGGTGAAGAATATGCTAACTGCCCTGATTCATGAACTCAAATGAAACACTGCATTGTGCTTCCTAAGTACGTACAGTTAGTATGATAATTAAAATCAGACTGAAAGTAAATTAAATCTAAAAAGATGATTTCTTGCCAGGCGGCAGTGGTGCACACCTTTAATCCCAGCACTCAGGAGGCAGAGCCAGGCGGAGCTCTGTGAGTTCGAGGCCAGCCTGGGCTACAGAGCGAGATCCAAAACAGGCACCAAAACAACACAGAGAAACTCTGTCTTGAACCCCCCACTCCCACCCCCAAAAGGATGATTTCTTATGTCTGGATTTGATGGCTTACCTGCAGTGGGCAACTCTGTGCTCTGGGAGAAGTCCTGCCCAGTCATGAAGCCCAGCAGAACCTCAGAAGTCATGAACCTCCAGCAGCCTGCAGAGGGGGAGATGCTCCTGAGAAAACCTTTGCCCTTCTGAATCCTGTCAGCCCAAGGTCAGCTTGCCCCTTCATAGCTGATGAAGCCAACATATTCTCTGCCTTCAGCTGGGCCCAGCTGGGCTTCTGTCGCCTGGTGTTCCAGCACCTACTAGAACAATCGCATTGCCAGGCAGCTGTGTTGCAAGGTGGAGCTGGGACGCCACGTGCCACTTGTAGTTCTGTGGGTAATTAGAAGGCACCGGCGTTCTCTCAGAGGTGAACTTTATATTAGTGTTAGGAATTAAGACAGAGCGACAGTTTAAGTCTGACATTTTTATCTAGCGTGAATGAAAAAATGAAGAGACCAAGTTTCAAGCTTAGGTAAAAAGGAAACAAACACTTGAAAAAGCTTATGTTAAAGATATTTGGAAGTGTAGCTTCATGTCAGTGTGTCTGTATTCACAGCAACACGGACACCTGTTGATCTGGGGGAGAGTGGATTGCGAGTGGGTGCTGTGTCCCCAGAGAAAGGAGAACCACACTCGGTATCAGAGGTGCGCAGCTGATTTCCTGTCTGTCTCATCACTTTTGCCAAGTTCCAGAGGGAAAGAAGTGGCGTTCGTTCTCCACGTCCCAAGTGCTGGGGACAGGTGCCAGGGAGGGATGCAGCACTTGCAGACCTGGGTATCAGCTCACGTTCTTTGATCTTGCTCTGATGCCTACGGAGGCCTCCACTCTGAAACTAAAATGCTTCACAAAGGTGAGGGTGTCGGATGCCATCCTTCCTGCAGCAGCTTCTAAACTCACTGATTCTAAACTCTGTGAAACGATATCTAACGGGTTGCCATTACTGACAGTTCTTATCAAGAACTGAGGCATACTGGTGTTTAATCTTTCAAGTCTCTTCAGGAATTCTCTCTCTAGTTCTCCCTCTCCTCATCTTGGTCGTCTCTCTCCTTTCCCCTCTCTCTCTTTTTCCCTGCCCATCTCATTCCTTGAACTATATGGTACTGAGCCAGAAGAAGCTGTGCTTCCTTGCCATGTATTTCTTAATAGCCACTCCAAATGAGAGGCCAATCCACCCGACAGTAGCTTCAAACAAAATGACTTTCTGGAACATTAAAGAAGGGCCAAGGATCACTGGGCAGAGTAGCACTGTCTGAGTGACTCTATCATAGCTTATTCCTCCTGAGAGGGTTGACAGGGCTGGGCACTCAGAGTGCAGCCCTGAGGTCACCACAGATTCACTAGCAGAGTGAGGCGCAGCTCTCCCACGTCAATGGCTATGTGGGGGTCTGTTCTTTCTCAAGGCACAGCCATACATTTAGAATCCTCACAGTGGAATGAGAGCCCAAGCCTAGAGAGCCATTTACCTTTCTGTCACCGAAAAACCAGAGTGGAGAGAGGGAGGGAGAAGGGCTGGGGTGAGGGCCTCAGTGCAGGGCAGACAGGGGTGGGAGTGGGAGTGGGGGTGGGGATGGGGTTGTGACTTTGCTTTGCCCTTGCAGTGACGGAAACTGAAGTTCCTTCAAGGACCCCCTTCAGTGAGATGGTGGAGTGGTCTGCTTCCTGCTTTCCCTTTTAAAGCCCTTTGATATCTTGGTCTTTCCAAGATCATGTTGGGTCATAGTGGGCAAGGACCCAGTAGCCCGTCACTTGAACAGTCTTTGCTTTGCAGAGGTAGACCCACTTCTGGTTCAGACAAAGAGTGTCTGGACTGCCTGCCCTTTGTGGTCAGTATATGGAAATGAGAAGGCACCAACATTCTTCTGAACAGTAGAGGGTTGAAGAGGCACTCTCCAAAAACTCGTGTCAGTCTGGTGTAGAGACACGAGACAGCTGTTTGTGACTTGAATCCTGGGCCAAGTCTTGCTGCTACCCAGTGGTGTTTCTGTAGAAGTTTGCTCTTCAGTCTGAGAGCCTGATGGGATATTTCAGCTTTCAGAAACTTCCCCAGACAGGGTGACCAGCTGGCACCCTGGGGATGCTTGTGTATGGAGACCTGCCTCAGGATTCACTCCCTGGAAGCAGGTGGTGAAGTGGAGTTGGGCTACACACTGATCTGTGGAGTTCCAGCTGGAGGCTTCAAAGCAGCCCTTTCCTCAGCCCAGCAGCCTGCTGTAAATCTTCCCCAGGAGCCAGCCCCACAGGAGAGTACAGACATGAGCCCGCCCTTATCTCAGATCTCTCACAAGGGACAAAGACCCTTTTCAGGATATTAATGTGTGCCAAGGTAGTGGATTAAGTCAAAAGTTGCCTTTCTTAAGAAGTCTTCAGAGCTATTTTGCACAAGTCTAAGCACAAGAAAGATTTAGCATAAGTCTGGTCCCCATTGGAAGCTACAAGAAACTCTGTAAGTGATGAGCTGTTCTTCAGGTTAAGGGTATGGGCCCCCAGAGTCCCTAATTCATCCATGTGGTTGATAACTCTCTAAACAGATCTGACAAGACTCCATTACAGCTCTCTCTCTGTCTCTCTCTCTCTCTGTCTCTCTCTCTCTCTGTCTCTCTCTCTCTCTGTCTCTGTCTCTGTCTCTGTCTCTCTCTCTCTCTCTCTCTCTCTCTCTCTCTCTCTCTCTCTCTCACACACACACACACACACACACAAGCATGCACATGTTAATATACAAGCCGGAATACACAGAAAACATTTTTATTTGAAAAAGAGGAAATCTGCAGACAGTTTGCTTCACTGACTCTCCTGGGGGCTAAAGAGGTAGGGTTCCTGCCAGGAGTTCTGTCCTTGTTACTCACGGCTATGCTGGAGATGCTCAGGAACACACAGGGGAGATAATTTTGAAATGAATCATAGGCAAGAGACTCAGAAATCCTCCATCCTTTTTGATTCCTGTGATTGTTCAGTAGGTGGGATGCTGAGTCCCACACAAGATCTGGTTGGCTTCTGAGCTGCCATAAGCCATGTTCTTTTCCCAGCCAGATGGTTTCTTGTACCTTAACGTGACTCCCCACCCTGTTGTCAACTATTGAATAAAATGGACTATTATTGTAAACGAGCCGTTTCCACTGGGCGTTGGTCCCCTGGAGACTATTTCGTACAACTCCCAAGTTTAGACATCAGTTATTTCATATTAACAGCTCATGGTGTTTTGTAGTCAGATTTGTTTTGTCAACTTGTTTTTACCTAACTGCCTCATTATTCCATAGGAATAAGCAGAAGGAAACATGCTGTCTTATGAAAATGAAGCGCAGAAGATGCTTTGTCCTAAATTCAGTCTATCCTGTAATTGGTGAGGTTACAGAAAAGCGTCCAGGCTAATCCCAACCTACTGAAAACACCTTATCTCGGTTGCAATAATTCAGTTGGCAATGAAAGCATGGGTGCACGTCTAGAGTGTGTCTAGGTCTACAGGACAGCGGCAAGGGAGGAGAGCTCCCACATCTCCATGCTCATTTCCTCCTGTCGACGCCATTTCTCATGGCTTCGGGGTTGCTGGTGTTGAAGGTGGCTCTTGCAGGGAGTCTTGTTCACAGAAGTAGAATCCTTGGGAGACAGAGATGGGAAGAGGTGAGCAATTAACTTCCCATCATCAACACAGTCAGGTGGGTTTGTTCGCACCCTTTCGGGGAAGCTGAAAATTCTCCATCAGGAAACAGTTAGGAACTTCAGAGTGCACTGGGTGAGGAATTTCCTGTGTCCAGGAGAGTGTCACCTCCCACCTCACTCTTTCGGCTGCCTCTCCATTTATGGCCACAAAGGCAGCGACCTTTAGTCACTTACGCGGTGATGTATTTCTGAGGTAGGGCCTTCCGTGTCTTTTTTTTTTTTTTGCCTTACAAGATAAAAGGGAACAGTTTGTGGCCATTTTCTATTTAAACAGAGTGGTCTTAGATATAGGATAAACAAATGTGCCCAGTGAATGGAAGCATTTGTTTAAGTGCTTGGAGCAATTCTGAACCATCCACATGAATATTTCTTTTACCTCAAGTAGAAACTGTCAGAGAGATGGTATTGATAGAAAGGTTTCTTAAATTTGTCTTTACATTTGAACCACTAATTTGAAATGATTTTTAAAAATGTTTTTATATAAATATTTTTCAATGAATAAAATTCACTAATGTAAAATGTAATGTCAAATATTCAGGACATGTTAATTTTCTAACAATTGAATACCAGCAAATTAAGAGATTTCTTATTTTCATTTAAAATTCTACTTACAATCTGAAGACAGTGCCAAGTGAAACAGGGTATTTAGAGTTTTTTCTATTGATGGTTTGGATTTATAATCAATGTTGTATAAACAAATAAAATAATAAAAAGATGCCTAAACAGCCCTTTAATTTCATTCAGGGAGATTTATTCACAACACTGTCTCTATCTTATCTTCAGGCCACAAGGAAGGATGGCCTCTGGGGTTTATTGAGCCTTGATGTCTATGAAGGATGAGTTCCAGAGGCCCCTCCAATACAGAAACCATGGATATTCCAGTTCCTTTTATATAAAATGATGCAGTATTTGCACATAATCTCAGTATATCTTCTTGTAAATTTATTCACTTATGGAGGGGGCTTTGCAAGACTCACTCAGGAAACTCAGAAAGTTGTGAGATCCACAGGACATCTGTCCAAAGTTAGAAAAGTATCAACAGTTGCTGGAGAGGATACACTCTCTCCAGGGAGCTGACTGAAAGTTGGGTAGGGAGCTTCTGAAATGCAGCTTTCGTGGTCACTCACACTGGCTTGGGTTTTGTTGATACTACAGCTGCCTTTGAGATACCCAGGCTCCTATAAGAAACCCCAGGAAACCCATTGGCCCACAATGCTAGACTTGGGGAACATCATTAATTTGGATGAAATAGTTTCTTCAGCTTGTCATCTGTGCTTTATCTAGAGGAATGAGAAAAGTCACATCATAGTACTCAAACAGTGTCATTGCTATGTAAGTAGTCATTGTATTATCTTGGGAACAAGGACAAGATGGAGATCTGCACATTTTTGTTCAGATACAGCTCTCTTTTTTTACAGGTATTGTGGATCTGCAGTTGGTTAGATATATAAACATCAAGTCTACAGATCTCAGAGGACCAACGGGATGGGGGTGTGGGTCACTCTCATTCATTCATTCATTCATTCATTCATTTGTTGAGTGACTTACAAACATTCTTGGGTTGTGCACTGGGATGTAGTGACTAGAGAGGCTATTTGCTCCTTGTGCCTTTTAGGGGACAGTTGTGCATGTGCAGTCAAACAGAAGAGAACATAGAAAGACATAATGTTCAAGCCCCACGTGTGCACAGGGGTGCTCTCAGGGAGCACTTGGAGCAACAGCTGATTGGGGAACTGGAAAGACAACCTTGAAGGGTCAGGACGTAGCTCTGACTGTGTACCAGTTCTGGGCCTGTTGGAGAGTGAGGCTACAATTCAGCTGAGGCGGAAGGGAGCCGTTCCTCAGAGGTGTGCTTAGACACCTGCCCGTGATACACCTGGAGAGGAGAAGCTGTGGGAGGGCGAATGGTCTCAGGAAGACACTCAGTACTGCCCTAGCTCGTGTTCTCTGACTTGCCTCATTTCTCACTCAAGGAGCAGAGCAGCACAGACCAAGGCTAGCTTGTGGTGAGCAGGTTTGTCATGCAAATCCAGTATACTTTTATTCTAATGAGATTCCTTTCCGAAGAAGAGAACAGAGTATATTCAGTCTGGTAAAGGTTTGGTATTTTTATTTTTCTAGAAATTTATGTATAACTTACATGTGCATTTCAGAGAGTTCTTAATTTGATGATAGCCTCCTGGCTTCTTTGCATGTGCCATGTGAGAGGGTTAATCTCCCAACCCTGGTTTCTTATTAGGATTCCAGATGACAGATACAGTCCATACGTAATGGACACCTAGTTTTGGGACAGACCAAAAATTTTCAATGATTAGGTTCTGAAACTTCTCTTCCTTGCTCTTGTTCATCTGGGAGCTTGGAATTTCCTACATGCAGAATAGCTGAAGTTGTACCAATGGATGTTGTCTTAGGGATCTGCAGGAATTCAACAGTCAGGTCTGTGGTGGTGGGAACCACTGATTGCTGGCGACCTGGTGGCTGTTGACAGCACTTTGCTGGCTAACGATTCTATGGCAGTTGGTCTCTGTTAGAGGTGTTGGGCTTGTTTTTGGTGATGTGATTGGCTGATTTTTGAGTGTACTGTACACATCATATGACAAATGACTGGACACATATAACATTCAGAGTTATAAGTGTGTGGGTGAGTTAAAATGACTTTATGTTTAACTTAGCTAATCAGCTTAATGGGATATAGTTACTTACCATTAAGAAGATCCCTGACATATAAGTGAAAACATACATTAAAGACAGGCAGAGCCCAACATACTTGAGGGTGTCGTTAAATCTCTTCCAAGGAGCAACTTTTCATTTCTTTAGGCTGTTGAAGATTCCATATCTGATTATTGAATCTCCCACTGTCCTTGTATATCTGAAAGGCCATCACTCTAATTTGTAGTCTAGAGCTCAGGAAGCTGAGGCTGAAACAGGAGGACTGCCCAGCTTGGGCTGCATATTGAGATGCTGTCTCCAAACAAAATCATTACAAATAAAGAAATGCCCCTGCGAACTCTTGCGTGCTGGACTGAAATGTCATGAACTGCTGAGTGTGGTAAAGCAATGTTCAGTTGAGCTGTGTGCAAGCTCTCACTTTGTGTGTGTTTTTTTCTCCTCTCAGACAAATCCAGACAAACTTGTTTCAAAATTATTGACAGCAACAGACAATAAACACACACACACACACACACACACACACACACACACACACACACACACACACACACACACGATGTTTGGATATATTGATAATGAGTTAAAAGTCTCCAAATAATGCAACCATTATTATTTTTTTCTGGCACCAACAAGATGTCCGAGATGGAGAATGGTTTATTTTCTGGGTTGGGTCTCCTCGAGAGACTTCTGTGGTCTGTGCTGCCACTGGAGGCCAGGTTGATGTCTGTGGTCCTTGGTGCTCCCTGAAGCCATGTGGATGCCCATGACCTACGCTGCTGCCAGAAGCCATGTTGATGTCTGTGATGTGTGGGGCTGCCGGAGGCCATATTGATGTCCATGATCTGTGCTGCCAGCTGCTATGGGCAGGGAAGCTTCTTTTGCAGTGGTGTTAATGCGTGCAGACTCATGACTGAGAATGAGAGACATTGATGGCTTCTGTGACAACCCCCCGCCCCCCCCCCAAAAAAAAAAAAACAGTCCAGAGGAAGCTATTGAAAAGAGTCCTTAAAAATTGTGATACAGATGCCGGAAGTGTTGCTAGCTCTTCACAGTTGATGGCTTCTGGCAGGGGGTGGGAGTGGGGAAGTACTTAGTTTTCTTTAAGGGGCTGACCAATGGGAGTTTGACCATGCTCCAATGAGTATGTGGGCAAATTGGACTTGGTGCTTTTTCTTCTCTTTTCTTTTTTGGTGGGGGGCACAAGGGTGGGAGGGTTACTTGGGAGGAATGGGAAGCAAATGTGATGGGGTACCTTGTATGAAATTCCCAAATAATTAATAAAAATATTATGTTGGGGGAAAAAATCAGTGCTTGGATGGTGAATTCAGCATCTGAGTAATCAGCCTGTTCTAATTAGAGGGGAAGAACTAAATATGGAGATAGAAGGTCAAATCTCATGTTTTGCAAATGCATCATTCAGCATGCATGCATTCCAGAATTTTCAACTCTGCCTGCTATTAGTGCCATGGTCATTGGTGTGAAAAGAAGATTTTAAAAAAACAACAAAAAAAATGTTACAGTTCATATGCACACTGGGCAGAATATTAACTTCTGTAGACTGATTTTTTTTTTCCCATTGGAATTACCATCTTTTGACAGGGAAACTCTGTTCACTAAAACTTATCATCATTATGGATTATGAGCTAGAGAGATGGCTCAGAGGTTAAGAGCATGTAATGCTCTTTCAGAAGACACAAGTTCAATGCACCCATGATGGACAGTTTACCACTACCTGTATTTCTAGCTCCAAGGAAATCCAATGCTTCTGGCCTCTGTAGGTACCTACAACTCACATGCAAATTCTCAGCTAGATACTCACCATATACAGAATTAAAAAATAAAAGTAAATCTTTAAAAATTTATAATCATAAATAAATATATTTGGATATCAAGTATACATCAGACATTGTGCTTACTCACTCCAAAGAAGCCGAGCAAACACTAGGTTTGTTTTCCAAGGTTCCTGCCTTTTAAAAATGTGTTTTTCATTTATATTTTTTGGCATTTGTAGTTAAGCCTAGGACTTCAGACATACTCACAAATATAAGCCCTCTCACTCACTTATACCTTTCAGTGCTTCTCTGAGGCATCCAGTCTTTGTGTCTTAGAATATTATAAAATGATTAAATTTTTTGCTCACTTAACACAAATTCTTAGACTCTTTTGGACAACCCAATCCAATCACAAGTAAGATATTTTAAAAATTAAAAACATTTTTTTTCCTGAAAGTTAAATCAAATTTTAATCATAACTTACCACATCATTCTTTTAGATTCTTGTAAGTTTTGAGGCTTAATGTGGTATAATTCTGAAATCTAGAAAATGCCTGTCTCAAGATCCAATGGGTCATCTTCCTTTCTTTCCATTTGACACACACATATATGTGTGTATGTGTATATACATACACACACACACACACACACACACACACACACGAACATATATGCTAATATACATCTATATATATGTTTCATCAAGATCTTTATGCATGTCAAGTAAGAGCCAAGTGACACTGTGGCCTGGACTGTCTGACTTTCACTCTCTCCTTGATGTAGCCCCCTCCCTAAGTCACTGTCCCAGAACATCCACTCTTGATTAGGTAACCCTGATTGTTCTTAAAACAGAAAAGGTCCTCAAATATCACTAGAGTAGCCCTCACCCCACCCCCTTTCTAAAGTCACAGGAGTTCTGATACAGGAAATGGTCGCAGCCAGACTTCCTCGGCCCCAGGCCCTGACAGTAGTCCCTGGAACCAGTCCAGTTCATCCCACACAGGCTCTGCCTCTTCCCATCTCCCCTCAGCCCTATTTCTCTTTCCACTTCACTAGCTCCTTGCAAGTCCTTGGGCTTTTCCCTTTGGAATTCAAAGCTCAAACTGTCAAATCTAATCCTGACATCTGCCGACTGTGTGTACAAAAGGAAGGAAATGCCACTGGGCTCTGACACTTTGATGCCCCATTATGATCCCACGTCTTGCAAAATCTTCAGATTTGTGTGCGGTACAACAGAAGATTCAAACCCTAATGTTTACAATGTGTAGTGTCACGTCCGTTGTGCCTGGGTGAAATACTCTCTCATAACTTTAGAAAAGGTGTTTGGATTTAATGAACACATACATACTGTTGTTCGTTACAAGGCTTTTAGGTTGAACATGTCTGGGCTGAGCCACTTGAGTAACAAGGAATAGGAAGACAATAAAACAGATGACCACCACGTGTCTGAAAATGAGAAGATGTTTTTGGGCCATTGTTCTGGAAATCATTTTAGCATGGTTCTTTGTTGATTCTTCATATGAATCCAGGGACAGTTTCTCCACAGGGCTCACATGTTGGGAGAATGAACTTGCACTTGGCTGGACGGTATGAGAGCTGTAGTTTCCTATTGGAAACTCCTGTTGCATATGGTCGTCTTCTTTGTGCCTCTTCTAATAACCTACATGAGCCTAAAAGGCATATTTCACAAAGAATGCTTTTCATGCCCATTTAATTTAACATCTTACCTTAAAGACAGGGGAGAGAAAACTTCTGCTGCTTGGTCCCTTTGCAGTTATCCTAACACACTGCAAAACTCACCCGAGACGAAGATTAGAAAGTAGCCTGAGATTGTTCCCAGAATTGTAATCTAGTCTGCAACAATCGGCATGTAGAAGTTTACTGACTTAACCTTCACCACATGCAAGTACCATGAAGGCTTCAGGTATGCACACACTTGTTCTTCAGTTAAAATAGAAAGCTTAGTGCTTCCAAGTGACTGTCTTTCATGGGCCCAAGAGGAAACAGTGCTTCCCAGGCTCTGTATTTAGTCCATTGAATGAATAATTTACTTAAACTTAAAATAAAGTATTTAATGCCACCTTTAGTTCTAGGATGTAATCCTCCATGCTTGGTCTACTGAGCCAAAGCCCTCTCAAAATGGTTTTCCCCCAATGGGTGTATTCTGCCCTCTAATTCTTGGAACTGTATACCCTGATCCTGTGGAATAAGATGGAAGTCAGTACAAGCTTGTCTCTGTCTCCCCTTATTTGTGCCAGCAAAGCACATGCAAACACACACTTGTACATGAGAAGACTACTTCTAGAAGGTATGGCCATGACTCCATAGCTGGCCTGGCAACTTCTTGCTGGAAACCGCCATTTTAGTACATGAGCAACTGCCACATGCTCCTTCCACACAGAGTCATGGTTTCCTTTGCATCCCCCAGCATGATGCTCCTACCACAGAGCTGTGGCCCCTTCGCTTCCCCAGCAGGATGGACTGTATGTCCTCAAACTGTGAGCCAGGTAAGGCCTTCCTCCTTCAAGTTGCTCTTGTAAATTTGATCCCAGCAGCATGAGAAGTAACTATGCATTTCACTTTTCTAAATAACTATTCTGAAACAACCAGTCATACCTCAGTCTACATATATACTAACTTAAATATCGCATAATCCTCATGTATTATTATTGTACTTGTTTTACAACTGAGCTGAGAATAAATGCAATGATGTCTGCTGAGAAAGATTAACTTGTCGCCATGTGGATGATAATGAACTTTAATGGCAATTTGCTATTTAATGGAAATTTAATGTTTATTTTAAAAAATAGCATTTAAATCTTACCCAAGCATTAAACCTGAATTTCTAGTGAAAGGGCCATGCAGTGGTAAAAATATTGTGAACACAAGGCCATCCATCAGACCGGACATAAAGCAGACAGACTCTAAAAACAGAAAGGAGGCAATGCCAGGTCTTGATTGGATGGTGTGGCTGAGAAAGAGTTCAGGATCCTTCCTGCATCCCTGAATTTGAGAGACTTGTGAGCAAGAGAATCAGCAGCTTGAAAAGAGACTTGAAGTGTTTGGTGGTGAGGGAGGGGTGGAGGACAAGGAGTGTTTTACTAAACACAGCCGATGCCGAGTCTCCCGTGGCGGTACTAATACTCCATCTCCACATTCACGTTTCCACGACTGTTCTGTTATTGCCCTACTCCCTCAGTAGACACTGACCCTCTTGAAGACAAAAGGAGAAATGAGTCATGGTGAGATCCTGATAAAGGGGCCAGAGAAATGTGATAGCAAGTACCACATGGCCAAGGGCCGAAGGGTCCTTCTGCCACATGTCCCTAAATGAATGAGAAGTGAGTGACTGATCAAGGCAAATGAACTCGGGTCATGCTGACTGGGCAGGACTTGTACCCACAGATGCCTTATGTGACCCACGTGGAAGGATGCTTGAGAACACTGTTGGAGCCCCCCTTGAGGATGCAGAGCAGGATGCTGCCACAGCAACAAGACCAGCTCTAGTCCTGGGATCTATCTGGAGCAAGCTCTAGGCTTTGTGAAACAGAGCTCAGGGGTGGGGTTTCAGGGGCAGAGAGAGAAGCAATGATTTCCAGAAAGAAAAAGAAACCGTGTACATGGTGTGGGGGTATGTGTGGAGAGGGAAGGGGAGAGGGACGTCGGGAGGGAGGGGAGGATGGGGGAGGGGGGGAAGGGAGGGGGGAGGGAGGGGGAGAGGGAGGGGGTATTGCCTTGCTGTACCAGTTGTGCCCACAAATCCAAATTCCAAATGTCTTAATTCCAAAGAGGATTAGAGAATTGAAACCCAATCCTTTGGTATTTGCTTAGATATGTCTCAAAAAGACAGGGATTCTTTTTTTTTTTTTTTTTGAAAATGTGAAAGAAGAGTTGAGAAGAGGGGAAGACAGAAAGGCAGGATGTGCAGAGGCCAGGGCCATGGTCTCGGGGGACACAACCCCGGCGTCACAATCTCAAATGTTGACTCTTCCCCCCAAACCAATGAATACAAATTGAAATATCAAAAACATAATTTGACAAAAGTCATCTAATTTTTTTTTTTTTGAGTTAGAACACTTTATTCAGAATTTGGGGAAAGGTTGGTGGGGGTCCACGCTGTCTGCTGTGCACCGCAGGGCAGCTCTCAGAGGCCCCCTGTTGCTAAGAGACATTTACATTTAAAAAAATGACATCGTGTACATTTTAAATGGAGGATTTATTAGTGAAATATAAAAAACGTGACAAAATAAAACACAGGAGACTTAAACAATAAAAATAATTGTAACAAATACTTTCCCCAGCATAAACTCCAGAGTATGCAAACAAGAGTTGCACACAGGGAACATGAATTGGATTCAGAAAAAAATCAGGCCCCAACACGCAATGTATAAACAGAGATGGATTAAAAACTGTGGCATGCACACTGTGAACAAAGTCATGCCGGAGACCAGTGTGAGCTGAAAAAAAATGTTAAAAGTTTTACTCTAGGGGCTGGAGAGATGGCTCAGTGGTTAAGAGCACTTGTTGCTCTTGCAGAGGACCTGGGTTCAATTCACATGTGGTTCACATTCATACTTCTAGTTCCAGGGAACGAGGCCCTCTTCTGACCCTTAAGGCACCAGACATGCAAGTAGTGCATATACACATATACACGAAGGCAAAACACTCACACATAAATTGAATAAATCTAAACCAAGTCTTATTCAACTTACATATTGATCATTAAAATCTTCATGCCCCATATGAAAATGAGATGAAATAAGAAGACAGGAGAAAAGCTGAAGTATGATCAAGTCCCTGTGGTGTGGGAGGAGGTTGCAGACCTTACATTGGGTTAGGAAGCAAATGTGTTCAGCCTACCATCTGGATAGATTAGCAAATAGACTGTGGTCTGAATACTGTGAATAATAAAACTGGAGCAGTCCATCAACTCAGAAGAATACCAGGAACTGAGAAGTAAGTGTAATGAGACTGTCTTAAAAGGAGAAAGTCTGCACCACATCACACCCCAACCTTCCAAAAACAGGCAAAATACTCAGTGATCAACACAACAAACGAATGCCAGGGTAGTTGGCTCAAGCCAAAAGAAAAGAAAAGAAAAAGAAAGAAAGGAAAAAAAATCCAACCAAAAGAAACCAGTTGTTGCTGATTGCACTGTACAATGACAAGCTTAGAGACTTCAGAGGGGATGCTCCCTGCCCCAACAAGGCATCAAAAGACTTGCAAGCACTTGAACGCAGCAAAAGGACGGTGCACACATCATTTTAGGAAGCTAACAGAGCAACTTTAGTTTAGGAGCTAAAAGTAGGAAGGAAATTTACTTATGAATTCATCTCTTAAAAATTCACCACATGCCAGGTGGTGGTAGCGCACATCTTTAATCCCAGCACTTGGGAGGCAGAGCCAGGCGGATCTCTGTGAGTTCAAGGCCAGCCTGGGCTACAGAGTGAGTTCCAGGAAAGGCACAAAGCTACACAGAGAAACCCTGTCTCAAAAAAAAAAAAAAGTTCACCACAAAGAAAGTGGACAGTGTAGCAGTATCTGCCACAGAATGGGGGGACAAAGAGCAAGAGTGTAGTGTCCTGGTAAGAGAGAACATACTGGGGTCTCCGGGTCCAGGAGGAAAGAAGTGGCTTGCTGCATGCACAGTGAGGGACAAGAAAGTCGCAGTGGTCATAGCCGGCAGAAAGGAGCCCTTGAGAGAAGCAAGAAGGTATACAACCTTGGTGCTTAGAATATAGACACATTTTATAACACCAACAAAATAATAAGGTAGACTAATTGATAGTCACCTCATCAAAACCACTATTTGTTGTTTAGGAATATATTTAATGAAAACTATTCAAGCCTGCCTAGGGAAAAAAAAGTTTATAAAATTTATCAGACAGAAAATCAGAATAAATTTAAAATGTAAAAAAAGAAAAGGTTAATTGTGCTTGGAAAAAAAGCACAAATTCAGCAAAGTGGCAATCAAGTTATTAATTGGCATTTAAAATGCAGCTTGACGAGTGGAGCATTAGCTTACACGGAAAAGTTGGAAATATTCTAATTTGTCAGGAAAGAATGATGGACACAGAGAGAGGGGATGACGAAGGTGCCTTACCAGACCGCGAAGGGTGTTTGTCAAGCCCGAATCCAGGGAGGAATCCAGCTGGTGTTCTCCAGGGATGAAGACTTGGTAAGGACAGGACCTGAAGCCATGCAAACCCGGGAGTGGATTCAGAACACCGGTGCAGTTGCTGACCAGTAAGGGGATGAGGGGCAAGTTCGTAATACGAGTTTGCTTCAGACTCTATGAAATGACCTCTCCTGGGTAAGTTCAGTCGTGAAGGGCACAGAATGAAATGGTTAGGTGAAAATACAGATGGTCTCTTTGACCCGGAATGACAGAAAACTGTTTTCGTCCATGAGATTTGCTTCATTTAAATAAAATATGAAAAGAAAACACTAAGAAGGAAAAGCGGAATAATTTTATAAGAGTGAGTTTTGCAAGTTGTGTCCAACCAATGCCACTTACATAAAGTGCAGAGACAGATTTTTGGAGTAAGGTTTTGGCTGCACAGAAATTATACTTTGAGCCAAGTATTCCCATCGGAAATCCTGGGACAAGAAGTAGTCTAAATGTTTGAATTTATGTTTGATTTTAGAGTATTTATTTGCATAGGTATAACCAAGCATGGGACTTATATGACTCCATTTTCCTCTGCTATATCGAAATATCAGAAGAGAGGCTGCATGTTCACAGTTTTGGAAGTTCAAGAGAATGTTGTTGCCTTTGTCCTGCTCCTGTGACATTGTGGTGGTAGATTATAGTGGATAGAGTGCCTCAGAAAGGAGAGGTGGCTGGGCCCAGGTGAGGTGATGGGGAGGTAGAGTGGAAAGTTATCTAACCTCTTGAGAGAACATACTGGTATCCCTCCGTAACTAAGTTGATTGTTTTCAGGGGTGGCACTCTGATGACCTAGTCACTCTGCCACCATCTCAGTGAAGACGACACTTTTAATACACCAGACGTTCTAACCATGTCCAAACCATAGCAGGCTGGCAATGTCTAGACTAAATACGGAACTCACTGAGATTGCATTTGCACCACATGCTCATGACCTGAATGTAATTTTATGATGTTTTTGGTGGATCTAAGTTTTGACTGTAACTCATCATGTGAGGTGAGATGTGGAACTTTCCACTTGTGGCATTATTGTTGGTGTCAAAAGAGTTTCAGATTTTGGAACTTAAGATTAGGGAAACTGGCATATACAACATTATGTGGATCATTGTAAGTAATAACTACAGAAATGGAAACCAAAGCTTGATGTGAGGCCACTCGCACCTACCAGATTGCCTGTTCGCACCAAGCCTGGCGCAGAAGTGAGCCACACTCCTCATCATTGTTTGCGGGCTAGGAATTGGTCCCAAGTCCTGTGAAAGCAATTTCATTCTGAAATGATGTTGAAAATGCTCAAGCGCCTTCCAGTGTGATGCCACATGAAGAAGCTCTTATTGGAAGAGGCAGCGGGAGAGCTGGGGAGAGGCAGCAGCCGCATCTCTACCCACCCACGCCGGGAACTCCGGAGAGCCCATAATTAGGAGGCTGCATCTCTGTTTGTGTGGTGTGATGCTTTAGAGTAGACAGAACGGGGGAACTAGAGCTTCTACTTTTTACCAAGATTAAAATAATCTCACAGGCAAATATCTGGCCTAGTTGAAAAATGTGTGAAAAGATTCGGTGGTTTGCCTTTTATGTCTGGCCTCACATACAGCTTCATGTTTTCCTTTGTATGTAACTATATATGTTATCTATCTATCTATCTATCTATCTATCTATCTATCTATCTACCTACCTATCTATCTACCTACCTATCTATCATCTATCTTTCTATCTATCTATCTATCTATCTATCTATCTATCTATCTATCTATCTATCTATCTAACCATTCCTTGAGACAAGGTCTCTCTACATAGACTAGGTTGGCCTTGAAGTCACGGAGTTCTGCTCACCACTGCCTCTGAGTGCTGGGATCACAGGTATCCATGTCATGCTTTCTGGCTATCATTTTATTCCTTAGAATATAACAGGAAGGGAGGAAGGTGAGATTCTTCTGTAAGGACAGGATGGAAGGAAATGAGCTGGGGTTCCAAACACAAAGGCTTAAAGACGTGGTGTTTTTATGTGATATCTTGCTCCAGGTTTTGTGTGACCAGTCTCTGTTGGGTGACACTAGTCCTCATCCTAGACAGGGAACCGATGATAGGCCAAAGTAATCGTACCATTAAAATTCAACTTGATGGTGAACTGATGAGTTTATTGGGATGACTTACAAGCGCATGGGTGAGCGGTTCCTTACAGGATCTTGAATGACTCAAGGGCAGCCACATCACTGGAAGCCCAGTATAACAGATCAAGAAAGCTGGAACCCTGGAGCTGACTGCACATGTAGGCAGCTTGGATGGGCCCCCCCTCCACGGTGGTCCTTACTGCTTATATAATGTGGGGAGCAGGCACCTTGTGACAGGGGCTTCCAAAGTCTTCACAAGCCTCCCTTTGGAACTTCCAGACTTTAATTTTTCCCTCTGTTTCAACTTAGAAGAAGAAATCGCCACACTATAATCTCCAGGGCTCTATGTATTCAGAGAAGAACTGCAGCTGCACTGGTCCAAAATATGGGTTTTCTACATGAAAAGGGAAGGTATACATTCCAACCAGTTCAGGCTGGGTCAGTTCCTCCCTCCCCCTTTTTCTTTTTACCTGGATATTTTGGGAGTACAAACTATGTAAATTTGATTGCTACCAGAATAGTGTAGGATAATAGTATAAACAGAGGAACTTAACGCTCTTTCCTAGATAGGAATATGTGGAGCTCCGATGCAGACGGAGAAGACACCTGATGCCTAGCCTGATGACCTGAGTCTGATTCCCAGAAAGAATCGACTTCTACAATCTGTCTTTTGACCCCCCACATGTGCGATATGGCACATGTGCCCCTGATTATATACACCAAGACACACATATAAATAAATGTAATTATTCAGTAGGTTCAGTGGGTTCTGATGATGCAAAGCACATCGTTTGGAGAGGGATGTATGTGCATAGTCCTTGTAGGGGGAGAAACTAGGCTGCTGAGTACATTATTACAAGGGCTGTGTGCATAACCCAAACCAAATGGGGCTTCTAGTTGGGAGCTTGGAGAACGTCTCTCAAGGGGCTGAATCTGAAGGAGGCTGCATATGGTAGCAGATTCTTTCCATTTCCTAGTTAAAGTTCAATAGTTTTTTTTCTTCCGGGGGGGGGGCGCATTTCTCATTTTGGTAAGCTACAAATTCTGACATTTTCATACTTATGGATTGTATTTTTGATCTGTCCTCCGCGGTTCTCTTCCATTTCTCACACCCTCTCCACTCCATTTTGTTGTTGTTTCTCTAATTCCTGTTGTCTCAAGGCTCTTCTGTGAATTCTAAATCTCTCTGTGGAATGCAGGTGACTTCCTCGAGTTGGAAGAACGGGCCGTTTTACTCAGCTCCATGCACAACAAACATATCTTCACCCCTTCCCCTAGCTTGCTCTGGTTTTGTACCCTGGAACATCGGTAGGATCATGGCTTTGGAGAAAAACAGGACAGAAAAGAACTCACACTGGTGAGGTGTAACAGCTGAATGATTTGGAAGGCGCCAAGAGTCAAGGGAACACAAAAGCCCCAGTTCTGTCCCGCCTCAGGGCTCTCAAGCATTTCTAGGCAACACAGGGCAGAGAGCAAGCTCAGTAGAGCACCAAGGGCCAGGGTTTTCACAAGCCCCACAGCTCCTGGGTCACCATTTTCCAGTTGCCGGGTGACTGATGGTGAGCTCCGAGCTGCAGCCCGTGTGTTCCGGTGGCGTTTTATTTTCACTGCGCTGTGGACAAGGCGTATGTTTTGTTCCCTTTTGGCCTCCCGAAACATGCAGCTAAGGCCTTTGCTCTGTGTCGATCATTTCTCATGTCTTGATGATTCTTTTAAGCGAAGTCGCGTTTGGCAGCTTCATGAAATTCAAAGGTTGACTGTCTACATCTGGGACTTTCCAAAGCTTTGTTAGTATAGGGGGAAGGAGGATGACAATGTCGTTCACGTATCTCAGTTTACTCGTGTGGAGCCCTGCACACGGATTGCTAAAGCTCCTCTGGGAATTTCTAACCAAGCCCTGGCTGCTTGGCTTGCTGGCTGCTTCATTCAATTCTTGGGTCTATTACTAACAAACAGAGAAAATTGACTGTTGCAGACCAACTGACTTAGTGGTGTGTTCTAACAGACCAAAGAGGAGAATTTGCGTTTTGTTTTTATTTTTCAATGTTGATCTTTTACCAGAGCCAGCAGACCTGACTTCAAAAGTCTGTTTGGGGCTTGTTTCTCTGATGTTGAAGCAGTATGACTCCTTTGAGAGAAAAAAACAAAACAAAACAAAAACATCAGCTCGCACGCAGAAGATAGATCCAGCCGACTTAATATAAGTTTAAGAGAGGTGAAAAGAAGAGATTAGATGCATTGAAAAGTACTTGACAGGGAATCAAAAGTTTTCTTTTTTTAAAAAACTGGAATTGATGCTGCAAATCCCCTGTGCTTCTGAAATACGACCCACTCTGTTAATCACACGCATGTCTGTATTTTGTTGATGGAGCCCCTTCATTCTCCCAAAGTCACTCTTCGGTGTCTCTTTGTAGGAGTCAGTAATTACAAAGCATAAAAACGCCCCATTTGGAGGGGCTTTTCATGGGGAGAGATTTAGGAAGTCCAGGTGTGGCTGGCAAGCAAGTGTGACTTAATGAGACCAGTGTCTAGCAATGGTTCTGGAGGAGCCTTGAGCTCGGGCTGGTTGTGGGATTCCCCTAATTAGTAATTCAAACTGAGAAGCTCAGTTCATTATAGTGTATTAGTGAAACAATACGGCCATTAAGCTTTATATTCAAAACTCCTCCCATGCCCTCCCAGGCAAGGCAAGAATGTACCCTACCCCTTTCTTGGGTGTTTTCATAAGAACAAGTTATGACTAATCTTGCCCAGGAAATCCACTTCTGTCAGAAAACCCAGATTCTTCCCCCTGTGGAGTGTATCAGATTGCTGACAACCACCATTGCTCAAGATAGAAAATATTTTCATTATAAAGCCTGCAAGACACATTCAGATGTGTAAACTTGTTCGCCTACCTTGGAAGAAAGTTCTCTTTATCAGTATCTGAAAGCTCAGCTCTGCACTGTTCTTAGACTCCGGCTACACGCTGTAGTCATCTGAACAGTTTTCAAAATAGTTTTTAACAAAGCTGTCGGTGCTGTTTTCTAAACAGAATGCTGTAGGAATTACACCAATCGGCAAAATTATGAGTCCTAAATTATGCAGCAAAGTGCGTTAGAGAGAAACTGGGAAATCTGAACACATTGTTCTGAGTAAAAATGGATTTCTAATTCATTAGCCATGAATAATTTCAGGGAAAATTTTTTGAAATAGGTTGAGGTAAATAGGTTTATTTATTTTGTCCAGATCTCATGACTGCCTGAGACAATCACGTCCAGGATGTTTCCATTCACTGGTGTAACACTTCAGTCATATCATCATTCAGTTACAGGGGGCTTATTGAGTCCTGGGAGGGGAGGGATCATAATGAAGACAGTAGCAAGCAGATAGAAAGGAAACCTTCAAGGGAAAAGAGAATACCTTCAAGGTCTCTCCACCCCAAACACCAAGGACGCTAGTGTCCATGGGAAGGAAGAGAAGGGCTTTAACCTAGTTTAGTATCCCTAGGAGGGAAGTCTCCAAAGAACACAAGAACAGATGGTCGCTTAGTGCTTGAGGTTGACACATTTATAGGTGTCTGTGCACAGCGGTGGCTTAGTGCACACCCAGAGATACTTATACGTGTGAACAGAGTGGTGTAGTGAGTGCAGCCAGAGCCACGCATCCCTCCTCTTTCTGCCCAGAGCCCAGTGTCCGTGGTGTACACTGCTGATGCCATCCATCCATCCCCACCATCAACTCATAAAGCAATGCTCATTCATGTCCTCTGTAAAACATGCCAATTTAAGCGACAAACTTTTTTGCTTATCAATAAGATAATTAGGTGTGACATACCCATAAAGAATTGTAAATAGGAATGACTGGAAGAAAAAGTCATTAAGGAACAGCTTTTTTGAGAAATTCAATTCATTTTCCCTTTAGTTTTGTTTCTGATTTTGGGTATTTGTTGTACCCATGTTGGAAGCTAGTCTACAAGTCAAGATTTGTTTATCGTTCCCCACTGTGTTTTTTTTTTTCAGTGTTTCTCTTTCTTTTCTGAAGCAACACCCCGATTTCACCCCAGTGATGCCCACAGTAAAATCCTGCCCAGGCTTCTACTGATTCATGCTCAATTTTGTTTATGGCATCGATGACTCTCTTGAATGTCTGGGGCTTAGCTTGTCACCCTACCTTTTGGTTCAGGTTTCCTTTGGGCATTTACCCATCTTGAACGCTTCTTAAGATGAGAACCTAAATCACCGAATACTTTTCATTGTCTTACAGATGGAAGGGGTCAGAGAGAGGCATGTGCAAAGAAGGACTTGACTAGCCTCGTTGCTGCCCTACTTTTCATGAAGTTTGGCAGCAAAATCAGCATAAAGATCTTGTCCTTGGAGTTCAGTTATCTCTGTCCTGCAGTAATCATGTTGGGGCACTTTTTTTTTTTGGTGGCTGTTGTTCTGGTTCATATCTGAATTAGTGGCATTCTTCTCTCCAGGCCTCTCATAGTCACTTCCCACTTGACTGTGCTCCTCAAGTGTAAGGTCTGAGCATTTCCTCGGAAATCACAGATCTTGGAGGAGTGATTCAGTGGTTAAGAGCACTTGTTGCTTTTGCAAAGGACCTGGCTTCAGATCCCAGAAACCACAAGGTGGCTCACAACTAACTGTAACTCCAGTGCAGGGGATATGATGCTCTCTCCTGGCCTCCTCAGGTACTGCATGAATGTACATACAGACAAAACACAGCTACACATACATTAAAAATAAAAAAATCTTAACAACAAAACAAGAAATCACAAATCCTGCCTGAGAGAAAAGGAGAATATGCTCTCTAATAAACCGGTATTCGTTTGCAACAGGGACCTGGACTCGGAGTTTCGCTCTTTTCTGTGCCTGATCTTAGAGGAGATCTAAGGGGGGGTGGAAATTCTCCAAGCAGCTGTTGTTATTGAGATCACCTCCTGGAGGAAAAGGATTGATCGCGCTGGTAATTGTATCCTCCACACTATAACTGCTGTAACTACAGATGTTATTCTCATCGGTAGCCAACTCATCACCCTGAATTTTATGAGCTAATTGTCTCCGTAGATAGCAATCTGCAATCATGGACATCATGGGCATGGCTTGGTCAGCCTCTATGGGAACTTCTGGTCCAGGTGATGGTTGCCAACAAACATCAACAGGAGATGGACCAGCCCTTCGTGATGCAGGCAAAGCCCACGAGCTTGAAGGAGAATGACTTCTTTAACAGCACAGGTCAAAGGGAGTTGGCTTGACTTCAGAAATATTTATGACTTCATGAGATGGAAAAATTACTGATATTATCCCCATTTCACCCTTCAGAAACACTGAGGCTGATACTTACAGGTCATAAATCAGCCTGGTGTAAAACATCCACAACAAGACGACTGAGGCACTGGAAAGAGCTAATGAGTCTGACACTTTAGTCCTATTCCATTAGAGATATGATATCTTGTAGTAAATCTATCAGTTCCAGGTGCCCAATTCATTAAAATGGGTATGCGGCGTTGCATTTACAAAATGAGAAGCGGGGATAATAAAAATGAATGAGCACATGTCATCTCATAAGTATAACAAGGAGGTATATGATCCAAGGAGTAAATCAGCAGACGGGGGTGGGGGGTGGGGGGGGGAGGGGGGAAGGACAACTGATGAATATGCATGTGAGTGGCTGAGTATATTAGGATGGGCCTGGGGACCTTGAGGGATGGAGGAAAAGAAGGTGGGTGTAGAAATGGAGGTGGCTGCCACCACGATATTATGCAGATAAACAGTGAGCCAAACTGTGAAACCGGGGAGGGCAGCGCCATGGTTGGTGGATAAAGGCCTTCGCCAGGCAAGTGACCTGAGTTCCAGCCCAAGTAAAGTAGGTGGGAGAGAACCGACTCCACAAAGTGGTCCCCTCACTTCCACATATGTGCCGGAGCACGCATACCCTCCCCATCCATCCTAAACACGCCCACCATTCACTAATTAAATGATATTTAAAATGTGATGCTTTGGAATTACTTTTCTTAATCCTTTGAGCTTCCTTTCCAGCCATAACTTGTGACTTTCTGAAATTGAAAAGGAAACAAGAGGAGAGGAGAGGAAGGGGGCAGGGAATAAAGATCTTTTTCGTTTTTGTCTTACACATTTTTTTTTAAACTGTGGGTAATATGTGTCATTCCAGACATACCAAGGGCCATGCATTAGTGACAGACTAGCATTTACTCAGACCTCACTGTGTATGGAATTTAAGCTGCTACTCGTAGGGATGACTTGTGAAATGGGTTGAAATTTTAGGCTATCTAAGTAACTTTTGAGGTCTGTGTTTTCTTCCTTCCACAAATACTGCCATTTAGCTGGGTCACATTCAGGGCACAGAACAATGGAAGGATGACCCTTGTCTTGGCAGAGTGGGGCATATGCGGGGTAAAAGTCTCATGGCACAGCCTGGCACGTGCTGTGGAAGACAAGCATGACCTTCCAGAGTCAAGTCTAACGCTGTGTCTGGGGCAATGGGAAAAAAAGACAGTTCAGACAAGTTCCTGCCACATGGCCCCTGCCATTTGTCCTGACCATGAAATCCCTGGGTCCCCTGCCACCCAGTCATGGCCATCACCCCTTTTCTATCTCCTAAGCCTTAATGGCTAAATCGGGGTCTCCACCGAGGCACTGCCTTTGGCATACAGGCTCTGCTTTCCACCTGCTCACATCCTGCTGCAGGTGTCTGCAGGGAACTCGGCTCCAGCATATTCCAAATTGATTCTTTGGATGATCCCTTTTATTTCTAAACTCATCCCTCACCCTGGCTTTCCAGGTAATGTGCCAGAAACATGCCCTCTCTACTGCTGCTCAAGCCCCAAGTCCTACAAAAGCACTTACAACTGCTTGACTTGCCAGCGTCTTAAATGGCTGCTTCCTACTGAACCCATCTGTGTGGTCATAATCCAGACTCGGCCATGTAGGTAAAACACCGTAAGAGACTCTTGAAAGTCCCCTTGTCACTACTGTGCCTCTGAAATTCACTTTTCTATACGCCAACCAGAATGGCATTTTAAAATGCAAAATGTGCTGGGCAGCAGTGACACACGCCTTTGATCCCAGCACTCGGGAGGGAGAGCCAGGCGGATTTCTGTGAGTTCAAGGCCAGCCTGGGCTACAGAGCGAGATCCAGGGCTGGCACCAAAATGACACAGAGAAACCCTGTCTGGAAAAACCAAAATTAATTAATTAATTAATTGAATTGCAAAGTGAGTTATCATTTGTCCACACAAGCCCTTCCAGAGGCTTTCCCACATATTCCCTTAAATGGTCTATGGAACACGGCAGTCTGACACTCGAGGTTCATGAAACTTGAAGAATCTAGACTCTCATTCACCGCTCTACCCACTCATGTGTGTGCAGAAGTGATAAGCGATTTCCCTGACTCCCAACCCCTTCCCCTAGCTGGTAAACAATGTCTACCATCTTGACGATGATGTCTGGACCCCTGAACACTCAGTTCTTTCATTACGTCACTGTACGGTGAAAAATGAACAAAAGCCATGGCGGCTCTTGAGTTTTGTTTTGACTTACGTGCACGTGTACATGTCCACATGTGGCCGTGTACCAGGGAGTGCAGGCGCCTGCGTAGGCCAGAGGCTTCAGATCCTCCTGGGCTGGAGTCATAGACAGTTGCAAGCTGCCTCATGGGGTTGCCAGAAGAGCAAGTGCTCCTGACAGGTGAGCTATCTCTCCAGCCCTGGTCCCTTAAAAACAGCAACGGTGACTAATACTGAGTTAAGTTTTGACATTAATATTTGACAATATTGTTTCAAGTGCTTGAAGTCTCTGTGCTCAATTCTGTACGAATTAGAACACCAAGAACAAGTGATTACTCCACACTCACCTTCCAGATTATGACCTCATGGAAAAGGACTTCAGTTTCTCTTCATCCTCATCAGGAGTCAGTTGCAACATCCACAGAGGCCAGGAGGCTTGGGAGGAGATTTGGCATACACCTCTGGCTGCAGAGATGTCTCTTTATTTACAAAACAACCTGCTGTTACCAAGCACAGAAAGTCAATAACTTCTCTACTGTCATCTTCTCTACTGTTATCCGTCTCAGTGAAATGCTATCTGCCTCCTTGGAGGAATTTACCAGGGAAGCTCCAAGCCTGTACCTGCAGTGGGATTGTTGAGTCCTCCAAGCCATGCACTCCTACAAAAGGAGAGGGGAGAGAGAGAGAGAGAGAGAGAGAGAGAGAGAGAGAGAGAGAGAGAGAGAGAGAGAGGGAGAGCAAGAAAGTGCCAATGTCTAGAGGGCTCAAGTGGATCACTTTACAATGACGTTTGGACACTTGGACACTTGGACACTTCATGGAGTGTTCATCTGCTCTACGTGGGCGTTTCCAACCTTGAGCATCCAGAAAACGCCAGGGGCGGTCCAGCCTCAGGATTCAGGTATGGTGGCTCTACACCTCCTGAGCCCTGGGTATTGATACAGGGTCCAGGCTTCAAGCTCCCAGGCCAGGCATCTGAAGTAGGATGATGCCTTGGGTCTGAATTCACTCTACATCTCTGCTTTGGAATTCCTGAGGTTCCCTCAGGAATGGTGGCATCTCCTGGACCAGAGCTTGGCTGCTGACAGTGAGCCAGGTACTCCTGAGGGCGGCTCCTGCTGAAGGAGCCAGGCTCCTGAGAGGCCTCCCAGCTTCGCCTCTGGCCTAATTAATCCTTACCCTAGATACAATTAGGAAGAGGATGAAAAGTGTTTTCACAGACACCACCCTCCCCGCCCCCTTGAGTGGGGAGGTTGTAAGGAGGTGAGGAAAGTTTGTTTTGATGGCGCTGAGAAAGAAGTCAGTCTCTTTCAGCTTGCCCAGATTACATCACTTTTCCTTTTGAAATGGGCCCTTTTATGCTAATGCGGGCACTTAAACAGAATCTAGAAAAGTGCCAAACATCTGGTGATTGAGAATGAAAGTTCAGGCCAAAACAGAGGTTTTCAAACAGCTGGATGTTTGGTCTCAAATTAATCAAGTAGTTGATAGGATTGTTTTTGAGCTGTATTTCTCAGGCTTCACTCGGGTTCTCTGTACTAACTTGTAAGATGTAAAAATGAATAACTGGAAATTAGGATGTGGCCCTCAGAAACACTGGCGGTGGCTTTGGGTGACAGGAGACACTGGGGAGGCTTGAAGAAATGCCTTTCCAGTTGGGAAGAACTTCTGTCATGGCATGAGAAAACTGTAGGAGCCAGGGATGGTGGGGAGGCTCTCTCCGCAGGCTCCTAAGCCCCTGACAGGTGTGGGATTACTCAGGCCTGCTCACTTATTTGAACCTGCGGCATAGCCTGACTTTATCGCCTTTAATCACTGAGGAAACAGCAGCTACAGAGGGACCCTGAGGGAGTGCTGGGGAGGGGGGCAAAGGAACAGAAGGGTGCTGTTGTTTCAAGGATAGCTTGGGTCTTTGTTGAATGTATTAATTAATACGGGGGTGGGGGTGGGGCTGGGGGGATTGGTGTACCGCGTTTGTCAAAAACGGTTTATTGTCAACATGTCGGCTGCCCTGCTGAGTGATTTACAGCCATAGCAAGCCCTGTGCTTGCCCTGTGACTAATATCTCAGGCAGGATGTGTGATTAGATCATAAAATTTTATTGTGTGGTTATTTATTTATATTTCTAGAAACTAAAGCAGACAATGAAGCTGGGTTGTACACAAATTTGAACAATATCAAAGGGAAAAATGTCACTTCTCCTGGTAGGGTTTGATCTAGAAGAACAGACCAGACGGACGGCCGTCCCACTGAAATGTGGAGATGCATGACTTAATGTTCTGCTTGCTCAGCCGCATAGTTCATGTTCTCTGCTCTGAGGAGGTGGATCCAAAGTGGATGCAAGGGCTGGTTGAGAACGCTCTTTAATAGCATAGGTAAAGTGTTCTTCACTGGCTGGAGCAGCAGCAAAAAAGACCATGACCATGACAGCTTTTTTTTTTTTAAAAGCCTGCTAACTTTCCCCCGCCCCCATCTTCCAATGCACTGTGAGCAATGCCATGGCTTCTGTACATGCCTTATGTCTTTAAGTAGCTGCATTTTCTTGTAGATATGCATCTCTCTGTAACAAAACAAGCAGCTGCTTACTTGGCCTTTGGATTTTATTGGCATCCTGTTTATCCACAGCAAACTGGCTACTGAAGGGCAGTCCTCTCAGCCATTCACAGGCGCCCAGGGTATGGAGCAAGACGACTCTTAGGGCTCCTGACAGCTACAGGACCTCTGCATGGGGTCATGCAGTGATGGGCCCCAGTGAGTCTCATCAATCGCTTTCATCAAAAGTCCCTGGTTGCTTGGAGAATTTCCTACTCTGCCCTGAAAGGAAAATGCAATCTGACCGAAACTAGGTCTTGACCTAAGGCTGGCAGTGTCCTAGCCTCTGAGGGGCCCCCAAGTGTGCTGGGAGGTGGGAGAGGTATATGTCAGGAGACCTCACCCTGTGCCCCACCTCATCTTCACAATTCCCTGGATTCATGCGTGGAAGTCATTTACTTAGGAGATAAGCTTGGCAGTTTTCTATTCATCAGAATCTACAATTCCAGTAGCTTTGGAGGGTGGCTTCAGTTTCCTTGGATGCCCCATCGCCACTGACCAGTTAGGGCATAAGAAGGAGGACTCTGGCATGTGACTTTGCCTGTTCTATTCAGGGAGAACAGTTTGTGACAGTTCCTAAGGGTTGGGAATTTCCCCTCACATGTAGCAGGACTGTGGGGGTGGGAGGAGGGCAGTCTACCTATGTCCACATGAAGAGCCTGATCCTGTGGCCACAGTCAGTCCTCAAGGGGCAGTGCCTCTGTGAGCTGTGAGTGGAGCTACCCATAAAACTCCTGTGCCTCACTTGGGAGGATTCCTTCCGGATGGCCTTATTTCCTACTACGGACTTGGTTTTGCCCTTGTCCCCACCACCTACACCGGGGCTTAAAGTTGAGTGCTGTATGCTGTATGTCACCAACTTCATCAAGTTTCCAGGAAGTGCCTGCAGGAAAATGAAAGACTTGAAATCCAAAGTCAAGGTCACAAAAGTGAGCAGGTGGAAAAAAAAAAGCTGTTTAGCCTAGTTTCTGAGACAAAATATATTTCAACAGGAAATTCTTGGAGGAGGTACCGCATAGCAAAGTTTTGGTATGATGCACGTATAGGAACAAAAGGTAATGAAATTATAAAGGAGAGGGAAAAATTTGCTATAATGATGGAAAGTCATAGTTTTCATAAGTTGAAGGATGCCCAGTTTCAAAAGAATTCCTTTGCCTCCTGGCTCCCTTAGAGTGTTACTTCTAAAACAATAAAATCTCCATAATAAAATAATAAAATCCTAAAACATAATAAAACAAAAAAAAATAAAACATAATAAAATCCAGTGAGAATCAAAGAGCCTGAGATCTTGGGCATCCAGTATGGCGAAGAGCAGCAGTCCAATAAAACAGCTTTCTTCTCGTAGTAAGCAGGGGAGGGAGACGCTAACCGCTCTCCCTTGCATGGGCCTGTTGGGATAGCCTTTGCTTCGGTGAATTTGGCTTGTGTCTTCGTGGAGGCAGCTTAGGGCAGTTGTGTTTCACACCGTTTCTGTGTGAAGCTCTGTGGAACAAATCGAGGCACAGATTAATGAAAACAACTGCAGAGGGTCTTCCTGACGGTGGTATAAAACGCAGACTGAGTGACTTGGCGACTGATTGATTTGTCCCATAGGCACCAGCAAAGTGTTGGGCTGTTGGAAGAACAGCAGTGTAGGTGGGAGCCATCCGGGTCTGTGGGGACCCTGAAGACCACCTTCCCTTTTGGCTGTGGCTGAAGGCAGTCATAGCCATAATCACTTTTTACTGCCTAAATATTTTATATAAGCAAACACAAGCCATAAGCTGGGCTTGTTTCCCCGGCCCTTTCTCCAACCACCCTGGCTGGCTTCTTATTCTGCTTTTTGGGCTCCTTGTCGGGTTCGTTGAGTGTGGGCTTTACAGTCCACCAACTAGCACGAAGGACCCAGCCTTCCCATTTTGGTGTGGTCTCTGTTGATAACGATCAGGGTAGGAAGGCAGAAAATGAACATGTATTAACAAATAATCAAAGCACACTTCTTGGAGTTCACGGGCACTCTCCAGATCCAATTGTGAAAGGTTAGAACTGTCAGGTGAATGGGACGTGCAGAGATGGCTGGACTCTGTCCAATAGTACCTGGAGCAGCTGTCAACCCAATTAAGCCAGATGTGCATTCAATGTAAACGGACCTCCCAGGGGGAATAATAACAGATTTCAGTCTCTGGCAAAGGAAGAAAGGTGGGGGTAGGGATGGAAGGAAGAGAAGGGAAATTAAGATCTGTGGAATGTTTCTCGTGCCAATGTCACTCTTAACAACTCCTTAGTGACACATTGACTGGACTTGGTGGAAACAGTCCTGCAGGTAGATGACAAATGTGGCTATTTGTAAGTGAAGTCTGTGTTGGTTTTCATGTTCAATAATGTGGAATACTTGCTAAAACCCTTTCATCTTATACACAGACATACACACAGCTTATAGCTAGTGCGTGGGCTCTCTCTCTCTCTCTCTCTCTCTCTCTCTCACACACACACACACACACACACAGAGAGAGAGAGAGAGAGAGAGAGAGAGAGAGAGAGAGAGAGAGAGAGAGAGATACAGATAGACAGACAATCACAGAACCTCAGTCTGACTTTAAGTCCTCAGTTATTTGAAAAATGACATTTAAGTCTTGCCAACTTTGACAGCCTTTCAAGTGAGCATGCAAACCATGAGCTAAGAAAAGGACACCCTTTGGATGTCCTCAGACTATAATCCGTTCATAGCTGAAGATGGTTATCAGGCGCGCTGTCTGTACCCTTATTGACTATTTAGCACAAACAGTCTGCAAACTTGTAAGATGCCATCTATAACAGTAAGTGTTACGTTAACACACACACACACACACACACACACACACACACACACACACACACATGCTCTAACTTCTAGGCAATTTTTTCCATTCATGCTATAAAGTGTCATATCTCCAAAACAGAAGTGTTTGGGAGGCAGACCTTTAAGTTGGGCCAGGAAAATGCTTCTCAGAAAATTTTCCTTCATGTTGCTGAATTTAGTAACTACCTTGATGAAACCAGTTTGAAGTTGCCACATCTGTACGAAAATCATAAGGAACAATCTCTACCTTTTGGGTGCTTGGCAGATACAGAATAATTCCTCAGTTCTGACGAACATGAAGAACTATTTATTTAACGACTATAGAGGAAGAATGCATTCTGAGCCCGAGTGCTTGAAATACCTTAAAAATAATAGTTTACTGAAAGTTCATAACAACACTCAGCTGTAGGTAGCCTTGCTATCCCCATTTTTCAAATGAAGAAATACAAGTCCAGAATGTTAACTGTTTGTTTAAGCCAGACAGCTACAGTCTTAGCATTCAGAAGTATCTGTGGTCTGTAAGGATCATCTCCTACAAGAGAGGTCAGACAAAAAGGTGAAAAGAGCTGGTGAAGTGCAGATTTAATCAGAAATAGCTAACGTCTATCCCTGTGGTTTCAGTGGATGGTAGGCTCAGGCAAGCTCACCTGGGGACATTTACAGATGCACAATTCAGTGTGATGAACACCAGTTTTGTGTAGCTAGAGTTTTCCTGCCTGGCCCACAGTCAGGACAAATCTCTGTCACCTGCCAGTCCCATAGTTGCTCAGACCCAACCAAGTAAACACAGAGACTTATATTGCTTACAAACTGTATGGCTGTGGCAGGCTTCTTGCTAACTGTTCTTATAGCATAAATTAATCCATTTCCATAAATCTATACCTTGCCACGTGGCTCGTGGCTTACTGGCATCTTCACACGCTGCTTGTCATGGCAGCGGCAGGCAGTGTTTCCTTCCACCTTCCTGTTCTCTCAATTCTCCTGTTAGTCCCGCCTATACTTTCTGCCTAGCCACTGGCCAATCAGTGTTTTATTTATCGACCAGTCAGAGCAATTTGACATACAGACCATCCCACAGCAGTTTTGTGAGAACCAAAGGTTTGGAAAATTGAGTCTGAATCTTAAGTTTTCCTCAGATAAAGTGGGTGCCAGTTATTGCATTTATCTAAACATAAGGCAAAAACTGGTCCCATTTGACAATTAGTGAAGAAGGGCTTCCATATGCTCACTTGCTCCTAAGTACTGGACACTAATAACCACTGGAATTACAAAGATGTATCAACACTCTATAACCATGAAAAGATGCAGAAACTATGGAGAAGGTTGAATAGCACCCTCCAAGATCCATGTCATCCAAGAACCTCGAAGTATGACTTGGTTAGAAATAGGTATTAAATAGAACTAAGTCAGGGTGAGCACTTACTACACTGGATAGATGCTGAAGTCAGTGGCTAGCATCTTTACCGTAAGAGACAAGTTCAAAGGCAAGGGGCACACAGGGAGGGAAGAGGCCATAGAGGCAGGGGTGGGAGTGTTGCATTTGCAAAGTAAGGAACTTCCTGGGACACATGTCAGCCTGGACTACAGAGTGAGTTTCAGACCAGCCTGGGCTACAGTGTGAAATCCTATATCAAAACAAAGCAAATCTAGGGATTCACTGGATAAGGGATCTAAGGAATATATGAGCCCTGACCCAGGGATGCAAATGCTGATGACCCTCCTTCCATTTTTCAACAATACTCACCTTTCTTGAGACAAACTTTTCTCTCCCTGTCTGTTGGGAATCTGGAAACACAGGAAGACAGTCTGCCATGAGAATGTTTACTCTGGTCTGTAGGCTCACATGACAAGTGCTCTTTGTTTTCACCCAAGTCTCTGGTCTATCTAGTCTCTGGTTCTTGGTTACCCTAGCAGTGCCAGGTATGGGTTTCTTCTCATGGAGTGGGCCTTAGGTAAAATCAAACATTGGTTGGCTACTCGCAAGTTCTGTGTTACCAATGCCCTAGCATATTTTGCAGGCAGGACAGATTGTAGGTCAAAGGTTTTGTGGCTGGGTCAGGGTCCATGTTTCTCTTTCAGTAGCCTGCAGAATACCTTCCTGCATCAAATGTACTAGATGCAGGGGTGAAGGCTCCATGTAGGTACCAGTTCCACCTCTCAAAGTTCAGTGAGTTGTGTTGGTGTTGTTCTCTGCAATAGGGTGCCCGATGTCAGTTTGTGGAAAGAAACCCTTTGTCTTAGCAACAGCCTGGGTTGTTGGGGATTTTCATAGGACCCTGCTTGGGCAACAACTCAACCTAATGTGACCCTGTCCTGCCACTGGCAGCTTTTCCTGACAACAAGAAATGGCCAATTGAGACTCCATGTCCCCCATTACTGGGAGTCCTCATTAGGATCACCTTCATAGATTCCAGGAAGTTTCCATCACACTAGGTTTCCATGTTACCCCCAAAAGCCCCCCAATTCCAATTGTGTCTGCCCTCACTCTTCCCTCCACCTCACCTCCCCCACTATATGATCCTCCTGTTCCAATCCCCATCCACTCCCAGTCCACCCATAAAATCTGTTCTATTTCCTTCTCCCAGGGAGGTCCATGTGTTCACCAAGACCTATCCTCTTTACTTAACTTTTCTGAGTCTACAGATTTTAGCTGGGCTATCATTTACTTTGGATATCAGTCCTTTATCGGATGTGGAATTGGTAAAAAAAACTTTTCACATTCTGTAGGCTGCCATTTTGTCCAATTGACAGTGTCCTTTGCCTTACAGAAGCTTTTCTGTTTCATGAGGTCCCACTTACTTGTTGTTGATCTTAATGTCTGTGCTATTAGTGTTCTGTTCAGAAAGTCGTCTCCTGTGCCAATGAATCAAGGCTATTCTCCGCTTTCTCTTCTTTCAGGTTTAGCATATCTGGTTTTATGCTGAGATCATTCATTCATTTGTAGTTGAGTCTTGTGCAGGGTGATAAGTATGGATCTATTTGCATTCTTCTATACGAAGACATCCAGTGTGAGCAGCACCATTTGTTGAAGATGCTGTCTTTTCCAGTGTGTATTTCTGGCTTCTTTATAAGAAATCAGGTGTCCATATGTGTGTGAATTTATGTCTGGGTCTTTGATTCGTTTCCATTGATCAATGTGTCTGTTTTTATGCCAGTACCATGAGGTTTTTATTACCGTAGCTCTGTAGTACAGCTTGAAATCAGGGATAGTGATACCTTCAGAAGTTCTTTTATTGTATAGGATTATTTTAGCTATTCTGGGTTTTTAATTTTCCATATGAAGTTGAATATTGTCTTTTCAAGCATTGTAAAGAATTATGTTGGAATTTTAATGGGGATTGTGCTGAATCTGTAGTTTGCTTTTGATAAGATGTCCTTTTTCACTATGTTAATCCTACCTATCCATGTGCGTGGGAGATTTTTTTCATCTTCTGATATCTTATTCAGTTTCTTTCCCAAAGACTTGAAGTTTTTGTCATACAAGTCTTTCCTTGCTTAGTTAGAAGTACCCCAAGATATTTTATATTATTTGTGGCTATTGTGAAGGGTGATGTTTCCCTGATTTCTTTCTCAGCTTGTTTGTCATTTGTATATAGGAGAGCTGATTTTTTTTTTTTTAGTTATTCTTGTATCCAACAACTTTGCTGAAGTTGTTTATCAGCTGTAGGAGTTCCCTGGTGGAATTTTTGGGGTCACTTACATATACTATCATATTATCTGCAAATAATCATACTTTGACTTCTTCCTTTACAATTTGAATCCCCTTGCTCTCCTTCAGTTTTCTTTTTGCTCTAGCTAAGTCTTCATGACTATGTTCATTAGCTATGGAGGGAGTGGACAACCTAGTCTTGTTCCTGATTTTAGTGGAATTGCTTTAAGTTTCTCTCCATTTAATCTGATGTTGGCTGTCAGCTTGCTGTAAATTGTCTTTATTATATTTAAGTATGTCACTTATATCCCTGATATCTCCAGGACTTTTTATCATGTAGGGAAGTTAGGTTTTGTCAAAGGCCTTTTCTGCATCTAATGAGATGATTGTGTGTCTTTTTTTCTTCTTTCAGTTTATTTATGTGGTTTGACTACATTCTCTGATTTTCATATATTTAATCATCCTGCATCTCTGGGATGAAGCCTACTTGATCATGGTGGGCGATCTTTTTGATGTAATCATGGTTTGGTTTGTAAGTGTTTTATTGAGTATATTTTTCATCTATGTTCATAAGGGAAATTGGTCTGCAATTCTCTTTCTTTGTTGGGTCTTTATGTGGTTTGAGTGTCAGGGTAACTGTGGCTTCATAAAATGAATTATGCAATGTCCCTTCTGTTTATATTTTGCAGAATAATTTGAGGGGTATTGGTGTTAACTCTTCTTTGAAAGTCTGGTAGAATTCTGCACTGAATAAAGCACATTTGACCCTGGGCTTTTTTTTTTTTTTTTAAGCTAGGAGAGTTTTAATGACTTTTCACTAGGGGTTATAGGTCTATTTAAATTGTTTATCTGATCTGGATTAAATTTTGGTAAGATGTATGTATTGAAAAATTTATTTTATTCATTTCTTTTAGATTTTCCAATGTGGTGGAGTTCAGGTCCTTATGATTCTCTGGATTTCCTTGGTGTCTATTGTTATGTGCCCCCTTTCATTTCTGTATTTGTTAATTTGGATATTCTCTCTCTGCCTTTTCGTCAGTTTGGATAAGGATTTGTCTATCTTTGATTTTCTTAAAAAAACCAACTCTTTGTTTCATTGATTTTTTGTATTGTTCTCTTTGTTTCTATTTTATTGATTTCAGCCCTCAGTTTGGTTATTTGTTGCCATCTACTCCTCTTGGGTGTGCTTACTTCTTTTTTTTTTTTTTTCTAGAGCTTTCAGGTGTGCTGTTGAGTTGCTAGCATGAGATCTCCCCAATTTTTTAATGTCTGCATTTGACACTGTGTACTTTCCTCTTGGCACTTCTTTCATTGTGTCCCATACGTTTGGGTATGTGGTGTCTTCATTTTCATTGAATTCTAGAAAGTCTTTATTTTTTTTCTTTATTTCTGTCTTGACCCATTTTCCTTTTAGTAGAGGGTTGTTCAGTTTCCATGAATTCATAAACTCTCTGTTATTGTCATTCAGCTTTAATCTGTGGTGTCTGATAGGATCCAGGGAGTTATTTCAATTTTCTCGTGTCTGTTGAGACTTGCTTTGTGTCTGAGTATGTGGTCAGTTTTGGAGAAACTATCTTGTACCCTGTTGGTGATACTTGCATCTGTAGTTTCTGTATACTTACCTAGATTTTTTCATTTCCAAAATTAGCTGAGTTTGTGTTTACTTTATTGATTCTATTTCCTTTTTCTGGTCTTGAACAGTTTATTCTTTTTCTTCAACTATTTGTTTGTGTCTTTTTGGATTTCTTTAAAGGATTTATTCATTTCCTCCAACTTTTTTGTTTATGTTTTCCTGGATTTTTTTAAGGAATTTTTCCCCCTCACTCCTTGTTTGTGTTTTCCTGGATTTCTTTAAGGGATTCATTAATTTCCTCTTAAAGGATCTCTATCATCTTCATATAATTGGTTTTAAGGTCTGTTTCTTGTGCTTCAGCTATGTTGGAATATTCAGGTCCTGCTGTGGTGGGATATCTGGGCTTTAATGGAGATATATTGCCCTGGACATTATTGATTGGCTTTTTATGCTGGTGTCTAGGCATATGGGTATGGGATGATAATAGGTTTAGGTGCTGATTTCTCGGTTTGTCTTTGTGGGTGTTTTGTTCTTGTCTTTCTGTTTCCTCCCTGGATTTTAGGAAAGTATGATGGCTATATAATGCCTGCTCTCCTAGACTGCTTAGCTGGTGGTATTGGAGGCTTGGAATACTGGAATGAGTTGGGGAAGGAAGGTTGGTAGGGAAGGTCTTTGGATCCCTTGGGGATGAGGTCAGAGAGGAAAGGGGGACCCTGGCAGATTTCCTGCTACAGAGCTGGGATGAAACCAGGTGGAGGGGTGGATCGGCTCTCAGGAGCAGAAGGAGACAGGTGGGTCCACCTTCAACAACACCTACTTGTTGCCCTGAAAGGAGCAGCCATTGGATTAGCAGGGGGTGCCTGCTGGGATTAGGGTCTGGGACTAGGCTACAAGTGAGGAAGAGGAAGGTTAGAAGGGGAAGATCCGTGGGATCCATAAAAGATGGGAACATGGGGACAGGGAAGGCTGCTGAAGAACAGGGGATATGGGAACTGGGGAAGGAAAACCGAAGGCAGTGTTCTGTTGCAGCACTGTGGAGGGGACAGGGGCTTGGACTATAGAGGAGCAGGGAGTGGCGAGTCTTCCATTAGATTACTGTTTCCCTGCTCTGTTTGGCTGGTGTGCTCCCATTAAGTGCCTGCTGGGCTTGGAGGCTGGGGTAAACGTGATGAGTTGGGGGAAGAAGGGATGGGGAGAAGATCTTTGTGCTCCCTTGGGGATGGGGGTCAGAGAGGAAAGTGATTCTTGAGCGTTCTTGGTGATTTTTACCTAATGGTAAATGAGAAAGCAATTTCAAAGACAAAATAAAAATTTCAGTTAATTCCAAATGATGGTGCCAGGCAATGTGTTCAGTTTCCCCTGTCCAGTTCCACTCAAGGTGAACCAAAACTAACTAAAATAAGAACAACAAATTTGGAAAGAATCACCACAAAATTGAATCCTTGAGACTCGTGGAAAGATTTAACTGGGCGGTCCCCTCTTCCTCATAGAACTCTCAGTTTGCACATTAGCATAAATATGCATAATTCAAGTCACTATGTGTCTTAGGGTTTCTATTGCTGTAAAGAGACACCATGACCATGCAACTCTTATAAAGGAAAACATTTAATCGGGGCTAGCTTACAGTTTCTGAGGTTTAGTCCATTATCAGCATGGCAAGAAGAATGGCAACATGCAGGCAGATGTGTGATGCAGAGGGAGCTTCTCAGCTTCTACATCTTGATCTGCAGGCAGCAGAAGGTGACGGTGACACTGGGCCTAGTTTGAGCATGTAAGACTTCAAGCCCACCTCCCCTGGGACACACTTCCTCCAACAAGGCCACACCCACTCCAACAAGGCCACACCCACTCCAACAAGGCCACACCCACTCCAACAAGGCCACACCCACTCCAACAAGGCCACACCCTCTAGTAGTGCCATTCCCTATGGGTCCAGCATTCAAACACATGAGTCTGTGAGGGCCATACCTATTCAAACCACCATACTACATACTTCAGCAATAAAATCACTCCCTGATTATTTATACTCATGAGGCCTCACTAACCTATGCTAGGGCATGCTACCTCTATAGTTACCTTAACACAGAGAGAGAAGGAATGCCCAGCCTCAGCTGTCCAAAGCCAGTAGGATCGTCTGGAAACAACTAGATATAGTAACATATTCTGTAGTGAGAGAGTGACATGTCCAGCCAGCATAGTCCCTTGTTGACATTGTGCTATTGGAGAAATGCTTAAACAAATAGCTTCAGCTCAAGAGTTCTTTTGGATCCAAGTGCTGCCATGGGAAGACAGAGGCATACATGTGTCTTTATGTTGACTTTAGCCCCGTGGTATGTAAGCTAATATCCTTTCCAAAGCCCTACAATAACTATATATTTGTTTAAGCTCTTACCAATGTGCTGGAGTGAAGATGTTGACCTCTTGAATTGGCAACAAGACATTTAATAAAATTAGGAGATTAGAAGGAATTCAAAGAAGATATTTTATCCACCCTGCAGTCTCAAAATGCTACTATTCCAAAAAACAAGACAAAACAAAACAAAAAAATCCAGAAAGATGCCAACAATGAATTATTGGACAGCTGGAATTTTGTTTACTTATCTCAGAGAAGCAAGTGCTGGGACTAAAGTCTGCCTTGGAGAAATACTTGTAGGATGATATAATAGATGGTCCAACAGCCTGAGGTGCTGTGAGGAGGTTCACTGAGCTGATATCATTGTGTCTTCGTCATTCTTCTCCGGAATAGGACCTGCTCTGAATTTACAGCTGGGGACAACTCTTTTCATTCTATCCCTTTGGAGCCTGGCCCTCCCGACACTAATGGAAGTCTTAGAATCATCAGTTTTGTTGTTTGGTGGGGGATTTAAAGGTCTTCGAGTGCCAAACTCCAAATACTGAGCTGTTTTTCATCATTCTTCATTTGGTACGGTGACCTGAAAAAGCATGTTGTCTAAGAACCACCTCCCCCAAACTCCAGAACAAATATACAAATGAAAAGCTCAAATTCTTCTTTTGAGTTTGAGAATAAAGCTTCAAGTTGGAGCTTTTTGTATCTTCTCTGGTTCACAGCTGCTATTCGGAGCTTCACGGGGAAGAGTTCCAGAGAGTCCAACCAGTTTTTCTGAGAATTTCCAGTCTTATACACAATACATTCTCTCTCTCTCTCCTGACATTTTTCCTTTTATTGAAAATAGATTTTTTCTCCTATCATATGTCTTATTTACAGTTTCCCTCTACTCCTCCCAGTTCCTCCCCACACCCCCTTCCATCCAGATCCACTCCCTTTCTGTCTCTCATTAGATAAGAAATGGGATTTTAAGGGATAATAATAAAACAAAATATTATAAGATTAAACAAAAATGAACACATCAGAGTTGGACAAGACAAACTAACAGAAGGAAAAGAGCCCAAGAGAAGGCACACGAATTGCACTCTCAGGAGTCCCATAACAGCGCTAAACTGGAAGCCATACTATACAGGCAGAGGACCCGGTGCAGATCTGCACGGGCGCCATGCCTGTTACCTCATGTCTACGGGTTCATATGAGCTTTGCTCATGTTGATTTAGTGGGCTTTGTTCTCCTGGTGTCCTCCATATTCTTTCTGTCTTTTCTCCCAGGGGGCGCCCTGAGCTCTGAGGGGAGGGATTTTATGGAAGCCTCCCATTTAGAGCTTCATGTCCCAAGGTCTCTCACTCTCTGCATAATGCCTGGCTGCGGGACTCTGGATCTGTCCCCATCTGCTGCAGGAGGAAGCTTCTCTGATGCTGGCTGAACAAGGCACTGATTTGCTTCCCTAGTTGGAATCCATTTTCTTGTTTCAAAGAACACTCGCCATTTTATTTGCACTATGACTGCACACTAAAGAGTCACCAAAGAATCCTACGTTTAATCATCATGAAATAGTTTTATGGCTATTTGTTTTTTTCTCTACTTTTCAGATTTTTACTAGTGGATAAGAACGACTTTAACTGCTGTTTACTGTTTGGAAATTGCTACTCCAAATAGAACGGGCTATCTTCAGACACTATTTCTTGTTTGATGGTACCTGTTAACACAACTAACAATTAAAATAAAGTATCCTCAGTGTACCAGTCAGTTTTGACTGTTGACTGGAATGTAGAAAGTCACCTGGGGAAGGGAGTCTCAATGATTAGGTTGGCCCGTGGACATGTCAGGGTGGATGGGTTGTCTTGATTATGTAGGTTCATGTGTCAAGACTCAAACTCAAAACGAACAGCAACTCCCCTTGGGGTTGTTCTGGACAAGGCATGCGAGCATTCATTCTCTCCTTGCTCTTGACACCATGCGTGTCACTAGTCGCTTCTAGGTGCTGTGCCTTGATTTCCCTTCAGTGATGGGTTGTGTGACGGATTCACCAGAAGTATGAATCCAGTAAGCCTTTTCTCACTTAAAGTTGCTGTTGTCGGGGTGTTTTATCACGGAGAAAGGAAAGGAAATCAGGCAGATTCTAACTCATTCTTTAAATAAGACCTGGTAGGTGTATTAATGGAAGCAGAAAGATTCCCCTCATGTTATAATTCTGCATTCTCCTTGGGTGAGAATTAAACAAATGCTGACTGGCTTTAAAGAGAGGGCAGCAGGTTTAGTGAGCTCAGCATAAGCAAGCTGCCTCCTGAGCCCACCCCTCATCTTTGTATTCAGGGCTCCTCGACACAGGATCTCCACCTGCTGAAACTGGTGGATTCTTGCTGTGCATGTTCGCATCCTCCTGCGGATCCTGAGACTCAACTTTGTGATTGACCTGTGTTGTTAGTCAACGGGTTTTTATTCTCATTGAATTTCTATATATTTGATGAGCTCTTTCCCACGGAATGGCTGGTTTCTCCTCCTTCTGGATGTTACAATTGTTCATATATTTTTAATGCATTTTGGAAAGGAAAGAATGTAGTGCTGAAATTCTGAGCTGGTCGTCACGAATTGAAGGAAACTGCTATGTAACATGTGCCTGGAACAGACCATACCGCTGGAGAACTCTTGGACTCTGACTATGTGGGGTCGCTATTTCCCTGTGTTTTTCTCAGGCACTGCGCAGGCCAGCCTGGTGCTAGCGTGGAGGTATTCAAGAATTCCTGGCCCCTGGGATCAAGGACTTTGCTTAGTCATCTGCTCTTCTGTGGATGGAAACTATGATTTATGTCTAAGGAAATCTGACAAAGAAGGCAGGATCCCTGCCTTAATTAAGTCACATTGAATGGAATTCACAAAGGGATGTCTTTTTTGAGGTTACATTGTGAAGCGAAGTGATGGTATTCCATCTACTATATTGGACAAATTTCCTTTTTTGTATTTCAACTGACAGGCTGATTTTATGATTTTTGTATTTCTTCTGTTGTTGAGTAATTTTCCTTTCAGCAGAGGCTGGGGGATGTCAGTTTCCAGCTCTATCACTCTCTGCCTTATCCCGTGGAGTCAGGGTCTCTCACTCAACCTGAAGTTATTCCACATCAAATACAAAAAAAAATTCAGTATTTTAAATTTTAAAAATAAAAGAATCCCATTACTGCATTAGTTACCTTTTTCATTACTCTAAACAAACAGCTCATACGAAGTAAAAACCCAGTGGAGGGGGAATTTATTGGGCTCAAGCTTTGAGGGTTCAGTTCGCCATGGTGGGACAGTATGAAGGCAGGAGCGGCTTGCAGCTCAACTGGCAGGAGCATCCCTGCAGATCAGGAAGCAAAGCATGGGTCTTGCAGGCACTGCTCATGCTTTTCTTTTTACTCCTGTTACTCAGGAACCGGAAGCCTGTGAGAGCATGCTACCCACAGTCAGGAAAGTCTTGCCCCCTCGGTGATCTCCAGAAACAGCATCACAAACCCACTTGAAGGTGAACTTCATTGATACTCTGGGCATTTCTTAATGCAGTCAGGTTGACAGTGAGGATCAGTCACCAGGCATGCTTCAGAAGGCGTCCCAGCTTCCATCTGCCTTTCTAATGTTTCCTAGTGACCAATGTTAACTGCCCTTCTAGGCTCACAGGGCAGCCCTTTGTCATTTCCTGTAAATACCTGGTAGTCTGTTGTCAATTTAGTGTATTTTTGTTTACCGATGTTTCCCTTTTCTGGTGTGTGTGTGTGTGTGTGTGTGTGTGTGTGTGTGTGTGTGTGTGTGATAAGCTTGTGTATGTGTATGTGTATTTGCATGTGTATGGGCACTCATGTGTGTGCATGAATGTGAAGGCCAGAGTTTGATGTCAGGACTCATCATTGATCATTCTTCCATCTTGTTCACTGAGGATTTCTCAGTCAAACCCACAGCTTTCAGCTATGGCTAGTCTTGGTAGCCAGCTTGCCTTGGCTATACCATCTCTACCATTTATGTGGGCTCTGGCAATCTTCACGCTTTCATGGCAAGTGCTTTACCCATGGTGCTCTCTCCCCAGTTCTGAGATGAATGTATTCTCTTAACATATTTTTTATTGATTCTTTGGGAATTTCACATCATGTACCCCAATCCTGCTTATTTCCCAGTCTCCCCATATCTGCCCCTCACCCCCTAGCCTCCCCCTGAAAGAAAGTTGAAAAAATATTAACTCAAAATAAAACAAAACAAACCACTTGTCTCTTCCATTTTTCCTGCCTCTCCAACACCTCTTCAGCATGGCCCCAGGTGACAGTGCAGGCCACTCAGTTCGGCATGGCCCTGGCTGCAGCATGACCCTCATACACCAAAATAACCTCAGGTGGCAGCCTAGACTCTGGGCATCTGCAGAACCCTTGGTGGTAATGAGCCACGGACACCAACTCAGACTCTGGCTGCTTGTAGGGCCAGGGACTCAGACATGACCATTGGCAGCAGCTCAGGCCCTGATAATCCTATGGCCCCGGGTGGTAGCTCAGGCCACTCAGATTGGAGTGGCTCCAATGGCAGCACCACTCTTGGATACTAATATGGCCACAGGTGGCAACCCAGACCCGAGCATCCCTGTGGACTTTGGTGGCAACACATCACACAGACCCCAACTATGGTAGGGCCATGGACCCAGACGTGGCCCTTGGCTGCAGCTCAGGCTTGGACATCACTATGCCTCCTGGTGGCAGCATGGGCCACTTAGATAGGCATGGTCCTGGCGGCAACATGGCTCTCGGAAACTAATATAGACTAAGGTGGCTGTCTAGACCCCGGGCATCCTCTCAGCCTTCAGTGGTAACTGAAATCATGGATATCAATACAGATCCTGGTTGCTGCTGTAAGGCCTCAGATCTAGACATGGCTCTTGGCAGCAGCTCAGACATGGACATTGAGATGAATATGTTATTAAATGTGTTAAATTTTTAACTGATACGTAAAAGTTATCTGTATTTGTGGGATACTTTGTGATGTTTCAGTACATGAATATTTACTGTACTGAATATTTACCTTCTTTGAAAACATTCAAAATCTTGTCTTATAATATTTAAAACATACAGCTATAGTTAGTTAAGAGCAAGATGTTCTGGTAAATGTATTTTAAAATGCAGTGTGGACACAAGTCCTGTACAGGATGTGGACATTTTAAGTATCTTGCCTACCCTACCTAATGTTTACCTATTTATTTTCTATATGTAGCTTCTGTTGTGCTATTTTAATTCTGAAGAAATTTATTTAATTTCTCTTTCTTTTTGGATGGTTTATATCTTCCCTAAGAAATATATTTTTGTGGCTGGATATTATGGAGGCATTGTTCTCAATTGTGGTTCCCTCTTTTCAGGTAACTCTAGCTTGTGTCAGGTAGAAAACTAGCAAGCACAAATTATACCCAGTATTATACAAAAATGTAATGGTTGTGCCAAAGTCATAATTGTTTAGGGAATATGACATTTACTTAATATTTAAAAATCAATCAAAAGACTACCTGTAAGGCATTTTCTTAATTAGTGATTGATGGTCAGGGCCAAGCCCATTGTGGGTGGTGCCATCCCTGGGCTGGTGGCCCTGAGTTCCATTAAGACTGAGCAAGCCAGCAAGCAGCATCCCTCCATGGCCTCTGTATCAGCTCCTGCCTCCAGGCTCCTGCCCGGTTTGATTTCCTGACCTCATTGCTTGTGATGATGAACTGTTATATGTAACTGTGAGTGAAATAAACCCTTTCCTCTCCAAGCTTCTTTTGATCATGGTGTTCATGTAAGCCATAGTAGTCCTAATTAAAACAACATGTGAATAGAGAACACTAATGACTTTCAAAGGATATTTTGATTTTGTTAATGAAAGATCTTTGCTTATAGTTTTTTTTCTTGTAGTGGGTATGAAATTAATTGATTCTAGCCTTCTAAAATGAATTGTTTATAATTAATTGCTATTATTTCTTCCTTACATGTTGGTAGCATTCACTAGTCAAACTGTACTGGCTTTTTCAAATGACAAAGCCCATATCTTTAACACATACAGGATATTCAGTTTTTACATCTCTTTCTGTGTTGATTATCATAATTATGTCTTTCAAGAAGTTGGCCTAGTCTACCTAAGAAGTAGAATTTATTTTGCTTTGAGTAAAACAGAATGGTTAAAGACAAACTCCTTGGTTTCAAATGAGATTACTATAACCCAGGCACCTTGGTTATTGAACCATTTAATAGTTATTCTAGAAGTTAAGTGCAGAATGAGTTAGTGGGTGGGGGAGAGGCCATTAGTAGCCGGGAGCTCTTCAGAACTGAAGGATCCTCTCTCTGTCTCAGACGCCTCTGACATGGTCTATCCTGTGTTACTACCCAGTAAGTACACACTTGGTACCTGACAGTCATTCACTATGTACTCCTTTGTACGACAGAGAAGCACAGCAATGTGAGCTCTTTCTAATGCACTGGGGCTACTTTCTAATAAAAGGATGTTAAAATTCATTATAAACACTTTCAACTCAATTCATATGGAGACTCTGTAATCATTCATGTGCAATTCTTCATCACAAAACCCACAGGGCATGAAGTGTTCACCTTTACTGATGGGGTCATCAAGTCCCCTCACAAAGTTAAGTTTATTAGTATCTCATGCTTTGTTTCCAGTTATTGTTTTAGCAAATTTACCAAAAACCTGTCGAGTGTTGGATTTTTCTCCTGTTTCTTCTTGTTGCTTTTTTTCACATGGTTTTACCCCAGCTGTCACTCAAGGGAAAGGACTGCTTTCTTTTCTATTCACAGTTTCCTATTTTTGGATTATCACAATGATTTCCTAAAAGATAAATTCATGTTTAGTATAGCTTATTGTCATTTAAATCAAGCAACTTATAGAAATAAGGAGGTCCTGTTTTAATTACACTAGCTTCTACTTACTGGAGCAAAGCAGACATATCATTATGACTGGGGTTTTTAGAATAAAAGGGGGCCAGTGCAGCAGTGTCTTCACGGAGGGTAAGCATGGTCTGCCAGGAGGCTGACCTGGCTAAACCCTGGCAGGAGTTTCGGTTCCTGTGGACTACTGAGGGAAAGAGAGCAGAGTGATGAATTCAAGAGAGAGAGCGCCCAGGGGCACATCAGTGAGTCATGTGAGTATCACCAGGGGCACACCAGTGAGTCATGTATCACCAGGGGCACACCAGTGAGTCGTGTATCAACAAGGTGCTTGGTTTGCAAACGCCAGGAATGGCTCAGCAAGTTTCATCTCCTGAGTTCCAGGATTCACTACTCAGTCAAGGTGGACAGAGATTCTAACTAAAGGTCTGTCTCTGAGAAGAAATGACAGCCCCAAGCACACATTATTCAAAGAACAAATCGTTGGAATAACACACTTGCTTCTCTTATGATTAAACATATTCTAGTCATCTAACAGGCAGGTGGCTTCATAAGTCTTTGGTAAAAAACACAGACACACACACACACAGACACATACACAAGACACACACCCAATGCAAAGCATGCACATAATCATCTGTTTACATATGAAAACAAGGCAAACCCTGTGTGGAAATGAATAGGAAATGAGCACTGAGGCCCAGTGTTGATGTTTCTTTTTTTAAAATGAAGCAGCATCCACCTGTACTGCAGGTTTAAAAACCAGATCAGGCAATCCCTCTCAACTAGAAAACATCCAAAGAGATATACCAAGAAAAAAGACAAATCCTCACCACTTATTCAAACGTCTTGAAGTGAACGGTACAAGATCTTATTTGAGACAGTCTTCCAGACTGCACTTTATCAGCTAGAACATACCTCCATGGACAGGCCATTCATAGATTGCCTCTTGTTTTCTCACTTCTCTCCCTTCAATGATGTCTTTTTTTTTGCAAATTTATTAAGAGTGTACAATCCTCCCTCTCTGCTCCCTGCCCTCTGCTCTGCCCCCGCCATCTTTCTTTCTCTCCAGGCCTGGCTCTCCTCCCTCCTGTCCCTACTTCTTTCTGATAGAGCTCTTTGTAACTCTGGTAAAAAAAAAAAAAAAAAGAGTGTACAATCCTATGTGCCAGATAGCTAACCGCCACCCCCCAGGTTACTGCCTAAAATTAAATACAAGAGAAAACAAAATACATGACAAAGGTCTTTAAATAAAATCAGTACCCTCTTTTCTTTCCCTATGATATGGAGTCTACAAGACTGGAGAGTGGTAAAAACTGTTTTGCTTTGGTTCTATTGCTTAAATGTGGCTATAGCCATTTACTCAAGTGAAATTTGTTTATTTCCTTTCTTGTCTGACAGTGACTATGGGAGGGTAACTCTACTTCTGAAAAAGTGGGTGTAAGCATTTCTGTAAGTTTCAGATATTTTCTAATCAACAACGTTTAAACGAAAGTCTTTGGGAGATTCTGTGTCTGCAGAGCAACAGTTGAAGCAAAATTGATGTTTATTTCACCAACTCTGAGTGTCCCTTACTCTTTGATATTTATTTATGATATTATTTTCACTACTTTAAGATTATAAAATTGTTTTTAATATAAAAATGCAGCTAAATACCCCATCTAGAATAAAAGGAGGCCACATGGGCCAAAACAAGAGAGCGATTGTTTCTCCCACTTGAGCCCACAATGATGTTGGGGATGATGTGCCCATTGGTGCATTGCCTAATCCTTCATTCTGAAATTCCTCTGGCTGATATTGAAACTGGACTTCTGTGCTACCTTTAGCCCCAGCAGGCCTTCACATCAGTTCTAGACACCCCCAGCACCCTCACTGTCCATTATCCAAAGCAGCCCTCCATAGGTCAAGCCTGCTACTAGGTTGATAGACGTTCCCAGTGGGGTCTGTGTGCTTCTTTCACAGCAGGGTTAGCTGTAATCCTGCCGCCTCCAGCGCCTATGGGTTCCCCAGCACCTTACAGTCCTCCAAGGTCTCCAGGATCTCCAGCTCCTGCAGGTCCGCCAACAACTGCAGGTCCTCCAGCACCTGCAGGTCCTCCAACACCAGATGGTCCTCCAATATCTGCAGGCCCTCTGACACCTGCAGGTCCTCCTCCAGCACCTGACAGTCCTCCAGGGTCTCCAGGGCCTCCAGCACCTGCATGGACGCTTCCTTAAAGCCTCTCCCTAGGGCAGACAGTGTAGCCATCTTGGAAACTCAAGCCCTGCAGACAAACAAAAGAGCTTACATGAAGCTGGCATACCTCAAACACCTGAACAAACCCCTTGCAGCAGCAAGAGGATGTAAGGTCACAGTGGCTGCTTTTATAACATAGATGACCTGAGTTTAAATTTGTACTCCAGTCATTATCCTAAAGTGCTTTATGGAGAGCAGATGATATCATCACCACCACCACCACCACCACCACCACCACCACCACCACCACCACCACCACCACCATCACCTCTTCCTCCTTCTCCTCCTCCTTCTTCCCCTTTCTCCTCTTTCTTCTTCATGATTTATTTCTTTGGCTGTATGAGTATTTGCTGCTGCACCATGAGTAAAGTGCCCATGGAATCCAGAAGAGAGCATCAGATCCCCTGGAAATGGAATTACAGAGCTTGTGAACTGAGAATTGAACCCAGGTCCTCTGGAAGGGCAGCCAGTGCTCTAAACTGCTGAGCCATCCCTCCAGCCAAGACCATGTGTTCTTAAAAGAGTGTGCTAGCTTGACTTCAATATTTTTGGTTTCTCTCCACATTCTATCCACCTTGGACTTTACACATGGAAGGTCCCAACTGTTTTGAGAGCACATATTTCCTCCATAGTAAATTACCCTCTCAATTAATGTAAATTTAAGGTTTTTCTTTTCTTTTTTCTTTTTGGTTTTTCGAGACAGGGTTTCTCTGTGTAGCTTTGCTGTGTAGCTTTGCGCCTTTCCTGGAACTCACCCTGTAGCCCAGGCTGGCCTCGAACTCACAGAGATCCACCTGCCTCTGCCTCCCAAGTGCTGGGATTAAAGGTGTGCGCCACCACCGCCTGGCCCAAGGTTTTTGTTTAAGCCTAATTTTATTACATGAGTGTAGCGGATTGTTGCGGCACGGGTGTGTGGGTTCATGCGGATCCGTGGAAAGAAGACTCAGAGGCACCTTAAGAATGAATCTAGCTTTTCATGACTGCAGAGGGGTCCAGTCTCTAAGGACTGAAGCACTTTCCCTTTGCCCAGTGCATTTTTAGTTTTCTCTCTATTTATAGTGTAGCCAGTTGATTTCCATATGCTCAAAGCAACCTGAAAGGAGCTCCCCAAGATACAAGGCCAAGTGCAAATTCCTCAATTTCTCAGGTACCATGGTTTTCAGGGTTCCCTGAACCAAGTTTTGCATAGGCCTTTTGTTCCTTGGGAGACTCTTATACAAGATTCACTTAGGGCAATAAGAGAAACAAAAGGTATGGCTTAAACAAAGCTACTCTCTGGAGCCAGGCCAGGAGTAGCTTGGTAGGAATACAGCCACAGATAGGTTTGACTTACTTAGTTTATTTCATCCTTTAGGGCACCATAGTACTCTCTACACTAATACCATGGCACATATACAGTTTTATTTTGTATTTTAAGATCATAAATAGCTTCTACAGTAATTTCTTATCTCAGGCTATTTATAACACCCCTTTCTAGCCCCTATAATTTCACAAGCAAAAGAACTCAAGTGGGAGGACCTCGCACAAACTGGTGCTTGTCCCTACATCTTTAGCTACTGCCTTATTGAAATATAGACTTCTACTAAAACCCAGGGCAAGCACAGTTATGACTTGTATTACACAAGACAACGTGTTTGTGGATCAATGTCGTTTATTTTACTGCACAAGGGCAATTTCAATTCTCTCTTAGAAACTGAGATGTGTGCTCACCTAGACTTGTCTGTAGGATGGTGATGCTGATGGTATGATGCAGCAGGGGTGATGGCGAAGTGGCAGTGACTATGGCCATCACAATGAGTATGAGGGTGTAATTGTGTTGACGATGGTGATGGGGTTGGTGGTGGTTTTTCTGGTGATGGTTAGGGTGATGGTGATTGTAGTGGTGATTATGATATTGATGGCTGGTTCCAGTGGCAGTGATGGTGATGGTGATGGCATCCTGGTGGCATGACGTCATGAGGTGAGGGTGATAGTGAGTGCAGTGTGACGACAATGGTAGTGGTGTGGTGTTTTAAAAGATTTAAAATATATTTTTACTGTGTGTGTACTTATGAGTGTGTGTATGAGAGAGAGAGAGAGAGAGAGAGAGAGAGAGAGAGAGAGAGAGAGAGAGAGAGAAAGAGAAAGAGGTGTGCATGTACAGGTCAAAGGATGTACAGGTTGGTTTTTTTTGTCAGCAGAAGCTGGGGTCATCTAGGAAGATGGAACCTCAACTGAGAAAATGCCCCTATCAGAGTCATATGATTGTATTGTTTGAATCTTAGATGGTCTTTTAATAAAAAAAAAAACAAAACCCAGAGCCAGATATCAGGGTGAAAGGTGAAAGCTCAGAGAAGCAGAACACTCATTTTTACCTCTACGAAATCCTCAGCCTAAAGAGAGAGAGTTCCTGTTTCCTCACACTTTATATACCTTTCTCTGCCCTGCCATATTAATTCCTTCCTGGGATTAAAGGCTGGTGTGCTTCCCATGCTAAGGCATGAGATCTCAAGTGCCAGGATTAAAGGTGTGTGCCACCACTGCCTGGCTCTAGGTCTAATCTAGTGACTGGCTCTATCCTCTCATCCTCAGGCATGTTTATTAGGGTACAAATATATCGCCACATGATTGACCTATATGCAAGCCTGTGGGGCACTATTTTGATTAATGATTGATGTGGGAGAGCCCATCTCACTATAGGTAGTACCAACCCTGGGCAGGTGGTCTTGGATTGTATGAGCTAGCAGGCTGAGAAAGCCATTGGGATCAAGCCAGTAAGCAGCATTCCTCCATGGCCTCTCGTTCAGTCCCTGCCTCTGGGTTCCTGCCTTGAGTTCCTGCCTTAGCTTACCTAAGTGACAGACTGTGATCAGGACCTCTAAGCCAGAAAATAACCCTTTCTTCCTCTCCATTGCTTTTGGTCATGGTGTTTATCATTGTCAAAATCAGACCAAGACAGAGGATTACTCTTGGCCAATGGCAGTCAGTTCTCACCTTCTACTCTATGGGGGATCTGGAGTCATCAGGCCTATCTATATGCCAGAGCCTCTACCTGCTAAGTCTTCTCACTAGCCTTAGTGATGTGAGTTTTATAATCTAAAAGGATATTTTTTTCTTGCTCCTTTAAACACACACATTTTGCTAGCAAGCCTGGTCTTCTCAATCAGAATACAATGGTTGGGATTTAAGAAATTTGTTTCAAACCATTTAAGACTTATGCTTAGAATGTCATTTTACACCCAAAGAGGCACTTGTTAAATATGTTAATGATGAAGATGCTGGAATCAGTGTTTCTACTGATAGACAAAGGTTCAGGGCAGATGAGAAAAAAATGTAGATTTAGGATTGGGCAAAGCATAAGAGCCATTGTGTTGAAACAAAGTGTTCAGTGGCATTACAGTTGTGTTAATTTAATATCTAAGAATATTTATTGAATGTTTGTCATATATCATGTGTGTTTGAGGTAATATCTATGAATGACTAGAAGAAACCCCAACATGCCTGAGGCTTCCACGTTAGCGTGGTGGGGAGATAGTTAACAATGCCACATAAAACTTTGTAAGTTTTTAGATGTTATAGGAAAGGAGACAATATTTCAAGAAAAGGAAGAGGGCTGTAAAGGTTAGGATAGGGAATGGGATAAATTCTTCAGTAGGTGGACTGGGGAAGGCTACCCTGAGAAGGTAACACTTGAGAGGTCTTTAATAAAGTGTGTGTCGGGGGATTAGCTACCTGGATGTGAAAGGGAAGATTATTCCTGATAGTGGGTCAGCCAGTTCAAAGACTGCAAGTTAACCGTGGATTTGAACAAGCTGGTGATGATTGTATGATTGGTAAGCAGAGGGAAGTGAGGTCAGGGCAGAGGTCTGAGGAGGTGTTGTGTTATATATGCTGTGGGCTTTACTGT